>NW_027667142.1:600000-1131000 GCF_963924665.1 Micromys minutus
GAAATTGCACTTATTTTGAGTCAAAAAGGCGGAAAATCCCCATATTTTGGGGCAAAAATGAAGAAATTTCCCTTTTTTATGGCAAAAAGGTAAACATTCCCTTTATTTTCAAGCAAAAAGGCAGAAATTCCCCATATTTTGGGGCAAAAGGCACAAATTCCCATTATTTTGGGGCAAAAAGGCACAAATTTAACTTATTTTTAGGCAAAATTGCAGAAATTTCATTTATTTCAGGGCAAAAAGTCAGAAATTACCCTTATTTTGGGGCAAAAATCAGAAATTTCTTTTATTATGGTACAAAATTGAAGAAATTTTCCTTATTTTGGAACAAAAAGGCAGAAATTCCCCATATTTTGGGGCAAAAGGCAGAAATTCTTCTTATTTTGAGGTAAAATGCAGAAATTCCCCTTATTTAGAGGTAAAATGCAGAAATTCCCCAAATATTGGGGGAAAATGCAGAAATTCCCTTTATTTTTGGGCTAAAAAGAAGAAATTAACCATATTTTGAAGCAAAATTGCAGAAATTCTCATAATTTTCGGGCAAAAAGGCAGAAATTCTTATTTTGGGGCAAAAAGACAGTAAATCTCGTTTTTTCGGGAGCATAAAGTCAGAAATTTCCCTTATTTTGGGGCAAAATTGCAGAAATTTCACTTATTTTGGGGCAAAATTGCAGAAATTTCACTTATTTCAAGGTAATAAGTCAGAAATTCTCCTTATTTTGGGGCAAAAAAGACAGAAATTCCCTTTGTTTTGGGGGAAAAAGACAGAAATACCACTTATTTACAGGCAAAGAAGTAGAAATTTCGCTTATTTTGGAGAAAAAATGAAGAAATTTCCCTTTTTTATGGCAAAAAGGTATGCATTCTTCTCATTTTCGGGGAAACAGGCAGAAATTCCCCATATTTTGGGGCAAAAGGCAGAAATTCCCATTATTTTGGGGCAAAAAGGCACAAATTTAACTTATTTTTAGGCAAAATTGCAGAAATTTCATTTATTTCAGGGCAAAAAGTCAGAAATTCCCCTTATTTTGGGGCAAAAATCAGAAATTTCTTTTATTATGGTACAAAATTGAAGAAATTTTCCTTATTTTGGAACAAAAATGCAGAAATTCCCCATATTTTGGGGCAAAAGGCAGAAATTCTTCTTATTTTGAGGTAAAATGCAGAAATTCCCCTTATTTATAGGTAAAATGCAGAAATTCCCCAAATATTGGGGGAAAATGCAGAAATTCCCTTTATTTTTGGGCTAAAAAGAAGAAATTAACCATATTTTGAAGCAAAATTGCAGAAATTCTCATAATTTTCGGGCAAAAAGGCAGAAATTCTTATTTTGGGGCAAAAAGACAGTAAATCTCGTTTTTTCGTGAGCATAAAGTCAGAAATTTCCCTTATTTTGAGGCAAAATTGCAGAAATATCCTTTACATTGGGGCAAAATTGCAGAAATTTCCCTTATTTTGAGGCAAAATTGCAGAAATTTCACTTATTTCAGAAAAAAGGCAGAAATTTTCTTATTTTGGGGCAAAAATGCAGAAATTTCTTTTATTTTGGTACAAAATTGCAGAAATTTTTCTTATTTTGGGGCAAAAAGGCAGAAATTCCCCATATTTTGGGGCAAAAAGGAAGAAATTCCTGTTATTTTGAGATAAAAAGGCTGAAATTCCCCTTATTTTCGGGCAAAATGTCAGAAATTCCCCTTATTTTGGTGCAAAAAGACAGAAATTTTGTTTATTTTTAGGGAAAAGGCAGAAATTGCACTTATTTTGAGTCAAAAAGGCGGAAAATCCCCATATTTTGGGGCAAAAATGAAGAAATTTCCCTTTTTTATGGCAAAAAGGTAAACATTCCCTTAATTTTCGGGCAAAAAGGCAGAAATTCCCCATATTTTGGAGCAAAATTGCAGAAATTCCCCTAATTTTGGAGCAAAAGGCAGAAATTTAACTTATTTTTAGGCAAAATTGCAGAAATTTCATTTATTTCAGGGCAAAAAGTCAGAAATTACCCTTATTTTGGGGCAAAAATCAGAAATTTCTTTTATTATGGTACAAAATTGAAGAAATTTTCCTTATTTTGGAACAAAAAGGCAGAAATTCCCCATATTTTGGGGCAAAAGGCAGAAATTCTTCTTATTTTGAGGTAAAATGCAGAAATTCCCCTTATTTAGAGGTAAAATGCAGAAATTCCCCAAATATTGGGGGAAAATGCAGAAATTCCCTTTATTTTTGGGCTAAAAAGAAGAAATTAACCATATTTTGAAGCAAAATTGCAGAAATTCTCATAATTTTCGGGCAAAAAGGCAGAAATTCTTATTTTGGGGCAAAAAGACAGTAAATCTCGTTTTTTCGGGAGCATAAAGTCAGAAATTTCCCTTATTTTGGGGCAAAATTGCAGAAATTTCACTTATTTTGGGGCAAAATTGCAGAAATTTCACTTATTTCAAGGTAATAAGTCAGAAATTCTCCTTATTTTGGGGCAAAAAAGACAGAAATTCCCTTTGTTTTGGGGGAAAAAGACAGAAATACCACTTATTTACAGGCAAAGAAGTAGAAATTTCGCTTATTTTGGAGAAAAAATGAAGAAATTTCCCTTTTTTACGGCAAAAAGGTATGCATTCTTCTCATTTTCGGGGAAACAGGCAGAAATTCCCCATATTTTGGGGCAAAAGGCAGAAATTCCCATTATTTTGGGGCAAAAAGGCACAAATTTAACTTATTTTTAGGCAAAATTGCAGAAATTTCATTTATTTCAGGGCAAAAAGTCAGAAATTCCCCTTATTTTGGGGCAAAAATCAGAAATTTCTTTTATTATGGTACAAAATTGAAGAAATTTTCCTTATTTTGGAACAAAAATGCAGAAATTCCCCATATTTTGGGGCAAAAGGCAGAAATTCTTCTTATTTTGAGGTAAAATGCAGAAATTCCCCTTATTTAGAGGTAAAATGCAGAAATTCCCCAAATATTGGGGGAAAATGCAGAAATTCCCTTTATTTTTGGGCTAAAAAGAAGAAATTAACCATATTTTGAAGCAAAATTGCAGAAATTCTCATAATTTTCGGGCAAAAAGGCAGAAATTCTTATTTTGGGGCAAAAAGACAGTAAATCTCGTTTTTTCGTGAGCATAAAGTCAGAAATTTCCCTTATTTTGAGGCAAAATTGCAGAAATATCCTTTACATTGGGGCAAAATTGCAGAAATTTCCCTTATTTTGAGGCAAAATTGCAGAAATTTCACTTATTTCAGAAAAAAGGCAGAAATTTTCTTATTTTGGGGCAAAAATGCAGAAATTTCTTTTATTTTGGTACAAAATTGCAGAAATTTTTCTTATTTTGGGGCAAAAAGGCAGAAATTCCCCATATTTTGGGGCAAAAAGGAAGAAATTCCTGTTATTTTGAGATAAAAAGGCTGAAATTCCCCTTATTTTCGGGCAAAATGTCAGAAATTCCCCTTATTTTGGTGCAAAAAGACAGAAATTTTGTTTATTTTTAGGGAAAAGGCAGAAATTGCACTTATTTTGAGTCAAAAAGGCGGAAAATCCCCATATTTTGGGGCAAAAATGAAGAAATTTCCCTTTTTTATGGCAAAAAGGTAAACATTCCCTTAATTTTCGGGCAAAAAGGCAGAAATTCCCCATATTTTGGAGCAAAATTGCAGAAATTCCCCTAATTTTGGAGCAAAAGGCAGAAATTCCCTTTATTTTGGGGCAAAAATCAGAAATTCCCCTTATTTTGGGACAAAATTTCAGAAATTTTCTTTATTTTGGGGCAAAATTGCAGGAATTTACCTTATTTTAGAACAAAATTACAGAAATTTCTCTTATTTGGTGCAAAATTGCAGAAATTTCTCTTATTTTCAGGTAAAAAGTCTGAAATTTTCTTTATTTTGGGCAAAAAGGGAGATATTCCTTTTATTTTGGGGCAAAAAGGCAGAAATTCCCCTTATTTTGGGGTAAAATTGCAGAAATTTCAAATATTTCAGGGCAAAATGGCAGAAATTCCCCTTCTTTTTGGGCAAAAAGATGAAAACCCTAATTTTTGGCATAAATTGAAGAAATTACACTTATTTCGGGACAAAAAGCCAGAAATTCCAATTAATTTCGGGCAAAAAGGCAGAAATGACCCGTATTTTGGAGCAAAATTGCAGAAATTCCCCTAATATTGGTGCAAAAATGCAGAAATTAACTTTATTATGGGGCAAAAAGGCAGAAATTCTCCATATTTTGGTGCAAAAATCAGAAATTTCCCTCATTTTGAGGTAAAATTCTCAAATTCCCCAAATTTTAGGGCAAAAGGCAAAAATTTCCTTTATTTTGGGGCAAATTTGCAGAAATTTTACTTATTTCAGGGTAATAAGTCAGAAATTTTCCTGATTTTGAGGCAAAAAATACAGAAATTCCCTTTGTTTTGGGGGAAAAACAGAAATTCCACTTATTTAGAGGCAAAAAGGCAAAAGTTCCCCTTATTTTGGAGCAAAAATGAAGAAATATCCCTTTTTTATGGCAAAAAGGTATGCATTTTTTTTATTTTTGGGCAAAAAGGCAGAAATTCCCCAAATTTTGGGGCAAAAGGCAGAAATTCCACTTATTTTGGGGCAAAATTGCAGAAATTTCCCTTATTTTGGGGCAAAATTGCAGAAATTTCACTTATTTTGGGGCAAAATTGCAGAAATTTCACTTATTTCAAGGTAATAAGTCAGAAATTCTCCTTATTTTGGGGCAAAAAAGACAGAAATTCCCTTTGTTTTGGGGGAAAAAGACAGAAATTCCACTTATTTACAGGCAAAGAAGCAGAAATTTCGCTTATTTTGGAGAAAAAATGAAAAAATTTCCTTTTTTTATGGCAAAAAGGTATGCATTCTTCTCATTTTCGGGGAAACAGGCAGAAATTCCCCATATTTTGGGGCAAAAGGCAGAAATTCCCATTATTTTGGGGCAAAAAGGCACAAATTTAACTTATTTTTAGGCAAAATTGCAGAAATTTCATTTATTTCAGGGCAAAAAGTCAGAAATTACGCTTATTTTGGGGCAAAAATCAGAAATTTCTTTTATTATGGTACAAAATTGAAGAAATTTTCCTTATTTTGGAACAAAAAGGCAGAAATTCCCCATATTTTGGGGCAAAAGGCAGAAATTCTTCTTATTTTGAGGTAAAATGCAGAAATTCCCCTTATTTAAAGGTAAAATGCAGAAATTCCCCAAATATTGGGGGAAAATGCAGAAATTCCCTTTATTTTTGGGCTAAAAAGAAGAAATTAACCATATTTTGAAGCAAAATTGCAGAAATTCTCATAATTTTCGGGCAAAAAGGCAGAAATTCTTATTTTGGGGCAAAAAGACAGTAAATCTCGTTTTTTCGTGAGCATAAAGTCAGAAATTTCCCTTATTTTGGGGCAAAATTGCAGAAATTTCCTTTACATTGGGGCAAAATTGCAGAAATTTCCCTTATTTTGAGGCAAAATTGCAGAAATTTCACTTATTTCAGAAAAAAGGCAGAAATTTTCTTATTTTGGGGCAAAAATGCAGAAATTTCTTTTATTTTGGTACAAAATTGCAGAAATTTTTCTTATTTTGGGGCAAAAAGGCAGAAATTCCCCATATTTTGGGGCAAAAAAGAAGAAATTCCTGTTATTTTGAGATAAAAAGGCTGAAATTCCCCTTATTTTCGGGCAAAATGTCAGAAATTCCCCTTATTTTGGTGCAAAAAGACAAAAATTTTGTTTATTTTTAGGGAAAAGGCAGAAATTGCACTTATTTTGAGTCAAAAAGGCGGAAAATCCCCATATTTTGGGGCAAAAATGAAGAAATTTCCCTTTTTTATGGCAAAAAGGTAAACATTCCCTTTATTTTCGGGCAAAAAGGCAGAAATTCCCCATATTTTGGGGCAAAAGGCAGAAATTCCCATTATTTTGGGGCAAAAAGGCACAAATTTAACTTATTTTTAGGCAAAATTGCAGAAATTTCATTTATTTCAGGGCAAAAAGTCAGAAATTACCCTTATTTTGGGGCAAAAATCAGAAATTTCTATTATTATGGTACAAAATTGAAGAAATTTTCCTTATTTTGGAACAAAAAGGCAGAAATTCCCCATATTTTGGGGCAAAAGGCAGAAATTCTTCTTATTTTGAGGTAAAATGCAGAAATTCCCCTTATTTAGAGGTAAAATGCAGAAATTCCCCAAATATTGGGGGAAAATGCAGAAATTCCCTTTATTTTTGGGCTAAAAAGAAGAAATTAACCATATTTTGAAGCAAAATTGCAGAAATTCTCATAATTTTCGGGCAAAAAGGCAGAAATTCTTATTTTGGGGCAAAAAGACAGTAAATCTCGTTTTTTCGGGAGCATAAAGTCAGAAATTTTCCTTATTTTGGGGCAAAATTGCAGAAATTTCACTTATTTTGGGGCAAAATTGCAGAAATTTCACTTATTTCAAGGTAATAAGTCAGAAATTCTCCTTATTTTGGGGCAAAAAAGACAGAAATTCCCTTTGTTTTGGGGGAAAAAGACAGAAATTCCACTTATTTACAGGCAAAGAAGCAGAAATTTCGCTTATTTTGGAGAAAAAATGAAAAAATTTCCCTTTTTTTATGGCAAAAAGGTATGCATTCTTCTCATTTTCGGGGAAACAGGCAGAAATTCCCCATATTTTGGGGCAAAAGGCAGAAATTCCCATTATTTTGGGGCAAAAAGGCACAAATTTAACTTATTTTTAGGCAAAATTGCAGAAATTTCATTTATTTCAGGGCAAAAAGTCAGAAATTCCCCTTATTTTGGGGCAAAAATCAGAAATTTCTTTTATTATGGTACAAAATTGAAGAAATTTTCCTTATTTTGGAACAAAAAGGCAGAAATTCCCCATATTTTGGGGCAAAAGGCAGAAATTCTTCTTATTTTGAGGTAAAATGCAGAAATTCCCCTTATTTAGAGGTAAAATGCAGAAATTCCCCAAATATTGGGGGAAAATGCAGAAATTCCCTTTATTTTTGGGCTAAAAAGAAGAAATTAACCATATTTTGAAGCAAAATTGCAGAAATTCTCATAATTTTCGGGCAAAAAGGCAGAAATTCTTATTTTGGGGCAAAAAGACAGTAAATCTTGTTTTTTCGGGAGCATAAAGTCAGAAATTTCCCTTATTTTGGGGCAAAATTGCAGAAATTTCACTTATTTTGGGGCAAAATTGCAGAAATTTCACTTATTTCAAGGTAATAAGTCAGAAATTCTCCTTATTTTGGGGCAAAAAAGACAGAAATTCTCTTTGTTTTGGGGGAAAAAGACAGAAATACCACTTATTTACAGGCAAAGAAGTAGAAATTTCGCTTATTTTGGAGAAAAAATGAAGAAATTTCTCTTTTTTATGGCAAAAAGGTATGCATTCTTCTCATTTTCGGGGAAACAGGCAGAAATTCCCCATATTTTGGGGCAAAAGGCAGAAATTCCCATTATTTTGGGGCAAAAATGCACAAATTTAACTTATTTTTAGGCAAAATTGCAGAAATTTCATTTATTTCAGGGCAAAAAGTCAGAAATTACCCTTATTTTGGGGCAAAAATCAGAAATTTCTTTTATTATGGTACAAAATTGAAGAAATTTTCCTTATTTTGGAACAAAAAGGCAGAAATTCCCCATATTTTGGGGCAAAAGGCAGAAATTCTTCTTATTTTGAGGTAAAATGCAGAAATTCCCCTTATTTAGAGGTAAAATGCAGAAATTCCCCAAATATTGGGGGAAAATGCAGAAATTCCCTTTATTTTTGGGCTAAAAAGAAGAAATTAACCATATTTTGAAGCAAAATTGCAGAAATTCTCATAATTTTCGGGCAAAAAGGCAGAAATTCTTATTTTGGGGCAAAAAGACAGTAAATCTCGTTTTTTCGTGAGCATAAAGTCAGAAATTTCCCTTATTTTGAGGCAAAATTGCAGAAATTTCCTTTACATTGGGGCAAAATTGCAGAAATTTCCCTTATTTTGAGGCAAAATTGCAGAAATTTCCTTTACATTGGGGCAAAATTGCAGAAATTTCCCTTATTTTGAGGCAAAATTGCAGAAATTTCACTTATTTCAGAAAAAAGGCAGAAATTTTCTTATTTTGGGGCAAAAATGCAGAAATTTCTTTTATTTTGGTACAAAATTGCAGAAATTTTTCTTATTTTGGGGCAAAAAGGCAGAAATTCCCCATATTTTGGGGCAAAAAGGAAGAAATTCCTGTTATTTTGAGATAAAAAGGCTGAAATTCCCCTTATTTTCGGGCAAAATGTCAGAAATTCCCCTTATTTTGGTGCAAAAAGACAGAAATTTTGTTTATTTTTAGGGAAAAGGCAGAAATTGCACTTATTTTGAGTCAAAAAGGCGGAAAATCCCCATATTTTGGGGCAAAAATGAAGAAATTTCCCTTTTTTATGGCAAAAAGGTAAACATTCCCTTTATTTTCGGGCAAAAAGGCAGAAATTCCCCATATTTTGTAGCAAAATTGCAGAAATTCCCCTAATTTTGGAGCAAAAGGCAGAAATTCCCTTTATTTTGGGGCAAAAATCAGAAATTCCCCTTATTTTGGGACAAAATTTCAGAAATTTTCTTTATTTTGGGGCAAAATTGCAGGAATTTACCTTATTTTAGAACAAAAATACAGAAATTTCTCTTATTTGGTGCAAAATTGCAGAAATTTCTCTTATTTTCAGGTAAAAAGTCTGAAATTTTCTTTATTTTGGGCAAAAAGGGAGAAATTCCTTTTATTTTGGGGCAAAAAGGCAGAAATTCCCCTTATTTTGGGGTAAAATTGCAGAAATTTCAAATATTTCAGGGCAAAATGGCAGAAATTCCCCTTCTTTTTGGGCAAAAAGATGAAAACCCTAATTTTTGGCATAAATTGAAGAAATTACACTTATTTCGGGACAAAAAGCCCGAAATTCCAATTAATTTCGGGCAAAAAGGCAGAAATGACTTGTATTTTGGAGCAAAATTGCAGAAATTCCCCTAATATTGGTGCAAAAATGCAGAAATTAACTTTATTATGGGGCAAAAAGGCAGAAATTCTCCATATTTTGGTGCAAAAATCAGAAATTTCCCTCATTTTGAGGTAAAATTCTCAAATTCCCCAAATTTTAGGGCAAAAGGCAAAAATTTCCCTTATTTTGGGGCAAATTTGCAGAAATTTTACTTATTTCAGGGTAATAAGTCAGAAATTTTCCTGATTTTGAGGCAAAAAATACAGAAATTCCCTTTGTTTTGGGGGAAAAACAGAAATTCCACTTATTTAGAGGCAAAAAGGCAAAAGTTCCCCTTATTTTGGAGCAAAAATGAAGAAATATCCCTTTTTTATGGCAAAAAGGTATGCATTTTTTTAATTTTTGGGCAAAAAGGCAGAAATTCCCCAAAATTTGGGGCAAAAGGCAGAAATTCCACTTATTTTGGGGCAAAATTGCAGAAATTTTCCTTATTTTGGGGCAAAATTGCAGAAATTTCACTTATTTTGGGGCAAAATTGCAGAAATTTCACTTATTTCAAGGTAATAAGTCAGAAATTCTCCTTATTTTGGGGCAAAAAAGACAGAAATTCCCTTTGTTTTGGGGGAAAAAGACAGAAATTCCACTTATTTACAGGCAAAGAAGCAGAAATTTCGCTTATTTTGGAAAAAAAATGAAAAAATTTCCCTTTTTTTATGGCAAAAAGGTATGCATTCTTCTCATTTTCGGGGAAACAGGCAGAAATTCCCCATATTTTGGGGCAAAAGGCAGAAATTCCCATTATTTTGGGGCAAAAAGGCACAAATTTAACTTATTTTTAGGCAAAATTGCAGAAATTTCATTTATTTCAGGGCAAAAAGTCAGAAATTACCCTTATTTTGGGGCAAAAATCAGAAATTTCTTTTATTATGGTACAAAATTGAAGAAATTTTCCTTATTTTGGAACAAAAAGGCAGAAATTCCCCATATTTTGGGGCAAAAGGCAGAAATTCTTCTTATTTTGAGGTAAAATGCAGAAATTCCCCTTATTTAGAGGTAAAATGCAGAAATTCCCCAAATATTGGGGGAAAATGCAGAAATTCCCTTTATTTTTGGGCTAAAAAGAAGAAATTAACCATATTTTGAAGCAAAATTGCAGAAATTCTCATAATTTTCGGGCAAAAAGGCAGAAATTCTTATTTTGGGGCAAAAAGACAGTAAATCTCGTTTTTTCGTGAGCATAAAGTCAGAAATTTCCCTTATTTTGAGGCAAAATTGCAGAAATTTCCTTTACATTGGGGCAAAATTGCAGAAATTTCCCTTATTTTGAGGCAAAATTGCAGAAATTTCCTTTACATTGGGGCAAAATTGCAGAAATTTCCCTTATTTTGAGGCAAAATTGCAGAAATTTCACTTATTTCAGAAAAAAGGCAGAAATTTTCTTATTTTGGGGCAAAAATGCAGAAATTTCTTTTATTTTGGTACAAAATTGCAGAAATTTTTCTTATTTTGGGGCAAAAAGGCAGAAATTCCCCATATTTTGGGGCAAAAATGAAGAAATTCCTGTTATTTTGAGATAAAAAGGCTGAAATTCCCCTTATTTTCGGGCAAAATGTCAGAAATTCCCCTTATTTTGGTGCAAAAAGACAGAAATTTTGTTTATTTTTAGGGAAAAGGCAGAAATTGCACTTATTTTGAGTCAAAAAGGCGGAAAATCCCCATATTTTGGGGCAAAAATGAAGAAATTTCCCTTTTTTATGGCAAAAAGGTAAACATTCCCTTTATTTTCGGGCAAAAAGGCAGAAATTCCCCATATTTTGTAGCAAAATTGCAGAAATTCCCCTAATTTTGGAGCAAAAGGCAGAAATTCCCTTTATTTTGGGGCAAAAATCAGAAATTCCCCTTATTTTGGGACAAAATTTCAGAAATTTTCTTTATTTTGGGGCAAAATTGCAGGAATTTACCTTATTTTAGAACAAAATTACAGAAATTTCTCTTATTTGGTGCAAAATTGCAGAAATTTCTCTTATTTTCAGGTAAAAAGTCTGAAATTTTCTTTATTTTGGGCAAAAAGGGAGAAATTCCTTTTATTTTGGGGCAAAAAGGCAGAAATTCCCCTTATTTTGGGGTAAAATTGCAGAAATTTCAAATATTTCAGGGCAAAATGGCAGAAATTCCCCTTCTTTTTGGGCAAAAAGATGAAAACCCTAATTTTTGGCATAAATTGAAGAAATTACACTTATTTCGGGACAAAAAGCCAGAAATTCCAATTAATTTCGGGCAAAAAGGCAGAAATGACTCGTATTTTGGAGCAAAATTGCAGAAATTCCCCTAATATTGGTGCAAAAATGCAGAAATTAACTTTATTATGGGGCAAAAAGGCAGAAATTCTCCATATTTTGGTGCAAAAATCAGAAATTTCCCTCATTTTGAGGTAAAATTCTCAAATTCCCCAAATTTTAGGGCAAAAGGCAAAAATTTCCCTTATTTTGGGGCAAATTTGCAGAAATTTTACTTATTTCAGGGTAATAAGTCAGAAATTTTCCTGATTTTGAGGCAAAAAATACAGAAATTCCCTTTGTTTTGGGGGAAAAACAGAAATTCCACTTATTTAGAGGCAAAAAGGCAAAAGTTCCCCTTATTTTGGAGCAAAAATGAAGAAATATCCCTTTTTTATGGCAAAAAGGTATGCATTTTTTTTATTTTTGGGCAAAAAGGCAGAAATTCCCCAAATTTTGGGGCAAAAGGCAGAAATTCCACTTATTTTGGGGCAAAATTGCAGAAATTTTCCTTATTTTGGGGCAAAATTGCAGAAATTTCACTTATTTTGGGGCAAAATTGCAGAAATTTCACTTATTTCAAGGTAATAAGTCAGAAATTCTCCTTATTTTGGGGCAAAAAAGACAGAAATTCCCTTTGTTTTGGGGGAAAAAGACAGAAATTCCACTTATTTACAGGCAAAGAAGCAGAAATTTCGCTTATTTTGGAGAAAAAATGAAAAAATTTCCCTTTTTTTATGGCAAAAAGGTATGCATTCTTCTCATTTTCGGGGAAACAGGCAGAAATTCCCCATATTTTGGGGCAAAAGGCAGAAATTCCCATTATTTTGGGGCAAAAAGGCACAAATTTAGCTTATTTTTAGGCAAAATTGCAGAAATTTCATTTATTTCAGGGCAAAAAGTCAGAAATTCCCCTTATTTTGGGGCAAAAATCAGAAATTTCTTTTATTATGGTACAAAATTGAAGAAATTTTCCTTATTTTGGAACAAAAAGGCAGAAATTCCCCATATTTTGGGGCAAAAGGCAGAAATTCTTCTTATTTTGAGGTAAAATGCAGAAATTCCCCTTATTTAGAGGTAAAATGCAGAAATTCCCCAAATATTGGGGGAAATGCAGAAATTCCCTTTATTTTTGGGCTAAAAAGAAGAAATTAACCATATTTTGAAGCAAAATTGCAGAAATTCTCATAATTTTCGGGCAAAAAGGCAGAAATTCTTATTTTGGGGCAAAAAGACAGTAAATTTCGTTTTTTCGTGAGCATAAAGTCAGAAATTTCCCTTATTTTGGGGTAAAATTGCAGAAATTTCCTTTACATTGTGGCAAAATTGCAGAAATTTCCTTTACATTGGGGCAAAATTGCAGAAATTTCCCTTATTTTGAGGCAAAATTGCAGAAATTTCACTTATTTCAGAAAAAAGGCAGAAATTTTCTTATTTTGGGGCAAAAATGCAGAAATTTCTTTTATTTTGGTACAAAATTGCAGAAATTTTTCTTATTTTGGGGCAAAAGGCAGAAATTCCCCATATTTTGGGGCAAAAAGGAAGAAATTCCTGTTATTTTGAGATAAAAAGGCTGAAATTCCCCTTATTTTCGGGCAAAATGTCAGAAATTCCCCTTATTTTGGTGCAAAAAGACAAAAATTTTGTTTATTTTTAGGGAAAAGGCAGAAATTGCACTTATTTTGAGTCAAAAAGGCGGAAAATCCCCGTATTTTGGGGCAAAAATGAAGAAATTTCCCTTTTTTATGGCAAAAAGGTATGCATTCTTCTCATTTTCGGGGAAACAGGCAGAAATTCCCCATATTTTGGGGCAAAAGGCAGAAATTCCCATTATTTTGGGGCAAAAAGGCACAAATTTAACTTATTTTTAGGCAAAATTGCAGAAATTTCATTTATTTCAGGGCAAAAAGTGAGAAATTACCCTTATTTTGGGGCAAAAATCAGAAATTTCTTTTATTATGGTACAAAATTGAAGAAATTTTCCTTATTTTGGAACAAAAAGGCAGAAATTCCCCATATTTTGGGGCAAAAGGCAGAAATTCTTCTTATTTTGAGGTAAAATGCAGAAATTCCCCTTATTTAGAGGTAAAATGCAGAAATTCCCCAAATATTGGGGGAAAATGCAGAAATTCCCTTTATTTTTGGGCTAAAAAGAAGAAATTAACCATATTTTGAAGCAAAATTGCAGAAATTCTCATAATTTTCGGGCAAAAAGGCAGAAATTCTTATTTTGGGGCAAAAAGACAGTAAATCTCGTTTTTTCGGGAGCATAAAGTCAGAAATTTCCCTTATTTTGGGGCAAAATTGCAGAAATTTCACTTATTTTGGGGCAAAATTGCAGAAATTTCACTTATTTCAAGGTAATAAGTCAGAAATTCTCCTTATTTTGGGGCAAAAAAGACAGAAATTCCCTTTGTTTTGGGGGAAAAAGACAGAAATACCACTTATTTACAGGCAAAGAAGTAGAAATTTCGCTTATTTTGGAGAAAAAATGAAGAAATTTCCCTTTTTTATGGCAAAAAGGTATGCATTCTTCTCATTTTCGGGGAAACAGGCAGAAATTCCCCATATTTTGGGGCAAAGGCAGAAATTCCCATTATTTTGGGGCAAAAAGGCAAAAATTTAACTTATTTTTAGGCAAAATTGCAGAAATTTCATTTATTTCAGGGCAAAAAGTCAGAAATTCCCCTTATTTTGGGGCAAAAATCAGAAATTTCTTTTATTATGGTACAAAATTGTAGAAATTTTCCTTATTTTGGAACAAAAAGGCAGAAATTCCCCATATTTTGAGGCAAAAGGCAGAAATTCTTCTTATTTTGAGGTAAAATGCAGAAATTCCCCTTATTTAGAGGTAAAATGCAGAAATTCCCCAAATATTGGGGGAAAATGCAGAAATTCCCTTTATTTTTGGGCTAAAAAGAAGAAATTAACCATATTTTGAAGCAAAATTGCAGAAATTCTCATAATTTTCGGGCAAAAAGGCAGAAATTCTTATTTTGGGGCAAAAAGACAGTAAATCTCGTTTTTTCGGGAGCATAAAGTCAGAAATTTCCCTTATTTTGGGGCAAAATTGCAGAAATTTCACTTATTTTGGGGCAAAATTGCAGAAATTTCACTTATTTCAAGGTAATAAGTCAGAAATTCTCCTTATTTTGGGGCAAAAAAGACAGAAATTCCCTTTGTTTTGGGGGAAAAAGACAGAAATACCACTTATTTACAGGCAAAGAAGTAGAAATTTCGCTTATTTTGGAGAAAAAATGAAGAAATTTCCCTTTTTTATGGCAAAAAGGTATGCATTCTTCTCATTTTCGGGGAAACAGGCAGAAATTCCCCATATTTTGGGGCAAAGGCAGAAATTCCCATTATTTTGGGGCAAAAAGGCACAAATTTAACTTATTTTTAGGCAAAATTGCAGAAATTTCATTTATTTCAGGGCAAAAATTCAGAAATTCCCCTTATTTTGGGGCAAAAATCAGAAATTTCTTTTATTATGGTACAAAATTGTAGAAATTTTCCTTATTTTGGAACAAAAAGGCAGAAATTCCCCATATTTTGAGGCAAAAGGCAGAAATTCTTCTTATTTTGAGGTAAAATGCAGAAATTCCTTTTATTTAGAGGTAAAATGCAGAAATTCCCCAAATATTGGGGGAAAATGCAGAAATTCCCTTTATTTTTGGGCTAAAAAGAAGAAATTAACCATATTTTGAAGCAAAATTGCAGAAATTCTCATAATTTTCGGGCAAAAAGGCAGAAATTCTTATTTTGGGGCAAAAAGACAGTAAATCTCGTTTTTTCGGGAGCATAAAGTCAGAAATTTCCCTTATTTTGGGGCAAAATTGCAGAAATTTCACTTATTTTGGGGCAAAATTGCAGAAATTTCACTTATTTCAAGGTAATAAGTCAGAAATTCTCCTTATTTTGGGGCAAAAAAGACAGAAATTCCCTTTGTTTTGGGGGAAAAAGACAGAAATACCACTTATTTACAGGCAAAGAAGTAGAAATTTCGCTTATTTTGGAGAAAAAATGAAGAAATTTCCCTTTTTTATGGCAAAAAGGTATGCATTCTTATCATTTTCGGGGAAACAGGCAGAAATTCCCCATATTTTGGGGCAAAAGGCAGAAATTCCCATTATTTTGGGGCAAAAAGGCACAAATTTAACTTATTTTTAGGCAAAATTGCAGAAATTTCATTTATTTCAGCGCAAAAAGTCAGAAATTCCCCTTATTTTGGGGCAAAAATCAGAAATTTCTTTTATTATGGTACAAAATTGAAGAAATTTTCCTTATTTTGGAACAAAAAGGCAGAAATTCCCCATATTTAGGGGCAAAAGGCAGAAATTCTTCTTATTTTGAGGTAAAATGCAGAAATTCCCCTTATTTAGAGGTAAAATGCAGAAATTCCCCAAATATTGGGGGAAAATGCAGAAATTCCCTTTATTTTTGGGCTAAAAAGAAGAAATTAACCATATTTTGAAGCAAAATTGCAGAAATTCTCATAATTTTCGGGCAAAAAGGCAGAAATTCTTATTTTGGGGCAAAAAGACAGTAAATCTCGTTTTTTTGTGAGCATAAAGTCAGAAATTTCCCTTATTTTGGAGCAAAATTGCAGAAATTTCCTTTACATTGGGGCAAAATTGCAGAAATTTCCCTTATTTTGAGGCAAAATTGCAGAAATTTCACTTATTTCAGAAAAAAGGCAGAAATTTTCTTATTTTGGGGCAAAAATGCAGAAATTTCTTTTATTTTGGTACAAAATTGCAGAAATTTTTCTTATTTTGGGGCAAAAAGGCAGAAATTCCCCATATTTTGGGGCAAAAAGGAAGAAATTCCTGTTATTTTGAGATAAAAAGGCTGAAATTCCCCTTATTTTCGGGCAAAATGTCAGAAATTCCCCTTATTTTGGTGCAAAAAGACAAAAATTTTGTTTATTTTTAGGGAAAAGGCAGAAATTGCACTTATTTTGAGTCAAAAAGGCGGAAAATCCCCGTATTTTGGGGCAAAAATGAAGAAATTTCCCTTTTTTATGGCAAAAAGTTATGCATTCTTCTCATTTTCGGGGAAACAGGCAGAAATTCCCCATATTTTGGGGCAAAAGGCAGAAATTCCCATTATTTTGGGGCAAAAAGGCACAAATTTAACTTATTTTTAGGCAAAATTGCAGAAATTTCATTTATTTCAGGGCAAAAAGTGAGAAATTACCCTTATTTTGGGGCAAAAATCAGAAATTTCTTTTATTATGGTACAAAATTGAAGAAATTTTCCTTATTTTGGAACAATAAGGCAGAAATTCCCCATATTTTGGGGCAAAAGGCAGAAATTCTTCTTATTTTGAGGTAAAATGCAGAAATTCCCCTTATTTAGAGGTAAAATGCAGAAATTCCCCAAATATTGGGGGAAAATGCAGAAATTCCCTTTATTTTTGGGCTAAAAAGAAGAAATTAACCATATTTTGAAGCAAAATTGCAGAAATTCTCATAATTTTCGGGCAAAAAGGCAGAAATTCTTATTTTGGGGCAAAAAGACAGTAAATCTCGTTTTTTCGGGAGCATAAAGTCAGAAATTTCCCTTATTTTGGGGCAAAATTGCAGAAATTTCACTTATTTTGGGGCAAAATTGCAGAAATTTCACTTATTTCAAGGTAATAAGTCAGAAATTCTCCTTATTTTGGGGCAAAAAAGACAGAAATTCCCTTTGTTTTGGGGGAAAAATACAGAAATACCACTTATTTACAGGCAAAGAAGTAGAAATTTCGCTTATTTTGGAGAAAAAATGAAGAAATTTCCCTTTTTTATGGCAAAAAGGTATGCATTCTTCTCATTTTCGGAGAAACAGGCAGAAATTCCCCATATTTTGGGGCAAAAGGCAGAAATTCCCATTATTTTGGGGCAAAAAGGCACAAATTTAACTTATTTTTAGGCAAAATTGCAGAAATTTCATTTATTTCAGGGCAAAAAGTCAGAAATTACCCTTATTTTGGGGCAAAAATCAGAAATTTCTTTTATTATGGTACAAAATTGAAGAAATTTTCCTTATTTTGGAACAAAAAGGCAGAAATTCCCCATATTTTGGGGCAAAAGGCAGAAATTCTTCTTATTTTGAGGTAAAATGCAGAAATTCCCCTTATTTAGAGGTAAAATGCAGAAATTCCCCAAATATTGGGGGAAAATGCAGAAATTCCCTTTATTTTTGGGCTAAAAAGAAGAAATTAACCATATTTTGAAGCAAAATTGCAGAAATTCTCATAATTTTCGGGCAAAAAGGCAGAAATTCTTATTTTGGGGCAAAAAGACAGTAAATCTCGTTTTTTCGTGAGCATAAAGTCAGAAATTTCCCTTATTTTGGGGCAAAATTGCAGAAATTTCCTTTACATTGGGGCAAAATTGCAGAAATTTCCCTTATTTTGAGGCAAAATTGCAGAAATTTCACTTATTTCAGAAAAAAGGCAGAAATTTTCTTATTTTGGGGCAAAATGCAGAAATTTCTTTTATTTTGGTACAAAATTGCAGAAATTTTTCTTATTTTGGGGCAAAAAGGCAGAAATTCCCCATATTTTGGGGCAAAAAGGAAGAAATTCCTGTTATTTTGAGATAAAAAGGCTGAAATTCCCCTTATTTTCGGGCAAAATGTCAGAAATTCCCCTTATTTTGGTGCAAAAAGACAAAAATTTTGTTTATTTTTAGGGAAAAGGCAGAAATTGCACTTATTTTGAGTCAAAAAGGCGGAAAATCCCCGTATTTTGGGGCAAAAATGAAGAAATTTCCCTTTTTTATGGCAAAAAGGTATGCATTCTTCTCATTTTCGGGGAAACAGGCAGAAATTCCCCATATTTTGGGGCAAAAGGCAGAAATTCCCATTATTTTGGGGCAAAATGGCACAAATTTAACTTATTTTTAGGCAAAATTGCAGAAATTTCATTTATTTCAGGGCAAAAAGTGAGAAATTACCCTTATTTTGGGGCAAAAATCAGAAATTTCTTTTATTATGGTACAAAATTGAAGAAATTTTCCTTATTTTGGAACAAAAAGGCAGAAATTCCCCATATTTTGGGGCAAAAGGCAGAAATTCTTCTTATTTTGAGGTAAAATGCAGAAATTCCCCTTATTTAGAGGTAAAATGCAGAAATTCCCCAAATATTGGGGGAAAATGCAGAAATTCCCTTTATTTTTGGGCTAAAAAGAAGAAATTAACCATATTTTGAAGCAAAATTGCAGAAATTCTCATAATTTTCGGGCAAAAAGGCAGAAATTCTTATTTTGGGGCAAAAAGACAGTAAATCTCGTTTTTTCGGGAGCATAAAGTCAGAAATTTCCCTTATTTTGGGGCAAAATTGCAGAAATTTCACTTATTTTGGGGCAAAATTGCAGAAATTTCACTTATTTCAAGGTAATAAGTCAGAAATTCTCCTTATTTTGGGGCAAAAAAGACAGAAATTCCCTTTGTTTTGGGGGAAAAATACAGAAATACCACTTATTTACAGGCAAAGAAGTAGAAATTTCGCTTATTTTGGAGAAAAAATGAAGAAATTTCCCTTTTTTATGGCAAAAAGGTATGCATTCTTCTCATTTTCGGGGAAACAGGCAGAAATTCCCCATATTTTGGGGCAAAAGGCAGAAATTCCCATTATTTTGGGGCAAAAAGGCACAAATTTAACTTATTTTTAGGCAAAATTGCAGAAATTTCATTTATTTCAGGGCAAAAAGTCAGAAATTCCCCTTATTTTGGGGCAAAAATCAGAAATTTCTTTTATTATGGTACAAAATTGAAGAAATTTTCCTTATTTTGGAACAAAAATGCAGAAATTCCCCATATTTTGGGGCAAAAGGCAGAAATTCTTCTTATTTTGAGGTAAAATGCAGAAATTCCCCTTATTTAGAGGTAAAATGCAGAAATTCCCCAAATATTGGGGGAAAATGCAGAAATTCCCTTTATTTTTGGGCTAAAAAGAAGAAATTAACCATATTTTGAAGCAAAATTGCAGAAATTCTCATAATTTTCGGGCAAAAAGGCAGAAATTCTTATTTTGGGGCAAAAAGACAGTAAATCTCGTTTTTTCGTGAGCATAAAGTCAGAAATTTCCCTTATTTTGGGGCAAAATTGCAGAAATTTCCTTTACATTGGGGCAAAATTGCAGAAATTTCCCTTATTTTGAGGCAAAATTGCAGAAATTTCACTTATTTCAGAAAAAAGGCAGAAATTTTCTTATTTTGGGGCAAAAATGCAGAAATTTCTTTTATTTTGGTACAAAATTGCAGAAATTTTTCTTATTTTGGGGCAAAAAGGCAGAAATTCCCCATATTTTGGGGCAAAAAGGAAGAAATTCCTGTTATTTTGAGATAAAAAGGCTGAAATTCCCCTTATTTTCGGGCAAAATGTCAGAAATTCCCCTTATTTTGGTGCAAAAAGACAAAAATTTTGTTTATTTTTAGGGAAAAGGCAGAAATTGCACTTATTTTGAGTCAAAAAGGTGGAAAATCGCCGTATTTTGGGGCAAAAATGAAGAAATTTCCCTTTTTTATGGCAAAAAGGTATGCATTCTTCTCATTTTCGGGGAAACAGGCAGAAATTCCCCATATTTTGGGGCAAAAGGCAGAAATTCCCATTATTTTGGGGCAAAAAGGCACAAATTTAACTTATTTTTAGGCAAAATTGCAGAAATTTCATTTATTTCAGGGCAAAAAGTGAGAAATTACCCTTATTTTGGGGCAAAAATCAGAAATTTCTTTTATTATGGTACAAAATTGAAGAAATTTTCCTTATTTTGGAACAAAAAGGCAGAAATTCCCCATATTTTGGGGCAAAAGGCAGAAATTCTTCTTATTTTGAGGTAAAATGCAGAAATTCCCCTTATTTAGAGGTAAAATGCAGAAATTCCCCAAATATTGGGGGAAAATGCAGAAATTCCCTTTATTTTTGGGCTAAAAAGAAGAAATTAACCATATTTTGAAGCAAAATTGCAGAAATTCTCATAATTTTCGGGCAAAAAGGCAGAAATTCTTATTTTGGGGCAAAAAGACAGTAAATCTCGTTTTTTCGGGAGCATAAAGTCAGAAATTTCCCTTATTTTGGGGCAAAATTGCAGAAATTTCACTTATTTTGGGGCAAAATTGCAGAAATTTCACTTATTTCAAGGTAATAAGTCAGAAATTCTCCTTATTTTGGGGCAAAAAAGACAGAAATTCCCTTTGTTTTGGGGGAAAAATACAGAAATACCACTTATTTACAAGCAAAGAAGTAGAAATTTCGCTTATTTTGGAGAAAAAATGAAGAAATTTCCCTTTTTTATGGCAAAAAGTTATGCATTCTTCTCATTTTCGGGGAAACAGGCAGAAATTCCCCATATTTTGGGGCAAAAGGCAGAAATTCCCATTATTTTGGGGCAAAAAGGCACAAATTTAACTTATTTTTAGGCAAAATTGCAGAAATTTCATTTATTTCAGGGCAAAAAGTCAGAAATTCCCCTTATTTTGGGGCAAAAATCAGAAATTTCTTTTATTATGGTACAAAATTGAAGAAATTTTCCTTATTTTGGAACAAAAATGCAGAAATTCCCCATATTTTGGGGCAAAAGGCAGAAATTCTTCTTATTTGAGGTAAAATGCAGAAATTCCCCTTATTTAGAGGTAAAATGCAGAAATTCCCCAAATATTGGGGGAAAATGCAGAAATTCCCTTTATTTTTGGGCTAAAAAGAAGAAATTAACCATATTTTGAAGCAAAATTGCAGAAATTCTCATAATTTTCGGACAAAAAGGCAGAAATTCTTATTTTGGGGCAAAAAGACAGTAAATCTCGTTTTTTGGGAGCATAAAGTCAGAAATTTCCCTTATTTTGGGGCAAAATTGCAGATATTTCCTTTACATGGGGGCAAAATTGCAGAAATTTCCCTTATTTTGAGGCAAAATTGCAGAAATTTCACTTATTTCAGAAAAAAGGCAGAAATTTTCTTATTTTGGGGCAAAAATGCAGAAATTTCTTTTATTTTGGTACAAAATTGCAGAAATTTTTCTTATTTTGGGGCAAAAAGGCAGAAATTCCCGATATTTTGGGGCAAAAAGGAAGAAATTCCTGTTATTTTGAGATAAAAATGCTGAAATTCCCCTTATTTTCAGGCAAAATGTCAGAAATTCCCCTTATTTTGGTGCAAAAAGACAGAAATTTTGTTTATTTTTAGGGAAAGGGCAGAAATTGCACTTATTTTGAGTCAAAAAGGCGGAAAATCCCCATATTTTGGGGCAAAAATGAAGAAATTTCCCTTTTTTATGGCAAAAAGGTAAACATTCCCTTTATTTTCGGGCAAAAAGGCAGAAATTCCCCATATTTTGGAGCAAAATTGCAGAAATTCCCCTAATTTTGGAGCAAAAGGCAGAAATTCCCTTTATTTTGGGGCAAAAATCAGAAATTCCCCTTATTTTGGGACAAAATTTCAGAAATTTTCTTTATTTTGGGGCATAATTGCAGGAATTTACCTTATTTTAGAACAAAATTACAGAAATTTCTCTTATTTGGTGCAAAATTGCAGAAATTTCTCTTATTTTCAGGTAAAAAGTCTGAAATTTTCTTTATTTTGGGCAAAAAGGGAGAAATTCCTTTTATTTTGGGGCAAAAAGGCAGAAATTCCCCTTATTTTGGGGTAAAATTGCAGAAATTTCAAATATTTCAGGGCAAAATGGCAGAAATTCCCCTTATTTTGGGGCAAAAAGATGAAAACCCTAATTTTTGGCATAAATTGAAGAAATTACACTTATTTCGGGACAAAAAGCCAGAAATTCCCATTAATTTCGGGCAAAAAGGCAGAAATGACCCGTATTTTGGAGCAAAATTGCAGAAATTCCCCTAATATTGGTGCAAAAATGCAGAAATTAACTTTATTATGGGGCAAAAAGGCAGAAATTCTCCATATTTTGGTGCAAAAATCAGAAATTTCCCTCATTTTGAGGTAAAATTCTCAAATTCCCCAAATTTTAAAGCAAAAGGCAAAAATTTCCCTTATTTTGGGGCAAATTTGCAGAAATTTTACTTATTTCAGGGTAATAAGTCAGAAATTTTCCTGATTTTGAGGCAAAAAAATACAGAAATTCCCTTTGTTTTGGGGGAAAAACAGAAATTCCACTTATTTAGAGGCAAAAAGGCAAAAGTTCCCCTTATTTTGGAGCAAAAATGAAGAAATTTCCCTTTTTTATGGCAAAAAGGTATGCATTTTTTTATTTTTGGGCAAAAAGGCAGAAATTCCCCAAATTTTGGGGCAAAAGGCAGAAATTCCACTTATTTTGGGGCAAAATTGCAGAAATTTCCCTTATTTTGGGGCAAAATTGCAGAAATTTCACTTATTTTGGGGCAAAATTGCAGAAATTTCACTTATTTCAAGGTAATAAGTCAGAAATTCTCTTTATTTTGGGGCAAAAAAGACAGAAATTTCCTTTGTTTTGGGGGAAAAATACAGAAATTCCACTTATTTACAGGCAAAGAAGCAGAAATTTCGCTTATTTTGGAGAAAAAATGAAATAATTTCCCTTTTTTATGGCAAAAAGGTATGCATTCTTCTCATTTTCGGGGAAACAGGCAGAAATTCCCCATATTTTGGGGCAAAAGGCAGAAATTCCCATTATTTTGGGGCAAAAAGGCACAAATTTAACTTATTTTTAGGCAAAATTGCAGAAATTTCATTTATTTCAGGGCAAAAAGTCAGAAATTCCCCTTATTTTGGGGCAAAAATCAGAAATTTCTTTTATTATGGTACAAAATTGAAGAAATTTTCCTTATTTTGGAACAAAAAGGCAGAAATTCCCCATATTTTGGGGCAAAAGGCAGAAATTCTTCTTATTTTGAGGTAAAATGCAGAAATTGCCCTTATTTAGAGGTAAAATGCAGAAATTCCCCAAATATTGGGGGAAATGCAGAAATTCCCTTTATTTTTGGGCTAAAAAGAAGAAATTAACCATATTTTGAAGCAAAATTGCAGAAATTCTCATAATTTTCGGGCAAAAAGGCAGAAATTCTTATTTTGGGGCAAAAAGACAGTAAATCTCGTTTTTTCGTGAGCATAAAGTCAGAAATTTCCCTTATTTTGGGGCAAAATTGCAGAAATTTCCTTTACATTGGGACAAAATTGCAGAAATTTCCCTTATTTTGAGGCAAAATTGCAGAAATTTCACTTATTTCAGAAAAAAGGCAGAAATTTTCTTATTTTGGGGCAAAAATGCAGAAATTTCTTTTATTTTGGTACAAAATTGCAGAAATATTTCTTATTTTGGGGCAAAAGGCAGAAATTCCCCATATTTTGGGGCAAAAAGGAAGAAATTCCTGTTATTTTGAGATAAAAAGCCTGAAATTCCCCTTATTTTCAGGCAAAATGTCAGAAATTCCCCTTATTTTGGTGCAAAAAGACAGAAATTTTGTTTATTTTTAGGGAAAAGGCAGAAATTGCACTTATTTTGAGTCAAAAAGGCGGAAAATCCCCATATTTTGGGGCAAAAATGAAGAAATTTCCCTTTTTTATGGCAAAAAGGTAAACATTCCCTTTATTTTCGGGCAAAAAGGCAGAAATTCCCCATATTTTGGAGCAAAATTGCAGAAATTCCCCTAATTTTGGAGCAAAAGGCAGAAATTCCCTTTATTTTGGGGCAAAAATCAGAAATTCCCTTTATTTTGGGACAAAATTTCAGAAATTTTCTTTATTTTGGGGCAAAATTGCAGGAATTTACCTTATTTTAGAACAAAATTACAGAAATTTCTCTTATTTGGTGCAAAATTGAAGAAATTTCTCTTATTTTCAGGTAAAAAGTCTGAAATTTTCTTTATTTTGGGCAAAAAGGGAGAAATTCCTTTTATTTTGGGGCAAAAAGGCAGAAATTCCCCTTATTTTGGGGTAAAATTGCAGAAATTTCAAATATTTCAGGGCAAAATGGCAGAAATTCCCCTTATTTTGGGGCAAAAAGATGAAAACCCTAATTTTTGGCATAAATTGAAGAAATTACACTTATTTCGGGACAAAAAGCCAGAAATTCCAATTAATTTCGGGCAAAAAGGCAGAAATGACCCGTATTTTGGAGCAAAATTGCAGAAATTCCCCTAATATTGGTGCAAAAATGCAGAAATTAACTTTATTATGGGGCAAAAAGGCAGAAATTCTCTATATTTTGGTGCAAAAATCAGAAATTTTCCTCATTTTGAGGTAAAATTCTCAAATTCCCCAAATTTTAGGGCAAAAGGCAAAAATTTCCCTTATTTTGGGCCAAATTTGCAGAAATTTTACTTATTTCAGGGTAATAAGTCAGAAATTTTCCTGATTTTGAGGCAAAAAATACAGAAATTCCCTTTGTTTGGGGGGAAAAACAGAAATTCCACTTATTTAGAGGCAAAAAGGCAAAAGTTCCCCTTATTTTGGAGCAAAAATGAAGAAATTTCACTTTTTTATGGCAAAAAGGTATGCATTTTTTTATTTTTGGGCAAAAAGGCAGAAATTCCCCAAATTTTGGGGCAAAAGGCAGAAATTCCACTTATTTTGGGGCAAAATTGCAGAAATTTCCCTTATTTTGGGGCAAAATTGCAGAAATTTCACTTATTTTGGGGCAAAATTGCAGAAATTTCACTTATTTCAAGGTAATAAGTCAGAAATTCTCCTTATTTTGGGGCAAAAAAGACAGAAATTTCCTTTGTTTTGGGGGAAAAATACAGAAATTCCACTTATTTACAGGCAAAGAAGCAGAAATTTCGCTTATTTTGGAGAAAAAATGAAATAATTTCCCTTTTTTATGGCAAAAAGGTATGCATTCTTCTCATTTTCGGGGAAACAGGCAGAAATTCCCCATATTTTGGGGCAAAAGGCAGAAATTCCCATTATTTTGGGGCAAAAAGGCACAAATTTAACTTATTTTTAGGCAAAATTGCAGAAATTTCATTTATTTCAGGGCAAAAAGTCAGAAATTCCCCTTATTTTGGGGCAAAAATCAGAAATTTCTTTTATTATGGTACAAAATTGAAGAAATTTTCCTTATTTTGGAACAAAAAGGCAGAAATTCCCCATATTTTGGGGCAAAAGGCAGAAATTCTTCTTATTTTGAGGTAAAATGCAGAAATTCCCCTTATTTAGAGGTAAAATGCAGAAATTCCCCAAATATTGGGGGAAAATGCAGAAATTCCCTTTATTTTTGGGCTAAAAAGAAGAAATTAACCATATTTTGAAGCAAAATTGCAGAAATTCTCATAATTTTCGGGCAAAAAGGCAGAAATTCTTATTTTGGGGCAAAAAGACAGTAAATCTCATTTTTTGGGAGCATAAAGTCAGAAATTTCCCTTATTTTGGGGCAAAATTGCAGATATTTCCTTTACATGGGGGCAAAATTGCAGAAATTTCCCTTATTTTGAGGCAAAATTGCAGAAATTTCACTTATTTCAGAAAAAAGGCAGAAATTTTCTTATTTTGAGGCAAAAATGCAGAAATTTCTTTTATTTTGGTACAAAATTGCAGAAATTTTTCTTATTTTGGGGCAAAAAGGCAGAAATTCCCCCATATTTTGGGGCAAAAAGGAAGAAATTCCTGTTATTTTTAGATAAAAAGGCTGAAATTCCCCTTATTTTCGGGCAAAATATCAGAAATTCCCCTTATTTTGGTGCAAAAAGACAGAAATTTTGTTTATTTTTAGGGAAAAGGCAGAAATTGCACTTATTTTGAGTCAAAAAGGCGGAAAATCCCCATATTTTGGGGCAAAAATGAAGAAATTTCCCTTTTTTATGGCAAAAAGGTAAACATTCCCTTTATTTTCGGGCAAAAAGGCAGAAATTCCCCATATTTTGGAGCAAAATTGCAGAAATTCCCCTAATTTTGGAGCAAAAGGCAGAAATTCCCTTTATTTTGGGGCAAAAATCAGAAATTCCCCTTATTTTGGGACAAAATTTCAGAAATTTTCTTTATTTTGGGGCAAAATTGCAGGAATTTACCTTATTTTAGAACAAAATTACAGAAATTTCTCTTATTTGGTGCAAAATTGCAGAAATTTCTCTTATTTTCAGGTAAAAAGTCTGAAATTTTCTTTATTTAGGGCAAAAAGGCAGAAATTCCCCTTATTTTGGGGTAAATTGCAGAAATTTCAAATATTTCAGGGCAAAATGGCAGAAATTCCCCTTATTTTGGGGCAAAAAGATGAAAACCCAAATTTTTGGCGAAAATTGAAGAAATTACACTTATTTCGGGACAAAAAGCCAGAAATTCCAATTAATTTCGGGCAAAAGGCAGAAATGACCCGTATTTTGGAGCAAAATTGCAGAAATTCCCCTAATATTGGTGCAAAAATGCAGAAATTAACTTTATTACGGGGCAAAAAGGCAGAAATTCTCCATATTTTGGTGCAAAAATCAGAAATTTCCCTCATTTTGAGGTAAAATTCTCAAATTCCCCAAATTTTAGGGCAAAAGGCAAAAATTTCCCTTATTTTGGGGCAAATTTGCAGAAATTTTACTTATTTCAGGGTAATAAGTCAGAAATTTTCTTTATTTTGAGGCAAAAAATACAGAAATTCCCTTTGTTTTGGGGGAAAAACAGAAATTCCACTTATTTAGAGGCAAAAAGGCAAAAGTTCCCCTTATTTTGGAGCAAAAATGAAGAAATTTCCCTTTTTTATGGCAAAAAGGTATGCATTCTTTTTATTTTTGGGCAAAAAGGCAGAAATTCCCCAAATTTTGGGGCAAAAGGCAGAAATTCCACTTATTTTGGGGCAAAATTGCAGAAATTTCCCTTATTTTGGGGCAAAATTGCAGAAATTTCACTTATTTTGGGGCAAAATTGCAGAAATTTCACTTATTTCAAAGAAAAAAAGCAGAAATTTTTCTTATTTTTGGGCAAAAATGCAGAAATTCCTAATATTTTGTGCCAAAATTAGAAATTCCCAATATTTTGAGGTAAAAAGTCTGAAATTCCCCTGATTTGGGGGCAAAAAGGCAGAAATTTCCCTTATATTGGGGCAAAATTTCAAAAATTTCACTTATTTCAGGGTAATAAGTCAGCAATTTTTCTTATTTTGGGGCAAAAAAGACAGAAATTTCTTTTGTTTTGGGGGAAAAAGAAAGAAATTCCACTTATTTAGAGGCAAAAAAGCAGAAATTCCCCTTATTTTGGAGCAAAAATGAAGAATTTTCCCTTTTTTATGGCAAAAAGGTATGCATTCTTCTCATTTTCGGGGAAACAGGCAGAAATTCCCCATATTTTGGGGCAAAAGGCAGAAATTCCCATTATTTTGGGGCAAAAAGGCACTAATTTAACTTATTTTTGGGCAAAATTGCAGAAATTTCATTTATTTCAGGGCAAAAAGTCAGAAATTCCCCTTATTTTGGGGCAAAAAGCAGAAATTTCTTTTATTATGGTACAAAATTGAAGAAATTTTCCTTATTTTGGAACAAAAAGGCAGAAATTCCCCATATTTAGGGGCAAAAGGCAGAAATTCTTCTTATTTTGAGGTAAAATGCAGAAATTCCCCTTATTTAGAGGTAAAATGCAGAAATTCCCCAAATATTGGGGGAAAATGCAGAAATTCCCTTTATTTTGGGGCTAAAAGGAAGAAGTTAACCGTATTTTGAAGCAAAATTGCAGAAATTCTCATAATTTTTGGGCAAAAAAGCAGAAATTCTCCTTATTTTGAGGCAAAAAGACAGAAAATCTCCTTTTTTCGAGAGCAAACAGTCAGAAATTCCCCTTATTTTGGGGCAAAAAGCAGAAATTTCTTTTATTATGGTACAAAATTGAAGAAATTTTTTTTATTTTGGAACAAAAAGGCAGAAATTCCCCATATTTTGGGGCAAAAGGCAGAAATTCTTCTTATTTTGAGGTAAAATGCAGAAATTCCCCTTTATTTAAAGGTAAAATGCAAAAATTCCCCAAATATTGGGGGAAAATGCAGAAATTCCCTTTATTTTGGGGCTAAAAGGCAGAAATTAACCGTATTTTAAAGCAAAATTGCAGAAATTCTCATAATTTTTGGGCAAAAAAGCAGAAATTCTCCTTATTTTGAGGCAAAAAGACAGAAAATCTCCTTTTTCGAGAGCAAACAGTCAGAAATTCCCCTTATTTTGGGGCAAATGGCAGAAATTTTTTTTACATTGGGTCAAAATTGCAGAAATTTCCTTTATTTTGGGGCAAAAAGGCAGAAATTCCCATTATTTTTGGGCAAAAAGGCAGAAATTCATCTTATTTTGTGGTAAAATTGCAAAATTTCACATATTTCATGGCAAAAAGGCAGAAATTTCCCTTATTTTGGGGCAAAATTGCAGAAATTTCACTTATTTCAGGGTAATAAGTCAGAAATTACCATTATTTTGGGGCAAAAATACAGAAATTCCCTTTGTTTTGAGGGAAAATTGCAGAAATTCCACATATTTAGAGGAAAAAATGCAGAAATTCCCTTTAATTTGTAGCAAAAATGAAGAAATTTCTCTTTTTTATGGCAAAAAGTTATGTATTCCCCTTATTTTTGGGCAAAAAGGCAGAAATTCCCCGTATTTTGGAGCAAAATTGCAAATATTCCCCTAATTGTGGGGCAAAAAGGCAGAAATTCCCTATATGGTGGGGAAAAAAGACAGAAATTCTCCTTATTTTGGGGCAAAACTCAGAAATTTCACTTATTTTGGGGCAAAAATCCAGAAATTTCCCTTATTTTGGAGCAAAATTACAGAAATTCCACTTATTTTGGGGCAAAATTGCAGAAATTTCACTTATTTCAGGAAAAAAAGGCAGAAATTTTCCTTATTTTGGGGCAAACATGCAGAAATTCTTAATAATTTGTGACAAAAATGCAGAAATTCCCTTTATTTTGAGGTAAAAAGGCTGAAATTCCTTTTATTTGGAAGCAAAAAGGGAGAAATTTCCCTTATTTTTTGGAAGAAGGCAGAAATTTCTTTTATTTTGGGGCAAAATTGCAGAAATTTCACTTATTTCAGGGCATAATTCAAAAATTCCTTTTATTTTGGGGCAAAAACACAAAAATTCCTTTTATTTTTGTGTAAAAGAGCAGAAATTTCAATTATTTTGAGGTAAAAAGGCAGAAATTCCTTTTATTTTGGGGCAAAAATGAAGAAATTTTCCTTTTTTGTGGCAAAAGGTATACATTCCCCTTACTTTCGGGATAAAAAGCAGAAATTCCCCGTATTTTCAAGCAAAATTGCAGAAATTCTCATAATTTTCGGGCAAAAAAGCAGAAATTCTCCTTATCTTGGGGCAAAAAGAAAGAAAATCTTTTTTCGGGAGGAAAAACAGTCAGAAATTCCCCTTATTTTGGGGAAAAATTGCAGAAATTTCACTTATTTCAGGGTAATAAGTCAGAAATTCCCCTTATTTTGGGGCAAAAAAGACAGAAATTCCCATTGTTTTTGGGGGAAAAAGACAGAAATTCCACTTATTTAGAGGCAAAAAGGCAGAAATTCCCCTTATTTTGGAGCAAAAATAAAGAAATTTCCCTTTTTTATGGCAAAAAAGGTATGCATTCTTTTTATTTTTGGGCAAAAAGGCAGAAATTCCCCAAATTTTGGGACAAAAGGCAGAAATTCCACTTATTTTGGGGCAAAATTGCAGAAATTTCCCTTATTTTGGGGCAAAATTGCAGAAATTTCACTTATTTTGGGGCAAAATTGCAGAAATTTCATTTATTTCAAAGAAAAAAAGCAGAAATTTTTCTTATTTTTGGGCAAAAATGCAGAAATTCCTAATATTTTGTGCCAAAATTAGAAATTCCCAATATTTTGAGGTAAAAAGTCTGAAATTCCCCTGATTTGGGGGCAAAAAGGCAGAAATTTCCCTTATATTGGGGCAAAATTTCAAAATTTTCACTTATTTCAGGGTAATAAGTCAGCAATTTTTCTTATTTTGGGGCAAAAAAGACAGAAATTTCTTTTGTTTTGGGGGAAAAAGAAAGAAATTCCACTTATTTAGAGGCAAAAAAGCAGAAATTCCCCTTATTTTGGAGCAAAAATGAAGAATTTTCCCTTTTTTATGGCAAAAAGGTATGCATTCTTCTCATTTTCGGGGAAACAGGCAGAAATTCCCCATATTTTGGGGCAAAAGGCAGAAATTCCCATTATTTTGGGGCAAAAAGGCACTAATTTAACTTATTTTTGGGCAAAATTGCAGAAATTTCATTTATTTCAGGGCAAAAAGTCAGAAATTCCCCTTATTTTGGGGCAAAAAGCAGAAATTTCTTTTATTATGGTACAAAATTGAAGAAATTTTCCTTATTTTGGAACAAAAAGGCAGAAATTCCCCATATTTAGGGGCAAAAGGCAGAAATTCTTCTTATTTTGAGGTAAAATGCAGAAATTCCCCTTATTTAGAGGTAAAATGCAGAAATTCCCCAAATATTGGGGGAAAATGCAGAAATTCCCTTTATTTTGGGGCTAAAAGGAAGAAGTTAACCGTATTTTGAAGCAAAATTGCAGAAATTCTCATAATTTTTGGGCAAAAAAGCAGAAATTCTCCTTATTTTGAGGCAAAAAGACAGAAAATCTCCTTTTTTCGAGAGCAAACAGTCAGAAATTCCCCTTATTTTGGGGCAAAAAGCAGAAATTTCTTTTATTATGGTACAAAATTGAAGAAATTTTTTTTATTTTGGAACAAAAAGGCAGAAATTCCCCATATTTTGGGGCAAAAGGCAGAAATTCTTCTTATTTTGAGGTAAAATGCAGAAATTCCCCTTTATTTAAAGGTAAAATGCAAAAATTCCCCAAATATTGGGGGAAAATGCAGAAATTCCCTTTATTTTGGGGCTAAAAGGCAGAAATTAACCGTATTTTAAAGCAAAATTGCAGAAATTCTCATAATTTTTGGGCAAAAAAGCAGAAATTCTCCTTATTTTGAGGCAAAAAGACAGAAAATCTCCTTTTTCGAGAGCAAACAGTCAGAAATTCCCCTTATTTTGGGGCAAAATGGCAGAAATTTTTTTTACATTGGGTCAAAATTGCAGAAATTTCCTTTATTTTGGGGCAAAAAGGCAGAAATTCCCATTATTTTTGGGCAAAAAGGCAGAAATTCATCTTATTTTGTGGTAAAATTGCAAAATTTCACATATTTCATGGCAAAAAGGCGGAAATTTCCCTTATTTTGGGGCAAAATTGCAGAAATTTCACTTATTTCAGGGTAATAAGTCAGAAATTACCATTATTTTGGGGCAAAAATACAGAAATTCCCTTTGTTTTGAGGGAAAATTGCAGAAATTCCACTTATTTAGAGGAAAAAATGCAGAAATTCCCTTTAATTTGTAGCAAAAATGAAGAAATTTCTCTTTTTTATGGCAAAAAGTTATGTATTCCCCTTATTTTCGGGCAAAAAGGCAGAAATTTCCCGTATTTTGGAGCAAAATTGCAAATATTCCCCTAATTGTGGGGCAAAAAGGCAGAAATTCCCTATATGGTGGGGAAAAAAGACAGAAATTCTCCTTATTTTGGGGCAAAACTCAGAAATTTCACTTATTTTGGGGCAAAAATCCAGAAATTTCCCTTATTTTGGAGCAAAATTACAGAAATTCCACTTATTTTGGGGCAAAATTGCAGAAATTTCACTTATTTCAGGAAAAAAAGGCAGAAATTTTCCTTATTTTGGGGCAAACATGCAGAAATTCTTAATAATTTGTGACAAAAATGCAGAAATTCCCTTTATTTTGAGGTAAAAAGGCTGAAATTCCTTTTATTTGGAAGCAAAAAGGGAGAAATTTCCCTTATTTTTTGGAAGAAGGCAGAAATTTCTTTTATTTTGGGGCAAAATTGCAGAAATTTCACTTATTTCAGGGCATCATTCAAAAATTCCTTTTATTTTGGGGCAAAAACACAAAAATTCCTTTTATTTTTGTGTAAAAGAGCAGAAATTTCAATTATTTTGAGGTAAAAAGGCAGAAATTCCTCTTATTTTGGGGCAAAAATGAAGAAATTTTCCTTTTTTGTGGCAAAAGGTATACATTCCCCTTACTTTCGGGATAAAAAGCAGAAATTCCCCGTATTTTCAAGCAAAATTGCAGAAATTCAAATAATTTTCGGGCAAAAAAGCAGAAATTCTCCTTATCTTGGGGCAAAAAGAAAGAAAATCTTTTTTCGGGAGGAAAAACAGTCAGAAATTCCCCTTATTTTGGGGAAAAATTGCAGAAATTTCACTTATTTCAGGGTAATAAGTCAGAAATTCCCCTTATTTTGGGGCAAAAAAGACAGAAATTCCCATTGTTTTTGGGGGAAAAAGACAGAAATTCCACTTATTTAGAGGCAAAAAGGCAGAAATTCCCCTTATTTTGGAGCAAAAATGAAGAAATTTCCCTTTTTATGCCAAAAAGGTATGCATTCCCATTATTTTCAGGCAAAAAGGCAGAAATTCCTCGTATTTTGGAGCAAAATTGCAGAAATTCCCCTAATTTTGGAGCAAAAGGCACAAATTCCCTTTAATTTGGGGCAAAAATAAGAAATTTTCCTTATTTGGGGCAAAATTGCAGAAATTTCACTTATTTTCAGGTAAAAAGGCTGTAATTTCATTTATTTTGGGGCAAAAAGGGAGAAATTCCCTTTGTTTTGGGGCAAAATTGAAGACCTTTCACTTATTATGTGGAAAAATTGCAGAAATTTCCTTTATTTTAGGGCAAAATTGCAAAAATTTCACTTATTTCAGAAAAAAAAAGCAAATATTTTTCTTATTTTGGGGCAAAAAGGCAGAAATTACCATTATTTTGGGGCAAAAAGGCATAAATTCACCTTGTTTTGGGGTAAAATTGAAGAAATTTCACATATTTCAGGGCAAAAATGCAGAAATTTCCCTTATTTAGGGGCAAAATTGCAGAAATTTTAATTATTTTAGGGTAATAAGTCAGAAAGTCCCCTTATTTTGGGGCAAAAAGACAGAAATTCTCTTTGTTTTAAGGGAAAATGACAGAAATTCCACTTATTTAGAGGCAAAAAGGCAGAAATTCCCCTTATTTTGGAGCACAAATGAAGAAATTTCTTTTTTTATGGCAAAAAGTTAGGCATTCCACTTATTTTCGGGCATAAAGACAGAAATTCCCTGTATTTTGGAGCAAAATTGCAGAAATTCCTCTAATTGTGGGGCAAAAATGCAGAAATTCCCTATATGTTGGGGCAAAAAGAGAGAAATTCTCCTTATTTTGGGGCAAAACTCAGAAATTCCAATTATTTTGGGGCAAAATTCCAGAAATTTCCCTTATTTTGGGGCAACATTGCAGAAATTTCTATTATTTTGGGGCAAAATTACAGAAATTTCACTTATTTCAGAGAAAAAAAGCAAAAATTTTTCTTATTTTGGGGCAAAAAGGCAGAAATTCCCATTATTTTGGGGCAAAAATGCAAATTCACCTTATTTTGGGGTAAAATTGAAAAAATTTCATATATTTCAAGGCAAAAAAGCAGAAATTTCCCTTATTTTGGGACAAAATTGCAGAAATTTTCTTTATTTTGGGGCAAAATTGCAGAAATTTCACTTATTTCAGGGAAAAAAGGCAGAAATTTTCCTTATTTTAGGGCAAAAATGCAGAAATTCTTAATATTTTGTTGCAAAAATGCAGAAATTCCCCTTATTTTGAGGTAAAAAGGCTGAAATTCCTCTTTTTTGAGAGCAAAAATGCATAAATTTCCATTATTTTGGGGCAAAAAGATAGAAATTCCCCTTATTTTGTGGCAAAAAGGCAAAAATTTCTTTTATTTTGTGGCAAAATTGCAGAAATATCACTTATTTCAGAGCATAATTCAAAAATTCCTTTTATTTTGGGGCAAAAAGACAGAAATTCCATTTAGTTTTGGGTAAAAAGGAAGAAATTTCACTTATTTTTAGGTAAAAGGCAGAAATTCCTCTTATTCTGGGGCAAAAATGAAGAAATTTCCCTTTTTTGTCGCAAAAGGTATAGATTCCCCTTACTTTCGGGATAAAAAGTAGAAATTCCCCGTATTTTGAAGCAAAATTGCAGAAATTCTCATAATTTTCGGGCAAAAAACCAGAAATTTTCCTAATTTTGGGGCAAAAAGACAGAAAATCTCCTTTTTTTGGCAGCAAACAGTCAAAAATTCCTATTATTCTGGGGCAAAATTCAGAAATTTCCTTTACATTGGTGCAAAATTGCAGAAATTTCCTTTATTTTGGGGCAAAATTGCAGAAATTTCACTTTTTCAGGGTAATAAGTCAGAAATTCCCCTTATTTTGGGGCAAAAAAACCAGAAATTATCTTTGTTTTGGAAGAAAAAGACAGAAATACCACTTATTTAGAGGCAAAAAGTCAGAAATTTCCCTTATTTTGGAGCAAAAATGAAAAAATTTCCCTTTTTATGGCAAAAAGGTATGCATCACCATTATTTTCAGGCAAAAAGGCAGAAATTCCCTGTATTTTGGAGCAATATTGCAGAAATTCCCCTAATTTTGGAGCAAAAGGCAGAAATTCCTTTATTTTGGGGTAAATATCAGAAATTCCCCATATTTTGTGGCAAAATTCAAGAAATTTCCTTTATTTTGGGGCAAAATTGCAGGAATTTGCATTATTTTGGGGCAAAATTGCAGAAATTTCCCTTATTTGGGGCAAAATTGCAGAAATTTCACTTATTTTCAGGTAAAAAGGCTGAAATTTCCTTTATTTTGGGGCAAAAAGGAAGAAATTCCCCTTATTTTGGGGGCAAAATTGCAGAAATTTTACTTATTTCAGCGAAATAATGCAAAAATTTTTCTTATTTTGGGGCAAAAAGGCAGAAATTCCTATTATTTTGGGGCAAAAAGGCAGAAATTCACCTTATTTTTGGGTAAAGTTGCAGAAATTTCACATATTTCAGGGCAAAAAGGCAAAAATTTCCCTTATTTTGGGGCAAAATTGCAGAAATTTCACTTATTTCAGGGTAATAAGTCAGAAATTCACCTTATTTTGGGGCAAAAAAGACAGAAATTCCCTTTGTTTTGGGGGAAAATTGCAGAAATTCCACTTATTTAGAGGAAAAAAGGCAGAAATTCCCCTTATTTAGGAGCAAAAATTAAGAAATTTCCCTTGTTTATGGCAAAAAGTTATGCATTCCCCTTATTTTCGGGCAAAAACGCAGAAATTTCCCGGATTTTGGAGCAAAATTGCAGAAATTCCCCTAATTGTGGGGCAAAAATGCAGAAATTCCCTATATGGTGCAGCAAAAAACCGAAATTCTCCTTATTTTGGGGCAAAACTCAGAAATTCCACTTATTTGGGGGCAAAATTCCAGAAATTTTTCTTATTTTGGAGCAAAATTGCAGAAATTTCACTTATTTTGGGGCAAAATTGCAGAAATTTCACTTATTTCAGGGAAAAAAGGCAGAAATTTTCCTTATTTTGGGGCAAAAATTCAGACATTTCCCTTATTATGGGGAAAAATTGCAGAAATTTCCCTTAATTTAGGGCAAAATTGCAGATATTTCACTTATTTCAGAAACAAAAGCAAAAATTTTTCTTATATTGGGGCAAAAAGGCAGAAATTCCCATTATTTTCATGCACAAAGGCAGGAATTGACCTTATTTTGGGGTGAAATTGAAGAAATTTCACATATTTAAGGGCAAAAAGGCAGAAATTTCCCTTATTTTGGGGCAAAATTGAAGAAATTTCACTTATTTCAGGGTAATAAGTCAGAAATTCCCATTATTTTGGGGCAAAAAAGACAGAAATTCTATTTCTTTTGGGGGAAAATTGCAGAAATTCCACTTATTTAGAGGAAAAAAGGCAGAAATTCCCTTTATTTTGGAGCAAAAATGAAGAAATTTCCCTTTTTTATGGCCAAAAGGTATGCATTCCCATTATTTTCAGGCAAAAAGGCAGAAATTCCCTATATGTTGAGGCAAAAAAAGAGAAATTCTCCTTATTTTGTGACAAAACTCAGAAATTCCACTTATTTTGGGGCAAAATTCCAGAAATTTCCCTTATTTTTGGGCAAAATTGCAGAAATTTCACTTATTTCAGAGAAAAAAAGCAAAAATTTTTCTTATTTTGGGGCAAAAAGGCAGAAATTCCCATTATTTTGAAGAAAAAAGGCAGAAATTCACCTTATTTTGGGGTAAAATTGAAGAAAGTTCACATATTTCAGAGCAAAAAAGCAGAAATTTCCCTTATTTTGGGGCAAAATTGCAGAAATTTCACATATTTCAGGGCATAATTTAAAAATTCCTTTTATTTTGGGGCAAAAAAACAGAAATTCCGTTTAATTTGTGGTAAAAAGGCAGAAATTGCTCTTAATTTGAGGTAAAAAGGCAGAAATTCCTCTTATTTGGGGCAAAAATGAAGAAATTTCCCTTTTTTGTGGCAAAAGGTATACATTCCCCTTACTTTCGGGATAAAAAGCAGAAATTCCCCGTATTTTGAAGCAAAATTGCAGAAATTCTCATAATTTTCGAGCAAAAAGGCAGAAATTCTCCTTATTTTGGGGCAAAAAGACAGAAAATCTACTTTTTTCGGGAGCAAACAGTAAGAAATTCCCCTTATTTTGGGGCAAAATTGCAGAAATTTCCTTTACATTGGGGCAAAATTGCAGAAATTTCCCTTATTTTGGTGAAAAATTGCAGAAATTTCACTTATTTCAGGGTAATAAGTCAAAAATTCCCCTTATTTTTGGGGCAAAAAAGACAGAAATTTCCTTTGTTTTGTGGGAAAAAGACAGAAATTCCACTTATTTAGAGGCAAAAAGGCAGAAATTCCCCTTATTTTGGAGCAAAAATGAAAAAATTTCCCTTTTTATGGTAAAAAGGTATGCATTCCCATTATTTTCAGGCAAAAAGGCAGAAATTTTCCGTATTTTGGACCAAAATTGCAGAAATTCCCCTAATTTTGGGGCAAAAGGCAGAAATTCCCTTTATTTTGGGGCAAATATCAGAAATTCCCCTTATTTTGGGGCAAAATTGCAGAAATTTCACTTATTTCAGTGTAATAAGTCAAAAATTCCCCTTATTTTGGGGCAAAAAAGACAGAAATTCCCATTGTTTTTGGGGGAAAAAGACAGAAATTCCACTTATTTAGAGGCAAAAAGGCAGAAATTCCTCTTATTTTGGAGCAAAAATGAAGAAATTTCCCTTTTTTATGGCAAAAAGGAATGCATTCCCATTATTTTCAGGCAAAAAGGCAGAAATTCCCTGTATTTTGGAGCAAAATTGCAGAAATTTCCCTAATTGTGGGGCAAAAAGGCAGAAATTCCCTATATGGTGGGGAAATAAGACAGATATTCTCCTTATTTTGGGGCAAAACTCAGAAATTCCACTTATTTTGAGGCAAAATTCCAGAAATTTCCTTTATTTTGGAGCAAAATTGCAGAAATTGCACTTATTTTGGGGCAAAATTGAAGAAATTTCACTTATTTTAGGGGAAAAAGGCAGAAATTTTTCTTATTTTGGGGCAAAAATGCAGAAATTCTTAAGATTTTGTGGCAAAAATGCAGAAATTTCCTTTATTTTGAGGTATAAAGGCTGAAATTCCTTTTATTTGGGGGCAAAAAGGCAGAAATTTCCCTTATTTTGGGGCAAAAAGACAGAAATTCCCCTTATTGTGTGGCTAAAACGCAAAAATTTCTTTTATTTTGGGGCAAAATTGCAGAAATTTCACTTATTTCAGGGCATAATTTAAAAATTTCTTTTATTTTGGGGCAAAAAGACAGAAATTCCATTTATTTTTGGGTAAAAAGGCAGAAATTTCTCTTATTTAGAGGTAAAAAGGCAGAAATTCCTCTTATTTTGGGGCAAAAATGAAGAAATTTCCCTTTGTTGTGGCAAAAGGTATACATTCCTCTTACTTTCGGGATAAAAAGCAGAAATTCCCCGTATTATGAAGCAAAATTGCAGAAATTCTCATAATTTTCGGGCAAAAAACCAGAAATTCTCCTCATTTTGCGACAAAAAGACAGAAAATCTTCTTTTTTTGGCAGCAAACAGTCAGAAATTCCCTTTATTTTGGGGCAAAATTGCAGAAATTTCCTTTACATTGGTGAAAAATTGCAGAAATTCCCTTTATTTTGGGGTAAAAATCAGAAATTCCCTTTATTTTGAGGCAAAATTCCAGAAATTTCTTTTTTTGGGGGCAAAATTACAGGAATTTACCTCATTTTGGGGCTAAATTGCAGAAATTTCCTTTATTTGGGGCAAAATTGCAGAAATTTCACTTATTTCAGATTAAAAAAGCAAAAGTTTTTTTCTTATTTTGGGGCAAAAAGGCAGAAATTCCCATTATTTTGGGGCAAAATTGCAGAAATTTCACTTATTTCAGGGCATAATTCAAAAATTCCTTTTATTTTGGGGCAAAAAGTCAGAAATTCCATTTATTTTTGTGTAAAAAGGCAGAAATTTCACTTATTTTGTGGTAAAAAAGCAGAAATTCCTCTTATTTTGGGGCAAAAATGAAGAAATTTTACTTTGTGGTGGCAAGAGGTATACATTCCCCTTACTTTCGGGATAAAAAGCAGAAATTCCCCTTATTTTGAAGCAAAATTGCAGAAATTCTCATAATTTTCGGGCAAAAAGGCAGAAATTCTCTTTATTTTGGGGCAAAAAGAAAGAAAATCTTCTTTTTTCGGGAGCAAACAGTCAGAAATTCCCCTCATTTTGGGGAAAAATTGCAGAAATTTCATTTATTTCAGGGTAATAAGTAAGAAATTCATCTTATTTTGGGGCAAAAAGACAGAAATTCCCTTTGTTTGGGGGAAAAAGACAGAAATTCCACTTATTTAGAGGCAAAAAGGCAGAAATTCCCGTTATTTTGGAGCAAAAACGAAAAAATTTCCTTTTATATGGCAAAAAACTATGCATTCCCATTATTTTCAGGCAAAAAGGCAGAAATTCCTTGTATTTTGGAGCAAAATTGCAGAAATTCCCCTAATTTTTGGGCAAAAGGCAGAAATTCCCTTTATTTTGGGGTAAAAATCAGAAATTCCCTTTATTTTGAGGCAAAATTCCAGAAATTTCTTTTTTGGGGGGCAAAATTGCAGGAATTTACCTTATTTTGGGGCTAAATTGCAGAAATTTCCCTTATTTGGGGCAAAATTGCAGAAATTTCACTTATTTTCAGGTAAAAAGGCTGAAATTTCCTTTATTTTGGGGCAAAAAAAGAGAAATTCCCCTTATTTTGGGGAACAATTTCAGAAATTTCCCTTATTATGGGGAAAAATTGCAGAAATTTCCTTTATTTTAGGGCAAAATTGCAGAAATATCACTTATTTCAGATTAAAAAAGCAAAAGTTTTTTCTTATTTTGGGTCAAAAAAGGCAGATATTCCCATTATTTTGGGGCAAAATGCAGAAATTCACCTTATTTTGGGGTAAAATTGCAGAAATTTCATATATTTCAGGGCAAAAAGGCAGAAATTTTCCTTATTTTGGGGCAAAATTGCAGAAATTTCACTTATTTCAGGGTAATAAGTCAGAAATTTTCCTTATTTTGGGGCAAAAAAGACAGAAATTCTCTTTGTTTTGGGAAAAAAGACAGAAATTCCACTTATTTAGAGGCAAAAAGGCAGAAATTCCCCTTATTTTGGAGCAAAAATGAAGAAATTTCCCTTTTCTATGGCAAAAAGGTATGCATTCCCCTTATTTTCAGGAAAAAAGGTAGAAATTCCCTGCATTTTGGTGCAAAATTGCAGAAATTCCCCTAATTGTGGGGCAAAAAGGCAGTAATTCCCCGTATATTGGAGCAAAATTGCAGAAATTCCCCTAATTGTGAGGAAAAAAGGCAAAAATTCCCTATATGTTGGGGCAAAAAGACAGAAATTCTCCTTATTTTAGGGCAAAACTCAGAAATTCCACTTATTTTGGGGCAAAATTGCAGAAATTTCACTTATTTCAGAGAAAAAAGGCAGAAATTTTCCTTATTTTGGGGCAAAAAGGCAGAAATTCCTAATATTTTGTGGCAAAAATGCAGAAATTCCCCTTATTTTGAGGTAAAAAGGCTGAAATTCCCCTTTATTGAAGGCAAAAAGGCAGAAATTCACCTTATTTTGAGGTAAAAAGACAGAAAATCTCCTTTTTTCGAGAGCAAACAGTCAGAAATTCCCCTTATTTTGGGGCATAATTGCAGAAATTTTTTTTCCTTGGGGCAAAATTGCAGAAATTTCCTTTATTTTGGGGCAAAATTGCAGAAATTTCACTTATTTCAGGGTAATAAGTCAGAAATTCTCCTTATTTTGATGCAAAAAAGACAGAAATTCCCTTTGTTTTGGGGGAAAAAGACAGAAATACCACTTATTTAGAGGCAAAAAGGCAGAAATTCCCCTTATTATGGAGCAAAAATGAAGAAATTTCTCTTTTTATGGCAAAAAGGTATGCATTCCCATTATTTTCGGGCAAAAAGGCAGAAATTTCCCGTATTTTGGAGCAAAATTGTAGAAATTCCCCTAATTTTGGGGCAAAAGGCAGAAATTCTTTTTATTTTGGTGCAAAAATCAGAAATTCTCCTTATTTTGGGGCAAAATTCAAGAAATTTCCTATATTTTGGGGCAAAATTGCAGGAATTTACCTTATTTTGGGGCAAAATTGCAGAAATTTTCCTTATTTGGGGCAAAATTGCAGAAATTTCACTTATTTTTAGATAAAAAGGCTGAAATTTTCTTTATTTTGGGGCAAAAAGTGAGAAATTCCCCTAATTTTTGGGCAAAATTGCAGAAATTTCCTTTATTATGGGAAAAAATTGCAGAAATTTACCTCATTTTAGGGTAAAATTTCAGAAATTTCACTTATTTCAGAAAAATAAAGCAAAAATTTTTCTTATTTTGGGGCAAAAAGGCAGAAATTCCCATTATTTTGGGGCAAAAAGGCAGAAATTCACCTTATTTTGGGGTAAAATTGCAGAAATTTCACATATTTCAGGGCAAAAAGGCAGAAATTTCCCTTATTTTGGGGCAAAATTGCAGAAATTTCACTTATTTCAGGGTAATAAGTCAGAAATTCCCATTATTTTGGGGCAAAACAGACAGAAATTCCCTTTCTTTTTGGGGAAAATTGCAGAAATTCCACTTATTTAGAGGAAAAAAGGCAGAAATTCCCTTTAATTTGGAGCAAAAATGAAGAAATTTCCCTTTTCTATGGCAAAAAGTTATGCATTCCCCTTATTTTCGGGCAAAAGGGCAGAAATTCCCAGTATTTTGGAGCAAAATTGCAAAAATTCCCCTAATTGTGGGGCAAAAAGGCAGAAATTCCGTATATGGTGGGGCAAAAAACAGAAATTCTCCTTATTTTGGGGCAAAACTCAGAAATTCCACTTATTTTGGGGCAAAATTCCAGAAATTTCTTTTATTTTGGAGCAAAATTGCAGAAATTCCACTTATTTTGGGGCAAAATTGCAGAAATTTCACTTATTTCAGGGAAAAAAGGGAGAAATTTTCTTTATTTTGGGGCAAACATGCAGAAATTCTTAATATTTTGTGGCAAAAATGCAGAAATTCCCCTTATTTTGAGGTAAAAAGGCTGAAATTCCTTTTATTTGGAAGCAAAAAGGCAGAAATTTCCCTTATTTTTTGGCAAAAAGGCAGGAATTTCTTTTATTTTGGGGCAAAATTGCAGAAATTTCACTTATTTCAGGGCATAATTCAAAAATTCCTTTTATTTTGGGGCAAAAAGTCAGAAATTCCATTTATTTTTGTGTAAAAAGGCAGAAATTTCACTTATTTTGTGGTAAAAAAGCAGAAATTCCTCTTATTTTGGGGCAAAAATGAAGAAATTTTACTTTGTGGTGGCAAGAGGTATACATTCCCCTTACTTTCGGGATAAAAAGCAGAAATTCCCCTTATTTTGAAGCAAAATTGCAGAAATTCTCATAATTTTCGGGCAAAAAGGCAGAAATTCTCTTTATTTTGGGGCAAAAAGAAAGAAAATCTTCTTTTTTCGGGAGCAAACAGTCAGAAATTCCCCTCATTTTGGGGAAAAATTGCAGAAATTTCATTTATTTCAGGGTAATAAGTAAGAAATTCATCTTATTTTGGGGCAAAAAGACAGAAATTCCCTTTGTTTGGGGGAAAAAGACAGAAATTCCACTTATTTAGAGGCAAAAAGGCAGAAATTCCCGTTATTTTGGAGCAAAAATGAAAAAATTTCCTTTTATATGGCAAAAAACTATGCATTCCCATTATTTTCAGGCAAAAAGGCAGAAATTCCTTGTATTTTGGAGCAAAATTGCAGAAATTCCCCTAATTTTTGGGCAAAAGGCAGAAATTCCCTTTATTTTGGGGTAAAAATCAGAAATTCCCTTTATTTTGAGGCAAAATTCCAGAAATTTCTTTTTTGGGGGGCAAAATTGCAGGAATTTACCTTATTTTGGGGCTAAATTGCAGAAATTTCCCTTATTTGGGGCAAAATTGCAGAAATTTCACTTATTTTCAGGTAAAAAGGCTGAAATTTCCTTTATTTTGGGGCAAAAAAAGAGAAATTCCCCTTATTTTGGGGCAAAAAAGACAGAAATTCCCTTTGTTTTGGGGGAAAAAGAAAGAAATTCCCCTTATTTTGGGGAAAAATTTCAGAAATTTCTCTTATTATGGGGAAAAATTGCAGAAATTTCCTTTATTTTAGGGCAAAATTGCAGAAATTTCACTTATTTCAGATTAAAAAAGCAAAAGTTTTTTTCTTATTTTGGGGCAAAAAGGCAGAAATTCCCATTATTTTGGGGCAAAATGCAGAAATTCACCTTATTTTGGGGTAAAATTGCAGAAATTTCACATATTTCAGGGCAAAAAGGCAGAAATTTTCCTTATTTTGGGGCAAAATTGCAGAAATTTCACTTATTTCAGGGTAATAAGTCAGAAATTTTCCTTATTTTGGGGCAAAAAAGACAGAAATTCTCTTTGTTTTGGGAAAAAAACAGAAATTCCACTTATTTAGATGCAAAAAGGCAGAAATTCCTCTTATTTTGGAGCAAAAATGAAGAAATTTCAATTTTCTATGGCAAAAAGGTATGCATTCCCCTTATTTTCAGGAAAAAAGGTAGAAATTCCATGCATTTTGAGCAAAATTGCAGAAATTCACCTAATTGTGGGGCAAAAACAGAAATTCTTCGTATTTTGGAGCAAAATTGCAGAAATTCCCCTAATTGTGGGGAAAAAAGGCTAAAATTCCCTATATGTTGGGGCAAAAAGACAGAAATTTTCCTTATTTTGGGGCAAAAAGGCAGAAATTCCTAATATTTTGTGGCAAAAATACAGAAATTCCCCTTATTTTGAGGTAAAAAAGCTGAAATTCCCCTTATTTGAAGGCAAAAAGGCAAATTCACCTTATTTTGAGGCAAAAAGACAGAAAATCTCCTTTTTTCGAGAGCAAACAGTCAGAAATTCCCCTTATTTTGATGCAAAATTGCAGAAATTTTTTTTACATTGCGGCAAAATTGCAGAAATTTCCTTTATTTTGGGGCAAAATTGCAGAAATTTCACTTATCTCAGAATAATAAGTCAGAAATTCTCCTTATTTTGATGCAAAAAAGACAGAAATTCCCTTTGTTTTGGGGGAAAAAGACAGAAATTCCACTTATTTAGAGGCAAAAAGGCAGAAATTCCCCTTATTTTGGAGCAAAAATGAAGAAATTTCTCTTTTTATGGCAAAAAGGTATGCATTCCCATTATTTTCGGGCAAAAAGGAAGAAATTCCCCGTATTTTGGAGCAAAATTGCAGAAATTCCCCTAATTTTGGGGCAAAAGGCAGAAATTCCCTTTATTTTGGGGCAAAAATCAGAAATTCCCCTTATTTTGGGGCAAAATTAAAGAAATTTCCTATATTTTGGGGCAAAATTGCAGGAATTTACCTTATTTTGGGGCAAAATTGCAGAAATTTCCCTTATTTGGGGCAAAATTGCAGAAATTTCACTTATTTTCAGGTAAAAAGGCTGAAATTTCCTTTATTTTGGGGCAATAAGGGAGAAATTCCCCTTATTTTGGGGCAAAATTGCAGAAATTTCCTATATTATGGGAAAAAATTGAAGAAATTTCCCTCATTTTAGGGCAAAATTTCAGATATTTCACTTATTTCAGAGAAATAAAGCAAAAATTTTTCTTATTTTGGGGCAAAAAGGCTGAAATTCCCATTATTTTGGGGCAAAAAGGCAGAAATTCACCTTATTTTGGGGTAAAATTGCAGAAATTTCACATATTTCATGGCAAAAGGCAGAAATTTCCCTTATTTTGGGGCAAAATTGCAGAAATTTCACTTATTTCAGGGTAATAAGTCAGAAATTCCCATTATTTTGGGGCAAAAAGACAGAAATTCCCTTTCTTTTGGGGGAAAATTGCAGAAATTCCACTTATTTAGAGGAAAAAAGGCAGAAATTCCTTTTAATTAGGAGCAAAAATGAAGAAATTTCCCTTTTTTATGGCAAAAAGTTATGCATTCTCCTTATTTTCGGGCAAAAGGGCAGAAATTCCCAGTATTTTGGAGCAAAATTGCAAAAATTCCCCTAATTGTGGGGCAAAAAGGCAGAAATTCCCTATATGGTAGGGCAAAAAACAGAAATTCTCCTTATTTTGGGGCAAAACTCAGAAATTCCACTTATTTTGGGGCAAAATTCCAGAAATTTCCCTTATTTTCGAGCAAAATTGCAGAAATTCCACTTATTTTGGGGAAAAATTGCAGAAATTTCACTTATTTCAGGGAAAGAAGGGAGAAATTTTCCTTATTTTGGGGCAAACATGCAAAAATTCTTAATATTTTGTGGCAAAAATGCAGAAATTCTCCTTATTTTGAGGTAAAAAGGCTGAAATTTTTTTTATTTGGAAGCAAAAAGGCAGAAATTTTTCTTAATTTTTGGCAAAAAGGCAGAAATTTCTTTTATTTTGGGGCAAAATTGCAGAAATTTCACTTATTTCAGGGCATAATTCAAAAATTCCTTTTATTTTGGGGCAAAAAGACAGAAATTCCATTTATTTTTGTGTAAAAAGGCAGAAATTTCACTTATTTTGAGGTAAAAAAGCAGAAATTCCTTTTATTTTGGGGCAAAAATGAAGAAATTTTCCTTTTTTGTGGCAAAAGGTATACATTCCCCTTACTTTCGGGATAAAAAGCAGAAATTCCCCGTATTTTGAAGCAAAATTGCAGAAATTCTCATAATTTTCGGGCAAAAAGGCAGAAATTCTCCTTATTTTGGGGCAAAAAGAAAGAAAATCTTCTTTTTTCGGGAGCAAACAGTCAGAAATGCCCCTCATTTTGGGTAAAAATTTCAGAAATTTCACTTTTTTCAGGGTAATAAGTCAGAAATTTCCCTTATTTTGGTGCAAAAAAGACAGAAATTCCCTTTGTTTTGGGGGAAAAAGACAGAAATTCCACTTATTTAGAGGCAAGAAGGCAGAAATTCCCCTTATTTTGAAGCAAAAATGAAGAAATTTCCCTTTTTATGGCAAAAAGTTATGCATTCCCATTATTTTCAGGCAAAAAGGCAGAAATTCCCCATATTTTCGAGCAAAATTGCAGAAATTCCCCTAATTTTGGAGCAAAAGGCAGAAATTCCCTTTAATTTGGGGCAAAAATCAGAAATTCCCCTTATTTGGGGCAAAATTGCAGAAATTTCACTTATTTTCAGGTAAAAAGGCTGAAATTTCATTTATTTTGGGGCAAAAAGGGAGAAATTCCCTTTATTTTGGGGCAAAATTGCAGACATTTCTCTTATTATGTGGAAAAATTGCAGAAATTTCCTTTATTTTAGGGCAAAATTGCAAAAATTTCACTTATTTCAGAAAAAAAAGCAAAAATTTTTCTTATTTTGGGGCAAAAAGGCAGAAATTATTATTATTTTGGGGAAAAAAGGGAGAAATTCACCTTATTTTTGGGTAAAATTGAAGAAATTTCACATATTTCAGGGCAAAAAGACAGAAATTTCCCTTATTTTGGGGCAAAATTGCAGAAATTTTAATTATTTTAGGGTAATAAGTCAGAAAGTCCCCTTATTTTGGGGCAAAAAGACAGAAATACCCTTTGTTTTGGGGGAAAAAGACAGAAATTCCACTTATTTAGAGGCAAAAATGCAGAAATTCCCCCTTATTTTGGAGCAAAAATGCAAAAATTTCCCTTTATATGGTAAAAAACTATGCATTTCCATTATTTTCAGGCAAAAAGGCATGAATTCCTTGTATTTTGGAGCAAAATTGCAGAAATTCCCCTAATTTTTGGACAAAAGGCAGAAATTCCCTTTATTTTGGGGTAAAAATCAGAAATTCCCTTTATTTTGAGGCAAAATTCCAGAAATTTCTTTTTTGGGGGGCAAAATTGCAGGAATTTACCTTATTTTGGGGCTAAATTGCAGAAATTTCCCTTATTTGGGGCAAAATTGCAGAAATTTCACTTATTTGGGGCAAAATTGCAGAAATTTCACTTATTTTCAGGTAAAAAGGCTGAAATTTCCTTTATTTTGGGGCAATAAGGGAGAAATTCCCCTTATTTTGGGGCAAAATTGCAGAAATTTCCTATATTATGGGAAAAAATTGAAGAAATTTCCCTCATTTTAGGGCAAAATTTCAGATATTTCACTTATTTCAGAGAAATAAAGCAAAAATTTTTCTTATTTTGGGGCAAAAAGGCTGAAATACCCATTATTTTGGGGCAAAAAGGCAGAAATTCACCTTATTTTGGGGTAAAATTGCAGAAATTTCACATATTTCAGGGCAAAAAGACAGAAATTTCCCTTATTTTGGGGCAAAATTGCAGAAATTTTAATTATTTTAGGGTAATAAGTCAGAAAGTCCCCTTATTTTGGGGCAAAAAGACAGAAATACCCTTTGTTTTGGGGGAAAAAGACAGAAATTCCACTTATTTAGAGGCAAAAATGCAGAAATTCCCCCTTATTTTGGAGCAAAAATGCAAAAATTTCCCTTTATATGGTAAAAAACTATGCATTTCCATTATTTTCAGGCAAAAAGGCATGAATTCCTTGTATTTTGGAGCAAAATTGCAGAAATTCCCCTAATTTTTGGACAAAAGGCAGAAATTCCCTTTATTTTGGGGTAAAAATCAGAAATTCCCTTTATTTTGAGGCAAAATTCCAGAAATTTCTTTTTTGGGGGGCAAAATTGCAGGAATTTACCTTATTTTGGGGCTAAATTGCAGAAATTTCCCTTATTTGGGGCAAAATTGCAGAAATTTCACTTATTTGGGGCAAAATTGCAGAAATTTCACTTATTTTCAGGTAAAAAGGCTGAAATTTCCTTTATTTTGGGGCAATAAGGGAGAAATTCCCCTTATTTTGGGGCAAAATTGCAGAAATTTCCTATATTATGGGAAAAAATTGAAGAAATTTCCCTCATTTTAGGGCAAAATTTCAGATATTTCACTTATTTCAGAGAAATAAAGCAAAAATTTTTCTTATTTTGGGGCAAAAAGGCTGAAATTCCCATTATTTTGGGGCAAAAAGGCAGAAATTCACCTTATTTTGGGGTAAAATTGCAGAAATTTCACATATTTCATGGCAAAAGGCAGAAATTTCCCTTATTTTGGGGCAAAATTGCAGAAATTTCACTTATTTCAGGGTAATAAGTCAGAAATTCCCATTATTTTGGGGCAAAAAGACAGAAATTCCCTTTCTTTTGGGGGAAAATTGCAGAAATTCCACTTATTTAGAGGAAAAAAGGCAGAAATTCCTTTTAATTAGGAGCAAAAATGAAGAAATTTCCCTTTTTTATGGCAAAAAGTTATGCATTCTCCTTATTTTCGGGCAAAAGGGCAGAAATTCCCAGTATTTTGGAGCAAAATTGCAAAAATTCCCCTAATTGTGGGGCAAAAAGGCAGAAATTCCCTATATGGTAGGGCAAAAAACAGAAATTCTCCTTATTTTGGGGCAAAACTCAGAAATTCCACTTATTTTGGGGCAAAATTCCAGAAATTTCCCTTATTTTCGAGCAAAATTGCAGAAATTCCACTTATTTTGGGGCAAAATTGCAGAAATTTCACTTATTTCAGGGAAAGAAGGGAGAAATTTTCCTTATTTTGGGGCAAACATGCAGAAATTCTTAATATTTTGTGGCAAAAATGCAGAAATTCTCCTTATTTTGAGGTAAAAAGGCTGAAATTTTTTTTATTTGGAAGCAAAAAGGCAGAAATTTTTCTTAATTTTTGGCAAAAAGGCAGAAATTTCTTTTATTTTGGGGCAAAATTGCAGAAATTTCACTTATTTCAGGGCATAATTCAAAAATTCCTTTTATTTTGGGGCAAAAAGACAGAAATTCCATTTATTTTTGTGTAAAAAGGCAGAAATCTCACTTATTTTGAGGTAAAAAAGCAGAAATTCCTTTTATTTTGGGGCAAAAATGAAGAAATTTTCCTTTTTTGTGGCAAAAGTTATACATTCCCCTTACTTTCGGGACAAAAAGCAGAAATTCCCCGTATTTTGAAGCAAAATTGCAGAAATTCTCATAATTTTCGGGCAAAAAGGCAGAAATTCTCCTTATTTTGGGGCAAAAAGAAAGAAAATCTTCTTTTTTCGGGAGCAAACAGTCAGAAATGCCCCTCATTTTGGGTAAAAATTTCAGAAATTTCACTTTTTTCAGGGTAATAAGTCAGAAATTTCCCTTATTTTGGTGCAAAAAAGACAGAAATTCCCTTTGTTTTGGGGGAAAAAGACAGAAATTCCACTTATTTAGAGGCAAAAAGGCAGAAATTCCCCTTATTTTGAAGCAAAAATGAAGAAATTTCCCTTTTTATGGCAAAAAGTTATGCATTCCCATTATTTTCAGGCAAAAAGGCAGAAATTCCCCATATTTTCGAGCAAAATTGCAGAAATTCCCCTAATTTTGGAGCAAAAGGCAGAAATTCCCTTTAATTTGGGGCAAAAATCAGAAATTCCCCTTATTTGGGGCAAAATTGCAGAAATTTCACTTATTTTCAGGTAAAAAGGCTGAAATTTCATTTATTTTGGGGCAAAAAGGGAGAAATTCCCTTTATTTTGGGGCAAAATTGCAGACATTTCTCTTATTATGTGGAAAAATTGCAGAAATTTCCTTTATTTTAGGGCAAAATTGCAAAAATTTCACTTATTTCAGAAAAAAAAGCAAAAATTTTTCTTATTTTGGGGCAAAAAGGCAGAAATTATTATTATTTTGGGGCAAAAAGGGAGAAATTCACCTTATTTTTGGGTAAAATTGAAGAAATTTCACATATTTCAGGGCAAAAAGACAGAAATTTCCCTTATTTTGGGGCAAAATTGCAGAAATTTTAATTATTTTAGGGTAATAAGTCAGAAAGTCCCCTTATTTTGGGGCAAAAAGACAGAAATACCCTTTGTTTTGGGGGAAAAAGACAGAAATTCCACTTATTTAGAGGCAAAAATGCAGAAATTCCCCCTTATTTTGGAGCAAAAATGAAAAAATTTCCCTTTATATGGTAAAAAACTATGCATTTCCATTATTTTCAGGCAAAAAGGCATGAATTCCTTGTATTTTGGAGCAAAATTGCAGAAATTCCCCTAATTTTTGGACAAAAGGCAGAAATTCCCTTTATTTTGGGGTAAAAATCAGAAATTCCCTTTATTTTGAGGCAAAATTCCAGAAATTTCTTTTTTTGGGGGCAAAATTGCAGGAATTTACCTTATTTTGGGGCTAAATTGCAGAAATTTCCCTTATTTGGGGCAAAATTGCAGAAATTTCACTTATTTGGGGCAAAATTGCAGAAATTTCACTTATTTTCAGGTAAAAAGGCTGAAATTTCCTTTATTTTGGGGCAATAAGGGAGAAATTCCCCTTATTTTGGGGCAAAATTGCAGAAATTTCCTATATTATGGGAAAAAATTGAAGAAATTTCCCTCATTTTAGGGCAAAATTTCAGATATTTCACTTATTTCAGAGAAATAAAGCAAAAATTTTTCTTATTTTGGGGCAAAAAGGCTGAAATTCCCATTATTTTGGGGCAAAAAGGCAGAAATTCACCTTATTTTGGGGTAAAATTGCAGAAATTTCACATATTTCATGGCAAAAGGCAGAAATTTCCCTTATTTTGGGGCAAAATTGCAGAAATTTCACTTATTTCAGGGTAATAATTCAGAAATTCCCATTATTTTGGGGCAAAAAGACAGAAATTCCCTTTCTTTTGGGGGAAAATTGCAGAAATTCCACTTATTTAGAGGAAAAAAGGCAGAAATTCCTTTTAATTAGGAGCAAAAATGAAGAAATTTCCCTTTTTTATGGCAAAAAGTTATGCATTCTCCTTATTTTCGGGCAAAAGGGCAGAAATTCCCAGTATTTTGGAGCAAAATTGCAAAAATTCCCCTAATTGTGGGGCAAAAAGGCAGAAATTCCCTATATGGTAGGGCAAAAAACAGAAATTCTCCTTATTTTGGGGCAAAACTCAGAAATTCCACTTATTTTGGGGCAAAATTCCAGAAATTTCCCTTATTTTCGAGCAAAATTGCAGAAATTCCACTTATTTTGGGGCAAAATTGCAGAAATTTCACTTATTTCAGGGAAAGAAGGGAGAAATTTTCCTTATTTTGGGGCAAACATGCAGAAATTCTTAATATTTTGTGGCAAAAATGCAGAAATTCTCCTGATTTTGAGGTAAAAAGGCTGAAATTTTTTTTATTTGGAAGCAAAAAGGCAGAAATTTTTCTTAATTTTTGGCAAAAAGGCAGAAATTTCTTTTATTTTGGGGCAAAATTGCAGAAATTTCACTTATTTCAGGGCATAATTCAAAAATTCCTTTTATTTTGGGGCAAAAAGACAGAAATTCCATTTATTTTTGTGTAAAAAGGCAGAAATTTCACTTATTTTGAGGTAAAAAAGCAGAAATTCCTTTTATTTTGGGGCAAAAATGAAGAAATTTTCCTTTTTTGTGGCAAAAGGTATACATTCCCCTTACTTTCGGGACAAAAAGCAGAAATTCCCCGTATTTTGAAGCAAAATTGCAGAAATTCTCATAATTTTTGGGCAAAAAGGCAGAAATTCTCCTTATTTTGGGGCAAAAAGAAAGAAAATCTTCTTTTTTCGGGAGCAAACAGTCAGAAATGCCCCTCATTTTGGGTAAAAATTTCAGAAATTTCACTTTTTTCAGGGTAATAAGTCAGAAATTTCCCTTATTTTGGTGCAAAAAAGACAGAAATTCCCTTTGTTTTGGGGGAAAAAGACAGAAATTCCACTTATTTAGAGGCAAAAAGGCAGAAATTCCCCTTATTTTGAAGCAAAAATGAAGAAATTTCCCTTTTTATGGCAAAAAGTTATGCATTCCCATTATTTTCAGGCAAAAAGGCAGAAATTCCCCATATTTTCGAGCAAAATTGCAGAAATTCCCCTAATTTTGGAGCAAAAGGCAGAAATTCCCTTTAATTTGGGGCAAAAATCAGAAATTCCCCTTATTTGGGGCAAAATTGCAGAAATTTCACTTATTTTCAGGTAAAAAGGCTGAAATTTCATTTATTTTGGGGCAAAAAGGGAGAAATTCCCTTTATTTTGGGGCAAAATTGCAGACATTTCTCTTATTATGTGGAAAAATTGCAGAAATTTCCTTTATTTTAGGGCAAAATTGCAAAAATTTCACTTATTTCAGAAAAAAAAGCAAAAATTTTTCTTATTTTGGGGCAAAAAGGCAGAAATTATTATTATTTTGGGGCAAAAAGGGAGAAATTCACCTTATTTTTGGGTAAAATTGAAGAAATTTCACATATTTCAGGGCAAAAAGACAGAAATTTCCCTTATTTTGGGGCAAAATTGCAGAAATTTTAATTATTTTAGGGTAATAAGTCAGAAAGTCCCCTTATTTTGGGGCAAAAAGACAGAAATACCCTTTGTTTTGGGGGAAAAAGACAGAAATTCCACTTATTTAGAGGCAAAAATGCAGAAATTCCCCCTTATTTTGGAGCAAAAATGCAAAAATTTCCCTTTATATGGTAAAAAACTATGCATTTCCATTATTTTCAGGCAAAAAGGCATGAATTCCTTGTATTTTGGAGCAAAATTGCAGAAATTCCCCTAATTTTTGGACAAAAGGCAGAAATTCCCTTTATTTTGGGGTAAAAATCAGAAATTCCCTTTATTTTGAGGCAAAATTCCAGAAATTTCTTTTTTGGGGGGCAAAATTGCAGGAATTTACCTTATTTTGGGGCTAAATTGCAGAAATTTCCCTTATTTGGGGCAAAATTGCAGAAATTTCACTTATTTGGGGCAAAATTGCAGAAATTTCACTTATTTTCAGGTAAAAAGGCTGAAATTTCCTTTATTTTGGGGCAATAAGGGAGAAATTCCCCTTATTTTGGGGCAAAATTGCAGAAATTTCCTATATTATGGGAAAAAATTGAAGAAATTTCCCTCATTTTAGGGCAAAATTTCAGATATTTCACTTATTTCAGAGAAATAAAGCAAAAATTTTTCTTATTTTGGGGCAAAAAGGCTGAAATTCCCATTATTTTGGGGCAAAAAGGCAGAAATTCACCTTATTTTGGGGTAAAATTGCAGAAATTTCACATATTTCATGGCAAAAGGCAGAAATTTCCCTTATTTTGGGGCAAAATTGCAGAAATTTCACTTATTTCAGGGTAATAAGTCAGAAATTCCCATTATTTTGGGGCAAAAAGACAGAAATTCCCTTTCTTTTGGGGGAAAATTGCAGAAATTCCACTTATTTAGAGGAAAAAAGGCAGAAATTCCTTTTAATTAGGAGCAAAAATGAAGAAATTTCCCTTTTTTATGGCAAAAAGTTATGCATTCTCCTTATTTTCGGGCAAAAGGGCAGAAATTCTCAGTATTTTGGAGCAAAATTGCAAAAATTCCCCTAATTGTGGGGCAAAAAGGCAGAAATTCCCTATATGGTAGGGCAAAAAACAGAAATTCTCCTTATTTTGGGGCAAAACTCAGAAATTCCACTTATTTTGGGGCAAAATTCCAGAAATTTCCCTTATTTTCGAGCAAAATTGCAGAAATTCCACTTATTTTGGGGCAAAATTGCAGAAATTTCACTTATTTCAGGGAAAGAAGGGAGAAATTTTCCTTATTTTGGGGCAAACATGCAGAAATTCTTAATATTTTGTGGCAAAAATGCAGAAATTCTCCTTATTTTGAGGTAAAAAGGCTGAAATTTTTTTTATTTGGAAGCAAAAAGGCAGAAATTTTTCTTAATTTTTGGCAAAAAGGCAGAAATTTCTTTTATTTTGGGGCAAAATTGCAGAAATTTCACTTATTTCAGGGCATAATTCAAAAATTCCTTTTATTTTGGGGCAAAAAGACAGAAATTCCATTTATTTTTGTGTAAAAAGGCAGAAATTTCACTTATTTTGAGGTAAAAAAGCAGAAATTCCTTTTATTTTGGGGCAAAAATGAAGAAATTTTCCTTTTTTGTGGCAAAAGGTATACATTCCCCTTACTTTCGGGACAAAAAGCAGAAATTCCCCGTATTTTGAAGCAAAATTGCAGAAATTCTCATAATTTTCGGGCAAAAAGGCAGAAATTCTCCTTATTTTGGGGCAAAAAGAAAGAAAATCTTCTTTTTTCGGGAGCAAACAGTCAGAAATGCCCCTCATTTTGGGTAAAAATTTCAGAAATTTCACTTTTTTCAGGGTAATAAGTCAGAAATTTCCCTTATTTTGGTGCAAAAAAGACAGAAATTCCCTTTGTTTTGGGGGAAAAAGACAGAAATTCCACTTATTTAGAGGCAAGAAGGCAGAAATTCCCCTTATTTTGAAGCAAAAATGAAGAAATTTCCCTTTTTATGGCAAAAAGTTATGCATTCCCATTATTTTCAGGCAAAAAGGCAGAAATTCCCCATATTTTCGAGCAAAATTGCAGAAATTCCCCTAATTTTGGAGCAAAAGGCAGAAATTCCCTTTAATTTGGGGCAAAAATCAGAAATTCCCCTTATTTGGGGCAAAATTGCAGAAATTTCACTTATTTTCAGGTAAAAAGGCTGAAATTTCATTTATTTTGGGGCAAAAAGGGAGAAATTCCCTTTATTTTGGGGCAAAATTGCAGACATTTCTCTTATTATGTGGAAAAATTGCAGAAATTTCCTTTATTTTAGGGCAAAATTGCAAAAATTTCACTTATTTCAGAAAAAAAAGCAAAAATTTTTCTTATTTTGGGGCAAAAAGGCAGAAATTATTATTATTTTGGGGCAAAAAGGGAGAAATTCACCTTATTTTTGGGTAAAATTGAAGAAATTTCACATATTTCAGGGCAAAAAGACAGAAATTTCCCTTATTTTGGGGCAAAATTGCAGAAATTTTAATTATTTTAGGGTAATAAGTCAGAAAGTCCCCTTATTTTGGGGCAAAAAGACAGAAATACCCTTTGTTTTGGGGGAAAAAGACAGAAATTCCACTTATTTAGAGGCAAAAATGCAGAAATTCCCCCTTATTTTGGAGCAAAAATGAAAAAAATTTCCCTTTATATGGTAAAAAACTATGCATTTCCATTATTTTCAGGCAAAAAGGCATGAATTCCTTGTATTTTGGAGCAAAATTGCAGAAATTCCCCTAATTTTTGGACAAAAGGCAGAAATTCCCTTTATTTTGGGGTAAAAATCAGAAATTCCCTTTATTTTGAGGCAAAATTCCAGAAATTTCTTTTTTTGGGGGCAAAATTGCAGGAATTTACCTTATTTTGGGGCTAAATTGCAGAAATTTCCCTTATTTGGGGCAAAATTGCAGAAATTTCACTTATTTTCAGGTAAAAAGGCTGAAATTTCCTTTATTTTGGGGCAAAAAAAAAAGAAATTCTTCTTATTTTGGGGCAAAAAAGACAGAAATTCCCTTGGTTTTGTGGGAAAAAGACAGAAATTCCCCTTATTTTGGGGAAAAATTTCAGAAATTTCCCTTATTATGGGGAAAAATTGCAGAAATTTCCTTTATTTTAGGGCAAAATTGCAGAAATTTCACTTATTTCAGATTAAAAAAGCAAAAGTTTTTTCTTATTTTGGGGCAAAAAGGCAGAAATTCCCATTATTTTGGGGCAAAATGCAGAAATTCACCTTATTTTGGGGTAATATTGCAGAAATTTCACATATTTCAGGGCAAAAAGGCAGAAATTTTCTTTATTTTGGGGCAAAATTGCAGAAATTTCACTTATTTCAGGGTAATAAGTCAGAAATTTTCCTTATTTTGGGGCAAAAAATACAGAAATTCTCTTTGTTTTGGGAAAAAAGACAGAAATTCCACTTATTTAGAGGCAAAAAGGCAGAAATTCCCCTTATTTTGGAGCAAAAATGAAGAAATTTCCCTTTTCTATGGCAAAAAGGTATGCATTCCCCTTATTTTCAGGAAATAAGGTAGAAATTCCCTGCATTTTGGAGCAAAATTGCAGAAATTCCCCTAATTGTGGGGCAAAAAGCAGAAATTCCCCGTATTTTGGAGCAAAATTGCAGAAATTCCCCTAATTGTGGGGAAAAAAGGCTAAAATTCCCTATATGTTGGGGCAAAAAGACAGAAATTCTCCTTATTTTGGGGCAAAACTCAGAAATTCCACTTATTTTGGGGCAAAATTGCAGAAATTTCACTTATGTCAGGGAAAAAGGCAGAAATTTTCCTTATTTTAGGGCAAAAATGCAGAAATTCTTAATATTTTGTGGCAAAAATGCAGAAATTCCCCTAATTTTGAGGTAAAAAGGCTGAAATTCCCCTTATTTGAGGGCAAAAAGCCATAAATTTCCATTATTTTGGGGCAAAAATATAGAAATTCCCCTTATTTTGTGGCAAAAAAGCAGAAATTTCTTTTATTTTGGGGCAAAATTTCAGAAATATCACTTATTTCAGGGCATAATTCAAAAATTCCTTTTATTTTGGGGCAAAAAGACAGAAATTCCATTTATTTTTGGGTAAAAAGGAAGAAATTTCACTTATTTTTAGGTAAAAAGGCAGAAATTCCTCTTATTCTGGGGCAAAAATGAAGAAATTTCCCTTTTTTTTGTGGCAAAAGGTATACATTCCCCTTACTTTCGGGATAAAAAGCAGAAATTCCCCGTATTTTGAAGCAAAATTGCAGAAATTCTCATAATTTTCAGGCAAAAAGGCAGAAATTCTCCTTATTTTGGGGCAAAAAGACAGAAAATCTCCTTTTTTGGGCAGCAAACAGTCAGAAATTCCTTTACATTGAGGCAAAATTGCAGAAATTTCCTTTACATTGGTGCAAAATTGCTGAAATTTCTTTTATTTTGGGGCAAAAAAGACAGAAATTCTCTTTGTTTTACGGGAAAAAGACAGAAATTCCACTTATTTAGAGGCAAAAAGGCAGAAATTATTATTTTAGAGCAAAAATAAAAAAATTTCCCTTTTTATGGCAAAAAGGTATGCATCCCCATTATTTTCAGGCAAAAAGGCAGAAATTCCCCGTATTTTGGAGCAAAATTGCAGAAATTCCCCTATTTTTGTGGCAAAGGCAGAAATTCCTTTATATTGAAGCAAATATCAGAAATTCCCCTTATTTTGTGGCAAAATTCAAGAAATTTCCTTTATTTTGGGGCAAAATTGCAGGAATTTACCTTATTTTGGGGCAAAATTGCAGAAATTTCTCTTATTTGGGGCAAATTTGCAGAAATTTCACTTATTTTCAGGTAAAAATGCTGAAATTTCCTTTATTTTGGGGCAAAAAATGAGAAATTCCCCTTATTTTGGGGCAAAATTGCAGAAATTTTCTTTTATTATGGGAAAAAATTGCAGAAATTTCCCTTATTTTAGGGCAAAATTGCAGAAATTTCACTTATTTCAGGGTAATAAGTCAGAAATTCCTTTTATTTTGGGGCAAAAAAGACAGAAAATCCCTTTGTTTTGGGGGAAAATTGCAGAAATTCCACTTATTTAGAGGAAAAAAGGCAGAAATTCCCCTTATTTAGGAGCAAAAATTAAGAAATTTCCCTTTTTTATGGCAAAAAGTTATGCATTCCCCTTATTTTCGGGCAAAAAGGCAGAAATTCCCCGTATTTTGGAGCAAAATTGGAGAAATTGCCCTAATTGTGGGGCAAAAATGCAGAAATTCCCTATATGGTGGGGCAAAAAACAGAAATTCTTCTTATTTTGGGGCAAAACTCAGAAATTCCACTTATTTGGGGGCAAAATTTCAGAAATTTCCTTTATTTTGGAGCAAAATTGCAGAAATTTCACTTATTTTGGGGCAAAATTCCAGAAATTTCCCTTATTTTGGGGCAAAATTGCAGAAATTTCCTTTATTTTGGGGCAAAATTACAAAAATTTCACTTATTTCAGAGAAAAAAGCAAAAATTTTTCTTATTTTTGGGCACAAAGGCAGAAATTTCCATTATTTTGGGGCAAAAAGGCAAAAAATCACCTTATTTTGGGGTAAAATTGAAAAAATTTCATATATTTCAGGGCAAAAAGGCAGAAATTTCCTTTATTTTGGGGCAAAATTGCAGAAATTTTCTTTATTTTGGGGCAAAATTGCAGAAATTTCACTTATTTCAGGGAAAAAAGGCAGAAATTTTCCTTCTTTTAGGGCAAAAATGCAGAAATTCTTAATATTTTGTGGCAAAAATGCAGGAATTCCCCTAATTTTGAGGTAAAAAGGCTGAAATTCCCCTTATTTGAGGGCAAAAAGCCATAAATTTCCATTATTTTGGGGCAAAAATATAGAAATTCCCCTTATTTTGTGGAAAAAAAGAAGAAATTTCTTTTATTTTGGGGCAAAATTGCAGAAATATCACTTATTTCAGGGCATAATTCAAAAATTCCTTTTATTTTGGGGCAAAAAGACAGAAATTCCATTTATTTTTGGATAAAAAGGAAGAAATTTCACTTATTTTTAGGTAAAAAGGCAGAAATTCCTCTTATTCTTGGGCAAAAATGAAGAAATTTCCCTTTTTTGTGGCAAAAGGTATACATTCCCCTTACTTTCGGGTTAAAAAGCAGAAATTCCCCGTATTTTGAAGCAAAATTGCAGAAATTCTCATAATTTTCGGGCAAAAAGGCAGAAATTCTCCTTATTTTGGGGCAAAAAGACAGAAAATCTCCTTTTTTCGGCAGCAAACAGTCAGAAATTCCCTTTATTTTGGGGCAAAATTGCAGAAATTTCCTTTACATTGGTTCAAAATTGCAGAAATTTCCTTTATTTTGGGGCAAAAAAGACAGAAATTTTCTTTGTTTTGGGGGAAAAAGACAGAAATTCCACTTATTTAGAGGCAAAAAGGCAGAAATTCTTATTTTAGAGCAAAAATGAAAAAATTTTCCTTTTTATGGCAAAAAGGTATGCATCCCCATTATTTTCAGGCAAAAAGGCAGAAATTCCCCATATTTTGGAGCAAAATTGCAGAAATTCCCCTAATTTTGTGGCAAAAGGCAGAAATTCCTTTATTTTGGGGCAAATATCAGATATTCCCCTTATTTTGGGGCAAAATTCAAGAAATTTCCTTTATTTTGGGGCAAAATTGCAGGAATTTACCTTATTTTGGCGCAAAATTTCAGAAATTTCCCTTATTTGGGGCAAAATTGCAGAAATTTCACTTATTCAGTTAAAAAGGCTGAAATTTCCTTTATTTTGGGGCAAAAAGTGAGAAATTCCCCTTATTTTGGGGCAAAATTGCAGAAATTTCCTTTATTATGAGAAAAAATTGCAGAAATTTCCCTTATTTTAGGGCAAAATTGCAGAAATTTCACTTATTTCAGGGTAATAAGTCAGAAATTCCTTTTATTTTGGGGCAAAAAAGACAGAAAATCCCTTTGTTTTGGGGGGAAATTGCAGAAATTCCACTTATTTAGAGGAAAAAATGCAGAAATTCCCCTTATTTAGGAGCAAAAATTAAGAAATTTCCCTTTTTTATGGCAAAAAGTTATGCATTCCCCTTATTTTCGGGCAAAAAGGCAGAAATTCCCCGTATTTTGGAGCAAAATTGCAGAAATTGCCCTAATTGTGGGGCAAAAATTCAGAAATTCCCTATATGGTGGGGCAAATAACAGAAATTCTCCTTATTTTGGGGCAAAACTCAGAAATTACACTTATTTGGGGGCAAAATATCAGAAATTCCCATATTTTGGAGCAAAATTGCAGAAATTTCACTTATTTTGGGGCAAAATTGCAGAAATTTCACTTATTTCAGGAAAAAAAGGCAGAAATTTTCCTTATTTTGGGGCAAAAGTGCAGACATTTCCCTTATTATGGGGAAAAATTGCAGAAATTTCTTTTATTTTAGGGCAAAATTGCAGAAATTTCACTTATTTCAGAGAAAAAAAGCAAAAATGTTTCTTATTTTGGGGCAAAAAGGCAGAAATTCCCATTATTTTGGGGCAAAAAGGCAGAAATTCACCTTATTTTGGGGTAAAATTGAAGAAATTTCACATATTTCAGGGCAAAAAGGCAGAAATTTCCCTTATTTTGGGGCAAAATTGCAGAAATTTTAATTATTTTAGGGTAATAAATCAGAAAATGTTCTTATTTTGGGGCAAAAAGATAGATATTCCCTTTGTTTTGGCGGAAAAAGACTTAAATTCCACTTATTTAGAGGCAAAAAGGCAGAAATTCCCCTTATTTTGGAGCACAAATGAAGAAATTTCCCTTTTTTATGGCAAAAAGTTATGCATTTTCCTTATTTTCGGGCAAAAAGACAGAATTTCCCCGTATTTTGGAGCAAAATTGCAGAAATTCCCCCAATTGTGGGGCAATAAGGCAGAAAATCCCTATATGTTGGGGCAAAAAGAGAGAAATTCTCCTTATTTTGTGACAAAACTCAGAAATTCCACTTATTTTGGGGCAAAATTCCAGAAATTTCCCTTATTTTGGGGCAAAATTGCAGAAATTTCACTTATTTCAGAGAAAAAAAAAGCAAAAATTTTTCTTATTTTGGGGCAAAAAGGCAGAATTTCCCATTATTTTGGTGCAAAAATGCAGAAATTCACCTTATTTTGGGGTAAAATTGAAGAAATTTCACATATTTCAGGGCAAAAAGGCAAAAATTTCCCTTATTTTGGGGCAAAATTGCAGAAATTTCACTTATTTCAGGGCATAATTTAAAAATTCCTTTTATTTTGGGGCAAAAAAACAGAAATTCCGTTTATTTTTGGGTAAAAAGGCTAAAATTTCTCTTATTTTGAGGTAAAAAGGCAAAAATTCCTCTTATTTTAGGGCAAAAATGAAGAAATTTCCCTTTTTTGTGGCAAAGGTATACATTCCTTTTACTTTCGGGATAAAAAGCAAAAATTCCCCGTATTTTGAAGCAAAATTGCAGAAATTCTCATAATTTTTGGGCAAAAAGGCAGAAATTCCCCTTATTTTGGGGCAAAAAGAAAGAAAATCTTCTTTTTTCTGGAGCAAACAGTCTGAAATTCCCCTTATTTTTGGGAAAAATTGCAGAAATTTCACTTATTTCAAGGTAATAAGTCAGAAATTCCCCTAATTTTGGGGCAAAAAAGACAAAAATTCCCTTTGTTTTGGGGAAAAAAGACAGAAATTCCACTTATTTAGAGGCAAAAAGGCAGAAATTCCCCTTATTTTGGAGCAAAAATGAAGAAATTTCCCTTTTTATGGCAAAAAGGTATGCATTCCCATTATTTTCAGGCAAAAAGGCAGAAATTCCCCGTATTTAGGAGCAAAATTGCAGAAATTCCCCTAATTTTGGAGCAAAAGGCAGAAATTCCCTTTAATTTGGGGCAAAAATCAGAAATTCCCCTTATTTGGGGCAAAATTGCAGAAATTTCACTTATTTTCAGGTAAAAAGGCTGAAATTTCATTTATTTTGGGGCAAAAAGGAGAAATTCCCTTTATTTTGGGGCAAAAAGACAGAAATTCTCTTTGTTTTGGGGGAAAAAGACACAAATTCCACTTATTTAGAGGCAAAAAGGCAGAAATTCCCCTTACTTTGGAGCACAAATGAAGAAATATTTTTTTATGGCAAAAAGTTATGCATTCCAATTATTTTTGGGCATAAAGACAGAAATTCCCCGTATTTTATAGCAAAATTGCAGAAATTCCCCTAATTGTGGGGCAAAAAGGCAGAAATTCCCTATATGTTGGGGCAAAAAGAGAGAAATTCTCCTTATTTTAAGGCAAAACTCAGAAATTCCACTTATTTTGGGGCAAAATTCCAGAAATTTCCCTTATTTTGGGGCAAAATTGCAGAAATTTCCCTTATTTTGTGGCAAAATTACAGAAATTTCACTTATTTTATGAAAAAAAACAAAAATTTTTCTTATTTTGGGGCAAAAAGGCAGAAATTCCGATTATTTTGGGGCAAAAAGGCAGAAATTCATCTTATTTTGGTGTAAAATTGAAAAAATTTCATATATTTCAGGGCAAAAAGGCAGAAATTTCCCTTATTTTGGGGCAAAATTGCAGAAATTTCCCTTATTTTGTGGCAAAATTGCAGAAATTTCACTTATTTCAGGGAAAAAGGGGAGAAATTTTCCTTATTTTAGGGCAAAAATGCAGAAATTCTTAATATTTTGTGGCAAAAATGCTGAAATTCCCCTTATTTTTAGGTAAAAACGCTGAAATTCCTCTTATTTAAGGGCAAAAAAGCATAAATTTCCATTATTTTGGGGCAAAAAGATAGAAATTCCCCTTATTTTGTGGCAAAAAGTAAAAAATTTCTTTTATTTTGGGGCAAAATTGCAGAAATATCAATTATTTCAGGGCATAATTCAAAAATTCCTTTTATTTTGGGGCAAAAAGACAGAAATTCCATTTATTTTTGGGTAAAAAGGAAGAAATTTCACTTATTTTTAAGTAAAAACGCAAAATTCTCTTATTCTGGGGCAAAAATGAAGAAATTTCCCTTTTTTGTGGCAAAAGGTATACATTCCCCTTACTTTCGGGATAAAAAGCAGAAATTCCCCGTATTTTGAAGCAAAATTGCAGAAATTCTCATAATTTTCAGGCAAAAAGGCAGAAATTCTCCTTATTTTGGGGCAAAAAGACAGAAAATCTCCTTTTTTCGGCAGCAAATAGTCAGAAATTCCCCTTATTCTGGGAAAAAATTCAGAAATTTCCTTTACATTGGTGCAAAATTGCAAAAATTTCTTTTATTTTGGGGCAAAAAAGACTGAAATTCTCTTTGTTTTGGGGAAAAAAGACAGAAATTCCACTTATTTAGAGGCAAAAAGTCATAAATTCTCCTTATTTTAGAGCAAAAATGAAAAAATTTCCCTTTTTATGGCAAAAAGGTATGCATCCTCATTATTTTCAGGCAAAAAGGCAGAAATTCCACGTATTATGGAGCAAAATTGCAGAAATTCCCCTAATTTGGCAGCAAAAGGCAGAAATTCCTTTATTTTGGGGCAAATATCAGAAATTCCCCTTATTTTGGGGCAAAATTTAAGAAATTTCCTTTATTTTGGGGCAAAATTGCAGGAATTTACCTTATTTTGGGGCAAAATTGCAGAAATTTCCCTTATTTGGGGCAAAATTGCAGAAATTTCACTTATTTTCAGGTAAAAAGGCTGAAATTTCCTTTATTTTGGGGCAAAAAGTGAGAAATTCCCCTTATTTTGGGGCAAAATTGCAGAAATTTCCTTTATTATGGGAAAAAATTGCAGAAATTTCTTTTATTTTAGGGAAAAATTGCAGAAATTTCACTTATTTCAGAGAAATAAAGCAAAAATTTTTCTTATTTTGGGGCAAAAATTCAGAAATTCCCATTATTTTGGGGCAAAAAGGCAGAAATTCACCTTATTTTGGAGTAAAATTGCAGAAATTTCACATATTTCAGGGCAAAAAGGCAGAAATTTCCCTTTTTTGGGGGCAAAATTGCAGAAATTTCACTTATTTCAGGGTAATAAGTCAGAAATTCCTTTTATTTTGGGGCAAAAAAGACAGAAAATCCCTTTGTTTTGGGGGAAAATTGAAGAAATTCCACTTATTTAGAGGAAAAAAGGCAGAAATTCCCCTTATTTAGGAGCAGAAATTAAGAAATTTCCCTTTTTTATGGCAAAAAGTTATGCATTCCCCTTATTTTCGGGCAAAAAGGCAGAAATTCCCATATTTTGGAGCAAAATTGCAGAAATTGCCCTAATTGTAGGGCAAAAATGCAGAAATTCCCTATATGGTGGGGCAAAAAACAGAAATTCTCCTTATTTTGGGGCAAAACTCAGAAATTCCACTTATTTGGGGGCAAAATTTCAGAAATTTTCCTTATTTTGGAGCAAAATTGCAGAAATTTCACTTATTTTGGGGAAAAAAGGCAGAAATTCCCATTATTTTGGTGCAAAAAGGCAGAAATTTCTCTTATTTTGGGGCAAAATTGCAGAAATTTCACTTATTTCAGGGCATAATTTAAAAATTCCTTTTATTTTGGGGCAAAAAAACAGAAATTCCGTTTATTTTTGGGTAAAAAGGCTAAAATTTCTCCTATTTTGAGGATAAAAGGCAGAAATTCCTCTTATTTTAGGGCAAAAATGAAGAAATTTCCCTTTTTTGTAGCAAAAGGTATACATTACTTTTACTTTCGGGATAAAAAGCAGAAATTCCCCGTTTTTTGAAGCAAAATTGCAGAAATTCTCATAATTTTCGTGCAAAAAGGCAGAAATTCTCTTTATTTTGGGGCAAAAAGACAGAAAATCTTCTTTTTTCGGGAGAAAACAGTCAGAAATTCCCCTTATTTTGGGGCAAAATTGCAGAAATTTCCCTTATTTTGGTGAAAAATTGCAGAAATTTCACTTATTTCAGGGTAATAAGTCAGAAATTCCCCTTATTTTAGGGCAAAAAAGAGAGAAATTCCATTTGTTTTGGGGGAAAAAGACAGAAATTCCACTTATTTAGAGGCAAAAAGGCAGAAATTCCTCTTATTTTGGAGCAAAAATGAAGAAATTTTTTTTTATGGTAAAAAGGTATGCATTCCCATTATTTTCAGGCAATAAGGCAGAAATTCCCCATATTTTGGAGCAAAATTGCAGAAATTCCCCTAATTTTGGGGCAAAAGGCAGAAATTCCCTTTATTTTGGGGCAAAAATCAGAAATTCCCCTTATTTTGGGGCAAAATTGCAGAAATTTCACTTATTTCAGGGTAATAAGTCAAAAATTCCCCTTATTTTGGGGCAAAAATACAGAAATTTCCTCTCTTTTGGGGGGAAAAGACAGAAATTCCACTTATTTAGAGGCAAAAAGGCAGAAATTCCCCTTATTTTGGAGCAAAAATGAAGAAATTTCCCTTTTATTATGGCAAAAAGGTATGCATTCCCATTATTTTCAGGCAAAAAGGCAGAAATTCCCTGTATTTTGGAGCAAAATTGCAGAAATTTCCCTAATTGTGGGGCAAAAAGGCAGAAATTCCCTATATGGTGGGGAAATAAGACAGATATTCTCCTTATTTTGGGGCAAAACTCAAAAATTCCACTTATTTTGAGGCAAAATTCCAGAAATTTCCCTTATTTTGGAGCAAAATTGCAGAAATTTCACTTATTTTGGGGCAAAATTGAAGAAATTTCATTTATTTCAGGGTAAAAAGGCAGAAATTATCCTTATTTTGGGGCAAAAATGCAGAAATTCCCCTTATTTTGAGGTAAAAAGGCTGAAATTCCTTTTATCTGACGGCAAAAATGCAGAAATTTCCCTTATTTTGGGGCAAAAAGACAGAAATTCCGTTTATTTTTGGGTAAAAAGGCAGAAATTTCTCTTATTTAGAGGTAAAAAGGCAGAAATTCCTCTTATTTTGGGGCAAAATTGAAGAAATTTCCCTTTTTTGTTGCAAAAGGTATACATTCCCCTTACTTTCGGGATAAAAAGCAGAAATTCCCCGTATTATGAAGCAAAATTGCAGAAATTCTCATAATTTTCGGGCAAACAGGCAGAAATTCTCCTTATTTTGCGACAAAAAGACAGAAAATCTCCTTTTTTCGGCAGCAAACAGTCAGAAATTCCCCTTATTTTGGGGCAAAATTGCAGAAATTTCCTTTACATTGGTGAAAAATTGCAGAATTTTCCTTTATTTTGGGGCAAAATTGCAGAAATTTCATTTATTTCAAGGTAATAAGTCAGAAATTGCCCTTATTTTGGGGCAAAAAAGACAGAAATTCCCTTTGTTTTGGGGGAAAAAGACAGAAATTCCTCTTATTTAGAGGCAAAAAGGCAGAAATTCCCCTTATTTTGGAGCAAAAATGAAAAAATTTCCCTTTTTTTGGCAAAAAACTATGCATTCCCATTATTTTCAGGCAAAAAGGCAGAAATTCCTTGTATTTTGGAGCAAAATTGCAGTAATTCCCCTAATTTTTGGGCAAAAGGCAGAAATTCCTTTTATTTTGGAGTAAAAATCAGAAATTCCCTTTATTTTGAGGCAAAATTCCAGAAATTTCTTTTTTTATGGGGGCAAAATTGCAGGAATTTATCTTATTTTGGGGCTAAATTGCAGAAATTTCTCTTATTTGGGGCAAAATTGCAGAAATTTCACTTATTTTCATTTAAAAAGGCTGAAATTTTTTTTATTTTGGGGCAAAAGGGAAGAAATTCCCTTCATTTTGGGGCAAAGAAGACAGAAATTCCCCTTATTTTGGTAAAAAATTTCAGAAATTTTCCTTATTATAAGGAAAAATTGCAGAAATTTTCTTTATTTTAGGGCAAAATTGCAGAAATTCACTTATTTCAGAGAAAAAAGGCAAAAATTTTTCTTATTTTGGGGCAAAAAGGCAGAAATTCCCATTATTTTGGGGCAAAAAGGCAGAAATTCACCTTATTTTGGGCTAAAATTGCAGAAATTTTTCATATTTCAGGGCAAAAAGGCAGAAATTTTTCTTAATTTGGGGCAAAAATGAAGAAATTTCCCTTTTTTATGGCAAAAAGTTATGCATTCCACTTATTTTCGGGCAAAAAGCAGAAATTCCCCGTATTTTAAAGCACAATTGCAGAAATTCCCCTAATTGTGGGGCAAGAAGGCAGAAATTCTTTTTATTTTGGGGCAAAACTCAGAAATTCCACTTATTTTGGGGCAAAATTCCAGAAATTTCCCTTATTTTAGGGCAAAATTTCAGAAATTTCACTTATTTCAGAGAAAAAAGGCAAAAATTTTTCTTATTTTGGGGCAAAAAGGCAGAAATTCCCATTATTTTGGGGCAAAATGCAGAAATTCACCTTATTTTGGGGCAAAATTGCAGAAATTTCACTTATTTCAGGGTAATAAGTCAGAAATTTTCCTAATTTTGGGGCAAAAAAGACAGAAATTCTCTTTGTTTTGTGAAAAAAGACAGAAATTCCACTTATTTAGAGGCAAAAAGGCAGAAATTCCCCTTATTTTGGAGCAAAAATGAAGAAATTTCCCTTTTCTGTGGCAAAATGGTATGCATTTCCCTTATTTTCAGGAAAAAAGGCAGAAATTCCCTGCATTTTGGAGCAAAATTGCAGAAATTCCCCTAATTGTGGGGCAAAAAGGCAGAAATTCCCCGTTTTTTGGAGCAAAATAGCAGAAATTCCCCTAATTGTGGGGCAAAAAAGCAAAAATTTCCTATATGTTGGGGCAAAAAGACAGAAATAATCCTTATTTTAGGGCAAAACTCAGAAATTCCACTTATTTGGGGGCAAAATTGCAGAAATTTCACTTATTTCAGGGAAAAAAGCAGAAATTTTACTTATTTTCTGGCAAAAAGCAGAAATTCCCCTTATTTTGAGGTAAAAAGGCTGAAATTCCCTTTATTTGGTTACAAAAAGGCAGAAATTTCCCTTATTTTTGGTCAAAATTGCAGAAATTTCACTTATTTCAGGGTAATAAGTCAGAAATTTTCCTTATTTTGGGGCAAAAGAGACAAAAATTCCTTTTGTTTTGGGGGAAAAAAAGAAATTCCACTTATTTAGAGGCAAAAAGGCAGAAATTCCCCTTATTTTGGAGCAAAAATGAAAAAATTTCACTTTTTTATGGCAAAAAGGTAAGCATTCCCCTTATTTTCGGTCAAAAAGGAAGAAATCCCCCGTATTTTGAAGCAAAATTGCAGAAATTCCCCTAATTTTGGGGCAAAAGGTAGAAATTCCCTTTATTTTGGGGCAAAAATCAGAAATTCCCCTTATTTTGGGGCAAAATTCCAGAAATTTTCTATATTTTGGGGCAAAATTGCAGTAATTTACCTTATTTTGGGGCAAAATTTCAGAAATTTTCCTTATTTGGGGCCAAATTCCAGAAATTTCACTTCTTTTAAGGTAAAAAGGATGATATTTAATTAATTTTGGGGCAAATAGGGAGAAATTCTCCTTATTTGGGGCAAAATTGCAGTAATTTTTCTTATTTTAGGTCAAAAAGGCAGAAATTCGGTATATTTTGTTCCAAAAAGGGAGAAATTTTTCTTATTTAGAGGTAATAAGTTTGAAATTCCCCTTATTTGGGCCAAAAAGTCTAAAATTCCCCATATTTGGGGGCAAAAAGGCAGAAATTTCACTTATTTTGGAGAAAAATTGCAGAAATTTCAATCCTTTCAGGGAAAATAGGCAGAAATTTTTCTTATTTTGGGGCAAAAAGGCAGAAATTCCTAATATTTTGTGGCAAAAATGCAGAAATTCCCCTTATTTTGAGGTAAAAAGGCTGGAATTCCCCTTATTTGGGGGCAAAAAGGCAAAAATTTCCCTAATGTTGGGGCCAACGTGCAGAAATATCACTTATTTCAGGGAAAAAAATGCAGAAATTTTCTCTATTTTGGGGCAAAAAAGAGAGAAATTCTTATTGTTTTGGGAAAAAAGACAGAAATTCCACTTATTTAGAGGCAAAAAGGAAGAAATTTCGTTATTTTGGAGCAAAAATGAAGAAATGTCCATTTTTTATGGCAAAAAGGTATGCATTCCCTTTATTTTCAGGCAAAAAGGCAGAAATTCCCCTTATTTTGGGGCAAAAAAATGAAATCCCTAATTTTTGGCTAAAATTTAAGAAATTTCAGTTATTTCGGGACAAAAAGGCAGAAATTCCAATTAATTTCGGGCAAAAAGGAAGAAATGACCCGTATTTTAAAGCAAAATTGCAGAAATTCCCCTAATATTGGTGCAAAAATGCAGAAATTCCCTTTATTTTGGGGTAAAAAGGCAGAAATTCTCCATATTTTGGTGCAAAAATCAGAAATTTCCTTTATTTTGAGGTAAAATGCTGAAATTCCCCATATTTTGGGCCAAAAGGCAGAAATTTTTCTTATTTTGGGGCAAATTTGCAGAAATTTCACTTATTATGGAGAAAAATTGCAGAAATTTCCCTTATTTAAGGCAAAATTGCAGAAATTTCACTAATTGTGGGGCAAAAAAGAAGAAATTCTCTATATTTTGGGGCAAAACTCAGAAATTCCACTTATTTTGGGGCAAAATTCCAGAAATTTCCCTTATTTTGGGGCAAAATTGCAGAAATTTCACTTATTTTGAAACAAAATTGCAGAAATTTCACTTATTTCAGGGAAAAAAGGCAGAAATTTCTCTTATTTTAGGGCAAAAAGGCAGAAATTTCTTTTATTTTGGTACAAAATTTAGAAATTCCCTATATTTTGAGGTAAAAAGGCTGAAATTCCCCTTATTTGGGGGCAAAAAGGTAGAAATTTCCCTTATATTGGGGCAAAATTGCAGAAATTTCACTTATTTCAAGGTAATAAGCCAGAAATTTTCCTTATTTTGGGGCAAAAAATACAGAAATTCCCTTTGTTTTGGGGGAAAAAGATAGAAATTCCACTTATTTAGAGGCAAAGAAGCAGAAATTTTCTTTATTTTGGAGCAAAAATGAAGAAATTTCCCTTTTATATGGCAAAAAGTTATGCATTCTTCTTATTTTCAGGCAAAAAGGCAGAAATTCCTCATATTTTGGGGCAAAAGGCAGAAATTCCCATTATTTTGGGGCAAAAGGGCACAAATTTAACTTATTTTTGGGCAAAATTGCAGAAATTTTATTTATTTCAGGGCAAAAAGTCTGAAATTCCACTTATTTTGGGGCAAAAAGCAGAAATTTCTATTATTATGGTACAAAATTGAAGAAATTTTTCTTATTTTGGAACAAAAAGGCAGAAATTCCCCATATTTTGGGGCAAAAGGCAGTAATTCTTCTTATTTTGAGGTAAAATGCAGAAATTCCCCTTATTTAGAGGTAAAATGCAGAAATTCCCCATATATTGGTGGAAAATGCAGAAATTCCCTTTATTTTGGGGCTAAAAGGAAGAAATTAACCGTATTTTGAAGCAAAATTGCAAAAATTCTCATAATTTTCAGGCAAAAAGGCAGAAATTCTTATTTTGGGGCAAAAAGACAGAAAATCTCCTTTTTTCAGGAGCATAAAGTCAGAAATTTTTCTTATTTTGGGGCAAAATTGCGGAAATTTCCTTTACATTGGGGCAAAATTGCAGAAATTTCCCTTATTTTGGGGCAAAATTGCAGAAATTTCACTTATTTCAGAAAAAAGGCAGAAATTTTTTTATTTTGGGGCATAAAGACAGAAATTTCTTTTATTTTGGTACAAAATTGCAGAAAGTTTTCTTATTTTGGGGCAAAAAGGCAGAAATTCCCCATACTTTGGGGCAAAAAGGCAGAAATTCCCCTTATTTTGAGGTAAAAAGGCTGAAATTCCCCTTATTTTCGGGCAAAAAGTCAGAAATTCCCCTTATTTTGGTGCAAAAAGACAGAAATTTTGTTTGTTTTTAGGGAAAAGGCACAAATTGCACTTATTTTGAATCAAAAATGTGGAAAATCCCCTTATTTTGGGGCAAAAATGAAGAAATTTCCCTTTTTTATGGCAAAAAGGTAAACATTCCCTGTATTTTCAAGCAAAAAGGCAGAAATTCCCCATATTTTGGAGCAAAATTGCAGAAATTCCCCTAATTTTGGGGCAAAAGGCAGAAATTCCCTCTATTTTGGGGCAAAAATCAGAAATTCCTTTTATTTTGGGGCAAAATTCAAGAAATTTTCTTTATTTTGGGGCAAAATTGCAGAAATTTATCTTATTTTGGGGCAAAATTGCAGAAATTTCTTTTATTTGGGGCAAAATTGCAGAAATTTCTCTTATTTTCAGGTAAAAAGTCTGAAATTTCCTTTATTTTGGGCAAAAAGGAAGAACTTCTCCTTATTTTGGGGCAAAACTGCAAAAAATTTCCTTATTTTGGGGCAAAAAGGCAGAAATTCCTTATATTTTGTGGCAAAAAGGCAGAAATTTCCCTTATTTTGAGGTAATAAGGTTGAAATTCTCCTTATTTTGGGGCAAAAAGGCAGAAATTCTTTTTATTTTGAGGTAAAATTGCCGAAATTTCAAATATTCCAGGTCAAAATGGCAGAAATTCCCCTTATTTTGGGGCAAAAAGATGAAATCCCTAATTTTTGGCGATAATTGAAGAAATTTCACTTATTTCAGGACAAAAAGCCAGAAATTCCAATTAATTTTGGGCAAAAAGGCAGAAATGACCCGTATTATGGAGAAAAATTGCAGAAATTCGCCTAATATTGGTGCAAAAATGCAGAAATTCCCTTTATTATGGGGCAAAAAGGCAGAAATTCTCCATATTTTGGTGCAAAAATCAGAAATTTCCCTTATTTTGAGGTAAAATTCTCAAATTCCCCAAATTTTAGGGCAAAAGGCAAAAATTTCCCTTATTTTGGGGCAAATTTGGAGAAATTTCACTTATTTCAGCATAAGTCAGAAATTTTCCTTATTTTGAGGCAAAAGAGACAGAAATTCCCTTTGTTTTGGGGGAAAAACAGAAATTCCACTTATTTAGAGGCAAAAAGGCAAAAGTTCTCCTTATTTTGGAGCAAAAATGAAGAAATTTCCCTTTTTATGGCAAAAAAGTTTGCATTCTTCTTATTTTCGGGCAAAAAGGCAGAAATTCCCCAAATTTTGGGGCAAAAGGCAGAATTTCCCCTTATTTTGGGGCAAATTGCAGAAATTTCCCTTATTTTGGGGCAAAATGAAGAAATTTCCCTTTTTTATGGCAAAAAGTTATACATTCCCTTTATTTTCGGGCAAAAAGGCAGAAATTCCTCGTATTTTGGAGCAAATTTGCAGAAATTCCCCTAATTGTGGGGCAAAAAGGCAGAAATATTCCTTATTTTGGGGCAAAAGTCAGAATTTTCACTTATTTTGGGGCAAAATTCAGAAAACTTTTTTTATTTTGGGGCAAAATTGCAGAAATGTCACTTATTTTGGGGCAAAAGTGCAGAAATTTCACTTATTTCAGGGAAAGAAGGCAGAAATTTTCTTTATTTGTGGCAAAAAGGCAGAAATTCCTAATATTTTGTGCCAAAATTCAGAAATTCCTTTTATTTTGAGGTAAAAAGGCTGAAATTCCCCTTATTTGCGGGCAAAAAGGCAGAAATTTCCCTTATATTGGGGCAAAATTGCAGAAATTTCACTTATTTCAGGGTAATAAGTCAGAAATTTTCCTTATTTTGGGGCAAAAAAGATGGAAATTCCCTTTGTTTTGGGGGAAAAAGACAGAAATTCCACTTATCTAGAGGCAAAAAAGCAGAAATTCCCTTTATTTTGGAGCAAAAATAAAAAAAATTTCCTTTTTTATGGCAAAAACGTATGCATTCTTCTTATTTTCAGGCAAATAGGCAGAAATTACCCATATTTTGGGGCAAAAGGCAGAAATTCCTCTTATTTTGGGGCAAAAAGGCTCAAATTTCCCTTATTTTTGGGCAAAATTGCAGAAATTTCATTTATTGTAGGGCAAAAAGTCAGAAATTTCCCTTATTTTGGGGCAAAAAGCAGAATTTTTTTTTATTATGGTACAAAATTGAAGAAATTTTCCTTATTTTGGAACAAAAAGACAGAAATTCCCCATATTTTGGGGCAAGAGGCAGAAATTCTTCTTATTTTGAGGTAAAATGCAGAAATTCCCCTTATTTAGAGATAAAATGCAGAAATTCACCAAATATTTGGGGAAAATGCAGAAATTCCCTTTATTTTGGGGCTAAAAGGCAGAAATTCCCAGTATTTTGAAGCAAAATTGGAGAAATTCTCATAATTTTCGGGCAAAAAGGCAGAAATTCTCCTTATTTTGGGGCAAAAAGACAGAAAATCTTTTTTTTTCGGGAGCATAAAGTCAGAAATACCTTTTATTTTGGGGCAAAATTGCAGAAATTTCACTTATTTCAGAAAAAATGCAGAAATTTTCTTATTTTGGGGCAAAAAGGCAGAAATTTCTTTTATTTTGGTACAAAATTGCAGAAATTTTTCTTATTTTGGGGCAAAAAGGCAGAAATTACCCATATTTTGGGGTAAAATGGCAGAAATTCCCCTTATTTTGAGATAAAAAGGCTGAAATTTTCTTTAATTTCGGGCAAAAAGTCAGAAATTCCCCTTATTTTGGTGCAAAAAGACAGAAATTTCATTTATTTTTGGGGAAAAGTCAAAAAGGCGGAAAATCCCCTTATTTTGGGGCAAAAATGAAGAAATTTCGCTTGTTTATGGCAAAAAGGAAAACATTCCCTTTATTTTTGGGCAAAAAGGCAAAAATTCCCCATATTTTGGAGCAAAATTGCAGAAATTTCCCTAATTTTGGGGCAAAAAAGCAGAAATTCCTCTTATTTTGGGGTAAAACTGCAGAAATTTCACTTATTTCGCAGCAAAATGGCAGAAATTCCCCTTATTTTCGGCGAAAAAGGAAGAAAATCCCCGTATTTTGGAGCAAAATTGCAGAAATTCACCTAATTTTGGGGTAAAAAATACAGTAATTTTTATTATTTTGAGGCAAAACGGCAAAAATTCTCATTATTTTGGGGCAAAAGGCAGAAATTCCCCTTATTTTAGAGCAAAATTGCAGAAATTTCCCTTATTTGGGGGCAAAAAAACAGAAATTCCCCTTATTTTTGGGCAAAATTGCATAAATTTCTCTTATTATGGGAAAAAATTGCAGAAATTTCCCTTATTTTAGGGCAAATTTGCAGAAATTTCACTTATTTGAGAGAAAAAAAGCAAAAATTTTTCTTAATTTGGGGCAAAAAGGCAGAAATTCCCATTATTTTGGGGCAAAAATGCAGAAATTCACCTTATTTTGGGCTAAAATTGCAGAAATTTCACATATTTCAGGGCAAAAAGGCAGAAATTTCCCTTATTTTGGGGCAAAAATGAAGAAATTTCCCTGGGCAAAAAGCAGAAATTTTTTTTATATTGGTACAAAATTGAAGAAATTTTCCTTATTTTGGAACAAAAAGGCAGAAATTCCCCATATTTTGGGGCAAAAGGCAGAAATTCCCCTTATTTTGAGGTAAAAAGGCTGAAATTCCCCTTCTTTTGGGGCAAAAAGGCCGAAATTCTTTTTATTTTGGGGTAAAATTGCAGAAATTTCAAATATTTCAGGGCAAAATGGCAGAAATTCTGCTTATTTTGGGGCAAAAAAATGAAATCCCTAATTTTTGGCTAAAATTGCAGATATTTCACTTATCTCGAAACAAAAAGGCAGAAATTCCACTTAATTTCGGGCAAAAAGGCAGAAATGACCCGTATTTTGGAGCAAAAAGGTGAAATTCCCCTTAATTTGAGGTAAAATGCTGAAATTCCTCATATTTTGGGGCAAAAGGCAGAAATTCTCCTCATTTTGGGGCAAAAAGGCACAAATTTCATTTATTTTTGGGCAAAATTGCAGAAATTTCATTTATTTTTGGGTAAAAAGTCAGAAATTCCCCTTTTTTGGGGGCAAAAAGCAGAAATTTCTTTTATTATGGTACAAAATTGAAGAAATTTTCCTTATTTTGGAACAAAAAGGAAGAAATTCCCCATATTTTGAGGCAAAATGCAGAAATTCCCTTTATTTTGGGGCTAAAAGGCAGAAATTCCCCGTATTTTGAAGCAAAATTGCAGAAATTCTCATAATTTTAGGGCAAAAAGGCTGAAATTCTCCTTATTTAGGACAAAATTGCAGAATTTTCCTTTACTTTGGGGAAAAATTGCAGAAGTATTTCCTTATTATGGGGCAAAATTGCAGAAATTTCACTTATTTCAGGGAAAAAAGGCAGAAATTTCTCTTATTTTGGGGCAAAAAGGCAGAAATTTCTTTTATTTTGGTAAAAAATTGCAGAAATTTTTCTTATTTTGGGGCAAAAAGGCAGAAATTCCTCATACTTTGGGGCAAAATGCAGAAATTCCCCTTATTTTGAGGAAAAAAGGCTGAAATTCCCCTTATTTTGGGGCAAGAAAATAGAAATTCCTCTTATTTTGGGGCAAAAAGCAGACATTTCAATTATTTTGGGGAAAAAATTTAGAAATTTAAATTATTTCAGGGCAAAAAGTCAGAAATTCCCCTTATTTTGGGGCAAAAAGACAGAAATTCCGTTTATTTTGGGGGAAAAGTCAGAAATTGCACTTATTTTGAGTAAAAAAGGCGGAAAATCCCCTTATTTTGAAGTAAAAATGAAGAAATTTCCCTTTTTATGGCTAAAAGGTATACATTCCCTTTATTTTCAGGCAAAAAGGCAGATATTTCTAGTATTTTGGAGAAAAATTGCAGAAATTCCTATAATTTTGGGGCAAAAACACAGAAATTCCCCTTATTTTGGGGTAAAACTGCAGAAATTTCACTTATTTTGCGGCAAAATGGCAGAAATTCCCCTTATTTTCGGCGAAAAAAGGCAGAAAATCCCTGTATTTTGGAGCAAATTGCAAAAATTCACCTAATTTTGGGGTAAAACATGCAGTAATTTTCTTTGTTTTGGGGCAAAAAGGCAGAAATTCCTCTTATTTTGGGGCAAAAGGCAGAAATTCCCCTTATTTTAGGGCAAAATTGCAGAAATTTCCCCTATTTGGGGACAAAAACAGAAATTTTCTTTATTTTGGGGCAAAATTGCAGAAAATTCTTTTATTATGGGGAAAAATTGCAGAAATTTTTTTTATTTTAAAGCAAAATTGCAGAAATTTCACTTTTTTCAGAGAAAAAAAGCAAAAATTTTTCTTATTTTCGGGCAAAAAGGCAGAAATTCCCATTATTTTGGGGCAAAAAGGCAGAAATTCACGTTATTTTGGGGTAAAATTGCAGACATTTCACATATTTCAGGGCAAAAAGGCAGAAATTCCCCTTATTTGGGGGCAAAAAGGCAGAAATTCCCTTTATTTTGGGATAAAATTGCAGAAATTTCCCTTGTTTGGTGGCAAAAAGGCAGAAAATCCCCTTAATTTCGGGCAAAAAGGTTGAAATTCCCCGTACTTTGGAGCAAAATTGCAGAAATTTTCCTAATATTGGGGCAAAAATGCAGAAATTCCCTTTATTTGGGGCAAATCAGCAGAAGTTACTCTTATTTTCGGGAAAAGAGGCAGAAATTCCCTGTATTTTGAAGCAAAATTGCAGAAACTCCCCTAATTTTGGAGCAAAAAGGCAGAAATTCCCTTTATTTTGGGCCAAAAATACAGAAATTCTCATTATTTTGGGGCAAAAACAAGAAATTTCTCTTATTTTGGGGCAAACTTTTAGAAATTTCTTTTATTTTGATACAGAATTGCAGAAATTTTTCTTATTTTGTGGCAAATGCAGAAATTCCCCATATTTTGGTGCAAAAAGTCTGAAATTCCCCTTATTTTGAGGAAAAATGCTGAAATTTTCCATATTTTGGGGTTAAAAGGCAGAAATTCCCCTCATTTTGGGACAAAAAGGCACAAATTTCCCTTATTTTCAGGCAAAATTGCCGAAATTTCATTTATTTCAGGGCAAAAAGTCAGAAATTACTTTTATTTTGGGGCAAAAAGCAGAAATTTCTTTTATTTTGGTACAAAATTGAAAAAATTTTCCTTATTTTGGAACAAAAAGGGAGAAATTCCCCATATTTTGGGGCAAAATGCAGAAATTCCTTTTATTTAGAGGTAAAATGCAGATATTCCCCTAATATTGGGGAAAAATGCAGTAATTCCCTTTATTTTGGGGCTAAAAGGCAGAAATTCCCCGTATTTTGTAGCAAAATTGCAGAAATTCTCATAATTTTAAGGCAAAAAGGCTGAAATTCTCCTTATTTTGGTGCAAAAAGAAAGAAAATCTCTGTTTTTCGAGGGCAAAATGTCAGATTCCCCTTATTTGGGACAAAATTGCAGAAATTTCCTTTACTTTAATAAAAAATTGCAGAAATTTCTTTTATTATGGGGCAAAATTTCAGAAATTTCACTTATTTCAGGGAAAAAAGAAAGAAATTTCTCTTATTTTGGGGCAAAAAGGCAGAAATTTCTTTTATTTTGGTACAAAATTCCAGAAATTTTTCTTATTTTGGGGCAAAAAGGCAGAAATTACCTATACTTTGGGGCAAAAGGCAGAAATTCTCATTATTAGGTAAAAAGGCTGAATTTCCCCTTATTTTGTGGCAAAAAGACAGAAATTCCCCTTATTTTGTGGCAAAAAGGCAGAAATTTCCTTTATTTTGGGGAAAAATTGCAGAAATTTCACTTATTTCAGAACAAAATTCAAAAATTCCTTTATTTTGGGGCAAAAATACAGAAATTCCGTATATTTTTGGGTAAAAAGGCAGAAATTTTACTTATTTTAAGGTAAAAAGGCAGAAATTCCTCTTATTTTGAGGCAAAAATGAAGAAATTTTTTTTTTGTTGCAAAAGTTAAACATTCCCCTTATTTTCGGGCAAAAAAGCAGAAATTCCTCGTATTTTGGAGCAAAATTGCGGAAATTCCCCTAATTGTGGGGCAAAAAGGCAGAAATTTTCTATATGTTGGGGCAAAAAAACAGAATTTCTCCTTATTTTGGGGCAAAACTCAGAAATTCCACTTATTTTGGGGCAAAATTCCAGAAATTTCCCTTATTTTGTGGCAAAAAGTCAGAAATTTCCCTTATTTTGGGGCAAAATTGAAGAAATTTCACTTAATTCAGGGCATAATTCAAAAATTCCTTTTATTTTGGGGCAAAAACCAGAAATTCCGTTTATTTTTCGGAAAAAGGTAGAAATTTCACTTATTTTGAGGTAAAAAGGCAGAAATTCCTCTTATTTTGGGGCAAAAATGAAGAAATTTCCCTTTTTTGTGGCAAAAGGTATACATTCCCCTTATTTCTGGGAAAAAAGCAGAAATTCCCAGTATTTTGGAGCAAAATTGCAGAAATTCCCCTAGTTGTGGGGCAAAAAGTCAGAAATTCTCTATTTGTTGGGGCAAAAAGGCAGAATTTCTCCTTATTTTGGGGTAAAACTCGGAAATTCCACTTATTTTGGGGCAAAATACCAAGAATTGCCCTAATTTTGGGGCAAAATTGCAGAAATTTTATGTATTTTGGGGCTAAATTGCAGAAATTTCACTTATTTCAGGGAAAAAAGGCAGAAATTTTTCTAATTTTGGAGCAAAAAGCAGATTTCATAATATTTTGTGGCAAAAATGCAGAAATTCCCCTTATTTTGAGGTAAAAATGCTGAAATTCCGCTTATTTGGGGGCAAAAAGGCAGAAATTTCCCTTATTTTGAAGCAAAAAGACAGAAATTCCCCTTATTTTAGGGCAAAATTGCAGAAATTTCAATTCTTTTAGGGAAAAATTTTAGAAATTTAAATTATTTCAGGGCAAAAAGTCAGAAATTCCCCTTATTTTGGGGCAAAAAGACAGAAATTCTGTTTATTTTTGGGGAAAAGTTAGAAATTGCACTTATTTTGAGTCAAAAAGGAGGAAAATCCCCTTATTTTGGGGTAAAAATGAAGAAATTTCCCTTTTTATGGCAAAAAGGTATACATTCCCTTTATTTTCGGGCAAAAAGGCAGAAATTCCTTGTATTTTGGAGCAAAATTGCAGAAATTCCCCTAATTTTGGGTCAAAAAGGCAGAAATTCCCCTTATTTTGGGGTAAAACTGCAGAAATTTCACTTATTTCAGGGCAAAATGGCCGAAATTCCCCTTATTTTCGGCGAAAAAGGCAGAAAATCCTTGTATTTTGGAGCAGAATTGCAGAAATTAACCTAATTTGGGGGTAAAACATGCCGTAATTTTCTTTGTTTTGGGGCAAAATGCAGAAATTCCCCTTATTTTGGGGCAAAAGGCAGAAATTCCCTTTATTTTAGGGCAATATTGCAGAAATTTCTCTGATTTGGGGACAAAAAAAAGAAATTTCATTTATTTAAAGGCAAAATTGCAGAAAATTTCTTTATTATGGGGAAAAATTGCAGAAATTTCTTTTATTTTAAGGCAAAATTGCAGAAATTTCACTTATTTCAGAGAAAAAAAGCAAAAATTTTTCTTATTTGAGACAAAAAGGCAGAAATTCCCATTATTTTGGGGCAAAAAGGCAGAAATTCACCTTATTTTGGGGTAAAATTGCAGACATTTCACATAATTCAGGGCAAAAAGAAAGAAATTTCCCTTATTTGGGGGTATAAGGCAGAAATTCCCATTATTTTGAGATAAAATTGCAGAAATTTCCCTTGTTTGGGGGCAAAAAGGAAGAAAATCCCCTTAATTTTGGCAAAAAGGCAGAAATTCCCCCTATATTGGAGCAAAATTGCAGAAATTCCCCTAATATTGGGGCAAAAATGCAGAAATTCCCTTTATTTGGGGCAAATCGGCAGAAGTTCCCTTTATTTTCGGGAAAAAAGGCAGAAATTCCCTGTATTTTGAAGCAAAATTGCAGAAACTCCCCTAATTTTGAGGCAAAAAGGCAGAAATTCCTTTTATTTTGGGGCAAAAATACAGAAATTCTCATTATTTCGGGACAAAAATCAGAAATTTCCCTTATTTTGTGGCAAAATTTTAAAAATTTCTTTTATTTTTGTACAGAATTGCAGAAATTTTTCTTATTTTGTGGCAAAAAGGCAGAAATTCTCCATATTTTGGTGCAAAAAGGCTGAAATTCCCCTTATTTTGAGGTAAAATTCTGAAATTCCCCATATTTTGTGGTTAAAATGCAAAAATTCCCCTCATTTTGGGGCAAAAAGGCACAAATTTCCCTTATTTTCGGGCAAAGTTGAAGAAATTTCATTTATTTAAGAACAAAAAGTCAGAAATTACTTTTATTTTTGGGCAAAAAGCAGAAATTTCTTTTATTTTGGTACAAAATTGAAGAAATTTTCCTTATTTTGGAACAAAAAGTCAGAAATTCCCCATATTTTGGGCAAAAGGAAGAAATTCCCCTTATTTTGAGGTAAAAAGGCTGAAATTCCCATTATTTTGGGGCAAAAGGCAGAAATTCCCTTTATTTTGTGGCAAAAAGGCAGAAATTTCCGTTAATTGGGGCAGAAAAGCAAAAATTTTCCTTATTTGGGGGCAATAAGGCAGAAATTCCCCATATTTTGTGGCAAAAAGGCACAAATTCCCCTTATTTGGAGGTAAAATGCTGAAATTCTCCTTATTTTGGCAAAAGAAGAAATTCCCATTATTTTGGGGAAAATTGCAGAAATTTCACTTATTTCAGGGCAATAAGTCAGAAATTTGCCTTATTTTGGGGCAAAAAGCAGAAATTCTCCTAATTTTGGAGCCAAAAAGAGAAATTCCCCTTATTTTGGTGTAAAATTTCGGAAATTTCAAATATTTCAGGGCAAAAAGGCAGAAATTCCACTTTATTTTGGGCAATAAGGCAGAAATTTTCCATATTTTTCAGCAAAATTTCAGAAATTCGGCTTATATTGGTGCAAAAATGCAGAAATTCCCTTTATTTTGGTGCAATAAGGCTGAAATTCCCCGTATTTTGAAGCAAAATTGCACATATTCCACTAATTTTGAGGGAAAATGCAGAAATTCACATTATTTTGGGGCAAAAAGACAGAAATTCTCTTTATTTCAGGGCAAAAAGTCAGATATTCCCATTATTTTGGGGCAAAATTCCAGAAATGTACTTTATTTAGGGGCAAAATTGCAGAAATCTCCCTTATTTTGGGGCAAAATTTCAGAAATTTCACTTATTTCAGGGATACAACGCAGAAATTTCTCTTATTTTGGGGCAAAAAGGCAGAAATTACTTTTATTTTGGTACAAAATTGCAGAAAATTTCTTTATTTTGGGAGAAAAATACAGAAATTCTCCATAATTTAGGGCAAAAAGGCAGACATTCCCCTTATCATTAGGTAACAAGGCTGAAATTCCCCTTATTTTGGGGCAAAAAGAAAGAAATTCCCCTTATTTTGTGGCAAAAATGCAGAAATTTCCCTTACTTTGGGGCAAAATTGCAGAAATTTCACTTATTTCAGGGCATAATTCAAAAATTCCTTTTACTTTCGGGCAAAAATACAGAAATTCCGTATATTTTTGCGTAAAAAGGCAGAAATTTCACTTATTTTGAGGAAAAAGCAGAAATTCCTCTTATTTTGGGGCAAAAATGAAGAAATTTTCCTTTTTTGTGGCAAAAGGTAAACATTCCCCTTATTTTCGGGCAAAAAAGCAGAAATTCCCCGTATTTTAAAGCAAAATTGCAGAAATTCCCGAAATTGTGGGACAAAAATGCAGAAATTCCCTATATGTTGGGGCAAAAAGACAGAAATTCTCCTTATTTTGGGGCAAAACTCAGAAATTCCACTTATTTTGGGGCAAAATTCCAGAAATTTTCCTTATTTTGGGGCAAAATTGCAGAAATTTCAATTATTTTGGGGTAAAATTGCAGAAATTTCACTTATTTCAGGAAAAAAAGGCAGAAATTTACCTTATTTTAGAGAAAAAAGCAGAAATTCCTAATATTTTGTGGCAAAAACGCAAAAATCCCCCTTATTTTGTGGCAAAAAGGCAGAAATTTCTTTTATTTTAGGGCAAAATTGCAGAAATTTCACCTATTTCAGGGTATAATTCAAAAATTCCTTTTATTTTAAGGCAAAAAGACGAAATTTCCATTTATTTTTGGGTAAAAAGGCAGAAATTTCACTTATTTTGAGGTAAAAAGGCAGAAATTCCTTTTATTTTGGGGCAAAAAAGAAGAAATTTCCTTTTTTTGTGGCAAAAGGTATACATTCCCCTTATTTTCGGGAAAAAAGCAGAAATTCCCAGAATTTTGGAGCAAAATTGCAGAAATTCTTCTAGTTGTGGGGCAAAAAGTCAGAAATTCCCTATTTGTTGGGGCAAAAAGACAGAAATTCTCTTCATTTTGGGGCAAAACTCAGAAATTCCACTTATTTTGGGGCAAAATTCCAGAAATTTCTCTTATTTTGGGGCAAAATTGCAGAAATTTCACTTATTTTGGGGCAAAATTGCAGAAATTTCACTTATTTCAGGGAAAAAAGGCAGAAATTTTCCTAATTTTGGAGCAAGAAGGCAGAAATTCCTAATATTTTGTGGCAAAAACGCAAAAATTCCCCTTATTTTGAGGTAAAAAGGCTGAAAGTCCCCTTATTTGGGGGCAAAAAGGCAAAAATTTCCCTTATTTTTGGGCAAAAAGACAGAAATTCATCTTATTTTGGGGCAAAATTGCAGAAATTTCAATTATTTTGTGGAAAAATTTTAGAAAATTAACTTATTTCAGGGCAAAAAGTCAGAAATTCCCCTTATTTTGGGGCAAAAAGACAGAAATTCCGTTTATTTTTGGGGAAAAGTCAGAAACTGCACTTATTTTGAGTCAAAAAAGCAGAAAATCCCCTTATTTTGGTGTAAAAATGAAGAAATTTCCCTTTTTAGGGCTAAAAGGTATACATTCTCTTTATTTTCGGGCAAAAAGGCAGAAATTCCCCGTATTTTGGAGCAAAATTGCAGAAATTCCCCTAATTTTGGGGCAAAAAGGCAGAAATTCCTTTCATTTTGGGGTAAAACTGCAGAAATTTCACTTATTTCACGGCAAAATGACAGAATTTCCTTTTATTTTCAGCGAAAAAGGCAGATAATCCTTGTATTTTGGAACAGAATTGCAGAAATTCACCTAATTTTGGGGTAAAACATGCAGTAATTTTCTTTGTTTTGGGGCAAAAAGGCAGAAATTCCCCTTATTTTGGGGCAAAAGTCAGAAATTCCCCTTATTTTGGGGTAAAACTGCAGAAATTTCACTTATTTTGCGGCAAAATGGCAGAAATTCCCCTTATTTTCGGCGAATAAGGCAGAAAATCCCTGTATTTTGGAGCAAAATTCCAGAAATTCACCTAATTTTGGGGTAAAACATGCAGTAATTTTCTTTGTTTTGAGGCAAAAAGGCAGAAATTCCCCTTATTTTGGGGCAAATGCAGAAATTCCCTTAATTTAGAGCAAAATTGCAGAAATTTACCCTATTTGGGGACAAAAAATAGAAATGTCCTTTATTTTGGGGCAAAATTGCAGAAAATTCCTTTATTATGGGGAAAAATTGCAGAATTTTTTTTAATTTAAAGCAAAATTGCAGAAATTTCCCCTATTTGGGGACAATAAATAGAAATTTCCTTTATTTTGGGGCAAAAAGGCAGAAATTCACCTTATTTTGGGGTAAAATTGCAGACATTTCACATATTTCAGGGCAAAAAGGCAGAAATTCCCCTTATTTGGGGGCAAAAAGGCAGAAATTCCCCTTATTTTGGGATAAAATTGCAGAAATTTTTCTTGTTTGGTGGCAAAAAGGCAGAAAATCCCCTTAATTTCGGGCAAAAAGGCAAAAATTCCGCGTATTTTGGAGCAAAATTGATGAAATTCCCCTAATATTGGGGCAAAAATGAAGAAATTCCCTTTATTTGGGGCAAATCAGCAGAAGTTCCTTTTATTTTCGAGAAAAGAGGCAGAAATTCCCTGTATTTTGAAGCAACATTGCAGAAACTCCCCTAATATTGGGGCAAAAATGCAGAAATTCCCTTTATTTGGGGCAAATCAGCAGAAGTTCCTCTTATTTTTGGGAAAAGAGGGAGAAATTCTCTGTATTTTGAAGCAAAATTGAAGAAACTTTCCTAATTTTGGGGCAAAAAAGCAGAAATTCCCTTTATTTTGGGGCAAAAATACAGAAATTCTCCTTATTTCGGGGCAAAAATCAGAAATTTCCCTTATTTTGGGGTAAAATTTTAGAAATTTCTTTTATTTTGGTACAGAATTGCAGAAATTTTTCTTATTTTGTGGCAAATGCAGAAATTCCACATATTTTGGTGCAAAAAGGCTGAAATTCCCCTTATTTTGAGGTAAAATGCTGAAATTCCCTATATTTTGGGGTTAAAAGGCAGAAATTCCCCTCATTTTGGGGCAAAAAGGCACAAATTTCCCTTATTTTGGGGCAAAATTGCAGAAATTTCATTTATTTCAGGACAAAAAGTCAGAAATTACTTTTATTTTGGGGTAAAAAGCAGAAATTTCTTTTATTTTGGTACAAAATTGAAGAAATTCCCCTTATTTTGGAACAAAAAGGCAGAAATTCCCCATATTTTGGGGCAAAATGCAGAAATTCCCCTTATTTAGAGGTAAAATGCAGATATTCTCCTAATATTGGGGAAAAATTCAGAAATTCCCTTTATTTTGGGGCTAAAAGGCAGAAATTCCCCGTATTTTGAAGCAAAATTGCAAAAATTCTCATAATTTTAAAGCAAAAGGGCTGAAATTCTCCTTATATTGGTGCAAAAAAAAAGAAAATCTCTGTTTTTCAAGGGCAAAAAGTCAGAAATTCCCCTTATTTGGGACAAAATTGCAGAAATTTCCTTTACTTTAAAGAAAAATTGCAGAAATTTCCCTTATTATGGGGCAAAATTGCAGAAGTTTCACTTATTTCAGGGAAAAAAGGCACAAATTTCTCTTATTTTGGGGCAAAATTGCAGAAATTTCATTTATTTCAGGGCAAAAAGTCAGAAATTACTTTTATTTTGGGGGTAAAAAGCAGAAATTTCTTTTATTTTGGTACAAAATTGAAGAAATTCCCCTTATTTTGGAACAAAAAGGCAGAAATTCCCCATATTTTGGGGCAAAATGCAGAAATTCCCCTTATTTAGAGGTAAAATGCAGATATTCTCCTAATATTGGGGAAAAATTCAGAAATTCCCTTTATTTTGGGGCTAAAAGGCAGAAATTCCCCGTATTTTGAAGCAAAATTGCAGAAATTCTCATAATTTTAAAGCAAAAGGGCTGAAATTCTCCTTATTTTGGTGCAAAAAAAAAAAAGAAAATCTCTGTTTTTCAAGGGCAAAAAGTCAGATATTCCCCTTATTTGGGACAAAATTGCAGAAATTTCCTTTACTTTAAGGAAAAATTGCAGAAATTTCCCTTATTATGGGGCAAAATTACAGAAATTTCACTTATTTCAGGGAAAAAAGGCACAAATTTCTCTTATTTTGGGGCAAAATGCAGAAATTTCTTTTATTTTGGTACAAAATTGCAGAAATTTTTCTTATTTTGGGGCAAATAGGCAGAAATTACCTATATTTTGGGGCAAAAGGCAGAATTCCCCTTATTTTGTGGCAAAAAGGCAGAAATTTCCTTTATTTTGGGGCAAAATTGCAGAAATTTCACTTATTTCAGGGCAAAATTCAAAAATTCCTTTTATTTTGGGGCAAAATACAGAAATTCCATATATTTTAGGGTAAAAAGGCAGAAATTATACTCATTTTAAGGTAAAAAGGCAGAAATTCCTCTTATTTTGGGGCAAAAATAAAGAAATTTCCCTTTTTTGTCGGAAAAGGTAAACATTCTCCTTATTTTCGGGCAGAAAAAAAAGAAATTCTCCGTATTTTGGAGCAAAATTGCAGAAATTTTCCTAATTGTGTGGCAAAAAGGCAGAAATTCCTTATATGTTGGGGCAAAAAGACAGAATTTCTCCTTATTTTGGGGCAAAACTCAGAAATTCCACTTATTTTGGGGCAAAATTCCAGAAATTTCCCATATTTTGGGGCAAAATTGCAGAAATTTCAATTATTTTGGGGCAAAATTGCAGAAATTTCACTTTTTTCAGGAAAAAAAGGCAGAAATTTTTCTTATTTTGGGGCAAAAAGGCAGAAATTCCTAATATTTTGTGGCAGAAATGCAGAAATTCCTTTTATTTTGTGGCAAAAAGGCAGAAATTTCCCTTATTTTGGGGCAAAATTGCAGAAATTTCACTTATTTCAGGGCATAATTCAAAAATTCCTTTTATTTTGCGGCAAATAGATAGAAATTCCGTTTAATTTTCGGTAAAAAGGCAGAAATTTCACTTATTTTGAGGTAAAAAGGCAGGAATTCCTCTTTTTTTGGGGCAAAAATGAAGAAATTTCCCTTTTTTGTGGGAAAAGGTATACATTCCATTTATTTTCGAGAAAAAAAGCAGAAATTTTAAGTATTTTGGAGCAAAATTGCAGAAATTCCCCTAATTGTGGGGCAAAAAGGCAGAAATTCCCTATTTGTTGGGGCAAAAATACAGAATTCCTCCTTATTTTGGGGCAAAACTCAGAAATTCCACTTATTTTGGGGCAAAATTCCAGAAATTTCCCTTATTTTGGGGCAAAATTGCAGAAATTTCAATTATTTTGGGACAAAATTGCAGAAATTTCACTTATTTCAGGGAAAAAAGGCAGAAATTTTCCTAATTTTGGAGGAAAAATTCAGAAATTCCCTTTATTTTGAGGTAAAAAGGCTGAATTCCCCTTATTTGGGGGCAAAAAGGCAGAAATTTCCCTTATTTTGGGGCAAAAAGACAGAAATTCCCCATATTTTGGAGCAAAATTGCAGAAATTCCTCTAATTTTAGGGCAAAAAGGCAGAAATTCCCCTTACTTTGGGGTAAAACTGCAAAAATTTCACTTATTTCACGGCAAAATGGCAAAAATTCCCCTTATTTTCGGCGAAAAATGCAGAAAAATCTTGTATTTTGGAGCAGAATTGCAGAAATTAACCTAATTTTGGGGTAAAACATGCAGTAATTTTCTTTGTTTTGGGGCAAAAAGGCAGAAATTCCTTTTATTTTGGGGCAAAAAGCAGAAATTCCCCTTATTTTAGGGCAATATTGCAGAAATTTCCCTTATTTGGGGACAAAAAACAGAAATTCCGTTTATTTTGGGGCAAAATTGCAGAAAATTTCTTTATTATGGGGAAAAATTGCAGAAATTCCTTTTATTTTAAGGCAAAATTGCAGAAATTTCACTTATTTCAGAAATAAAAAACAAAAATTTTTCTTATTTCTGGGCAAAAAGGCAGAAATTCCCATTATTTTGAGGCAAAAAGACAGAAATTCACCTTATTTTGGGGTAAAATGTCAGACATTTCACATATTTCAGGGCAAAAAGGCAAAAATTCCCCTTATTTGGGGGTATAAAGGCAGAAATTCCCATTATTTTGAGATAAAATTGCAGAAATTTCCCTTGTTTGGGGGCAAAAAGGCAGAAAATCCCTTTAATTTCGGGCAAAAAGGCATAAATTCCCCGTATTTTGGAGCAAAATTGCAGAAATTCCCCTAATATTGGGGCAAAAATGCAGAAATTCCCTTTATTTGGGGCAAATCAGCAGAAGTTCCCCTTATTTTCGGGAAAAGAGGCAGAAATTCCCTGTATTTTGAAGCAAAATTGCAGAAACTCCCCTAAATTTGGGCAAAAAGGCAGAAATTCCCTTTATTTTGGGGCAAAAATACAGAAATTCTCCTTATTTCGGGGCAAAAATCAGAAATTTCCCTTATTTTGGGGCAAAATTTTAGAATTTTCTTTTATTTTGGTACAGAATTGCAGAAATTTTTTTTATTTTGTGGCAAGAAGGCAGAAATTTTTTATATTTTGTGGCAAAAAGGCACAAATTTTTCTTTATTTTTGGGCAAAATTGCAGAAATTTCATTTATTTCAGGACAAAAAGTCAGAAATTCCTTTTATTTTGAGGCAAAAATCAGAAATTTCTTTTATTTTGGTACAAAATTGAAGAAATTTTTCTTGTTTTGGAACAAAAAGGCAGAAATTCCCCATATTGTGGGGCAAAAGGCAGAAATTCCCCTTATTTGAGGTAAAAATGCTGAAATTCCCCTTATTTTGGGGCAAAAAGGCAGAAATTCCCTTTACTTTGTGGCAAAAAGGCAGAAATTCCTGTTAATTGGGGCAGAAAAGCAGAAATTTTCCTTATTTGGAGGCAATAAGGCAGAAATTCCCCATATTTTGTGGCAAAATGGAAGAAATTCACCTTATTTTGGGGCAAAATTTCAGAAATTTCACTTATTTCATGGCAAAAAGTCAGAAATTTGCCTTATTTTGGGGCAAAAAGCAGAAATTCTCCTAATTTTAGGGCCAAAAAAAGAAATTCCCCTTATTTTGGTGTAAAATTGCAGAAATTTCAAATATTTCATGGCAAAAAGGCAGATATTCCACTTTATTTCGGGCAATAAGGCAGAAATTCTCCGTATTTTGTAGCAAAATTTCAGAAATTTCACTTATATTGGTGCAAAAATGCAGAAATTCCCTTTATTTTGGTGCAATAAGGCAGAAATTCCCTGTATTTTGGAGCAAAATTTCACATATTCCACTAATTTTGAGGGAAAATGCAGAAATTCACATTATTTTGGGGCAAAAACAAAGAAATTCTCCTTATTTCAGGGCAAAAAGTCAGATATTCCCCTTATTTTGGGGCAAAATTCAAGAAATGTCCTTTATTTTGGGGCAAAATTGCAGAAATCTCTTATATTTTTGGGCAAAATTACAGAAATTTCACTTATTTCAGGGAAAAAACGCAGAAATTTCTCTTATTTTGGGGCAAAAAGGCAGAAATTACTTTTATTTTGGTACAAAATTGCAGAAAATTTCTTTATTTTGGGAGAAAATACAGAAATTCTCCATATTTTAGGGCAAAAAGGCAGACATTCCCCTTATCATTAGGTAACAAAGCTGAAATTCCCTTTATTTTGGGGCAAAAAGACAGAAATTCCCCTTATTTTGCGGCAAAAAAGCAGAAATTTCCCTAATTTTGGGGCAAAATTGCAGAAATTTCACTTATTTCAGGGCAAAATTCAAAAATTCCTTTTATTTTCGGGTAAAAATACAGAAATTCCTTATATTTTTGGGTAAAAAGGCAGAAATTTCAATTATTTTTAGGAAAAAAGGCAGAAATTCCTCTTATTTTGGGGCAAAAATGAAGAAATTTCCCTTTTTTGTGGCATAAGGTAAACATTCCCTTATTTTCGGGCAAAAAAGCAGAAATTTCCCGTATTTTAAAGCAAAATTGCAAAAATTTTCCTAATTGTGGGGCAAAAAGGCAGAAATTCCATATATGTTGAGACAAAAAGACAGAAATTCTCCTTATTTTGGGGCAAAACTCAGAAATTCCACTTATTTTGGGGCAAAATTCCAGAAATTTCCCTTATTTTGGGGCAAAATTGCAGAAATTTCAATTATTTTGGGGCAAAATTGCACAAATTTCACTTATTTCAAGGAAAAAGGCAGAAATTTTTCTTATTTTGGGGAAAAAGGCAGAAATTCCTAATATTTTGTGGCAAAAACGCAGAAATTCCCTTTATTTTGTGGCAAGAAGGCAGAAATTTCCCTTATTTTGGGGCAAAATAGCAGAAATTTTACTTATTTCAGGGCATAATTCAAAAATTCCTTTTATTTTGGGGCAAAAATACAGAAATTCCTTTTATTTTTGGGTAAAAAGGCAGAAATTCCTCTTATTTTGGGGCAAAAATGAAGAAATTTCCCCTTTTTGTGGGAAAAGGTATACATTCCCCTTATTTTCGGGAAAAAAAGGCAGAAATTCCCCGTATTTTGGGGCAAAATTGCAGAAATTCCCATAATAGTTGGGCAAAAATGCAGAAATTCCCTATATGTTGGGGCAAAAAGACAGAAATTCTCTATATTTTGGGGCAAAACTCAGAAATTCCACTTATTTTGGGGCAAAATTGCAGAAATTTCCCTTATTTTGGGGCAAAATTGCAGAAATTTCACTTATTTTGGGGCAAAATTTCAGAAATTTCACTTATTTTAGGGAAAAAAGGCAGAAATTTTCCTTATTTTGGGGCGAAAAGGCAGAAATTCCTAATATTTTGTGGCAAAAAATGCAGAAATTCCCATTATTTTGAGGTAAAAAGGCTAAAATTCCCCTTTTTAGGGGGCAAAAAGGCAGAAATTTTTCTTATTTAGGGGCAAAATTGCAGAAATTTCACTTATTTCAGGGTAATAAGTCAGAAATTCCCTTTATTTTGGGGCAAAAAAGACAGAAATTCCCTTTGTTTTGGGGGAAAAAGACAGAAATTCCACTTATTTAGAGGCAAAAAGGCAGAAATTCCCCTTATTTAGGAGCAAAAATGAAGAAATTTCCTTTTTTATGGCAAAAAGGTATGCATTCCCATTATGTTCGAGCAAAAAAGCAGAAATTTCCTGTATTTTGGAGCAAATTTGCAGAAATTCTTTTAATTTTGGGGCAAAAGGCAGAAATTCCCTTTATTTTGGGGCAAAAATCAGAAATTACCCTTATTTTGGGGCTAAATTCAAGAAGTTTCCTTTATTTTGGGGCAAAATTGCAGGAATTTACCTTATTTTAAGGCAAAATTGCAGAAATTTCCTTTATTTGGGGCAAAATTGCAGAAATTTCACTTATTTCCAGGTAAAAAGGCTGAAATTTCTTTTATTTTGGGGCAAAAATGAGAAATTCCCATTATTTTGGGGCAAAATTGCAGAAATTTCCCTTATTATGGGGAAAAATTGCAGAAATTAACCTTATTTCAGGGCAAAATTGCAGAAATTTCACTTATTTCAGAGAAAAAAAGCAAAAATTTTTGTTATTTTGGGGCAAAAAGGCAGAAAATCCCATTATTTTGGGGCACAAAGGCAGAAATTCACCTTATTTTGGGGTAAAAACCAGATATTTCACATATTTCAGGGCAAAAAGGCAGAAATTTCCCTTGTTTTGGGGCAAAATTGCAGAAATTTTACTTATTTCATGGTAATAAGTCAGAAATTTTTATTATTTTGGGGCAAAAAAGACATAAATTCTTTTTGTTTTTGGAAAAAAAAGACAGAAATTCCACTTATTTAGAGGCAAAAAACCGAAATTCTTCTTATTTTGGAGCAAAAATGAAGAAATTTTCCTCTTTTATGGCAAAAAGTTATTCATCCCCCTTATTCTCGGGCAAAAAGGCAGAAATTCCCTGTATTTTGGAGCAAAATTGCAGAAATTCCCCTAATAGTGGGGCAAAAAAGCAGAAATTCCCTATATGTTGGGGAAAAAAGACAGAAATTCTCCTTATTTTGGGGCAAAACTCAGAAATTCCCTATATTTTGGGGCAAAATTCCAGAAATTTCCCTTATTTTGGGGCAAAATTGCAGAAATTTCACTTATTTTGGGGCAAAATTGCAGAAATTTCACTTATTTCAGGGAAAAAAAGGCAGAAATTTTCCTTATTTTGGGGCAAAAATGAAGAAATTCTTAATATTTTGTGGCAAAAATGCAGAAATTCTTCTTATTTTGAGGTAAAAAGGCTGAAATCCTCCTTATTTGGGGGCAAAAAAGCAGAAATTTTCCTTATTTTAAGGCAAAATTGCAGAAATTTCACTTAATTCAGGATAATGAGTCAGAAATTCCTCTTATTTTGTAGCAAAAAAGGCAGAAATTCCCCTTATTTTGGAGCAAAAATGAAGAAATTTCCCGTTTTATGGCAAAAAGGTATGCATTCCCATTATTTTCTCGCAAAAAGGCAGAAATTCCCCGTATTTTGGAGCAAACTTGCAGAAATTCCCCTAATTTTGGGGCAAAAGGCAGAAATTCCCATTATTTCAGGGCAAAAATCAGAAATTCTTCTTATTTTGGGGCACAATTCTAGAAATTTCCTTTATTTTGGGGCAAAATTGCAGGAATTTACCTTATTTTGGGGCAAAATTGCAGAAATTTCCTTTAATTAAGGCAAAATTGCAGAAATTTCACTTATTTCAGAGAAAAAAATATAAAATGTTTGTTATTTTGGGGCAAAAAGGCAGAAATTCCCATTATTTTGGGGCAAAAAGGCAGAAATTCACCTTATTTTGGGGTAAAATTGCAGAAATTTCACATATTTCAGGGCAAAAAGGAAGAAATTTCCCTTGTTTTCTGGCAAAATTGCAGAAATTTTACTTATTTTATGGTAATAAGTCAGAAATTTTTCTTATTTTGGGGCAAAAAAGACAGAAATTCCCTTTGTTTTTGGAAAAAAAGACAGAAATTCCACTTATTTAGAGGCAAAAAAGCAGAAATTCTTCTTATTTTGGAGCAAAAATGAAGAAATTTTTTTTTTATGGCAAAAAGTTATGCATTCCCCTTATTTTCGAGCAAAAAGGCAGAAATTCCTTGTATTTTGGAGCAAAATTGCAGAAATTCCCCTAATTGTGGGGCAAAAAGGCAGAAATTCCCTATATGTTGGGACAAAAAGACAGAAATTATCCTTATTTTGGGGCAAAATTCAGAAATTCCCCTTATTTTGGGGCAAAATTCCAGAAATTTCCTATATTTTGGTGCAAAATTGCAGAAATTTCACTTATTTTGGGGCAAAATTTCAGAAATTTCACTTATTTTAGGGAAAAAAGGCTGAAATTTTCCTTATTTTGGGGGAAAAATGAAGAAATTCTTAATATTTTGTGGCAAAAATGCAAAAATTTCTCTTATTTTGAGGTAAAAAGGATGAAATCCTCTTTATTTGGGGGCAAAAAGGCAGAAATTTTTTTTATTTTGGGGCAAAATTGCAGAAATTTCACTTATTTCAGGATAATGAGTCAGAAATTGACCTTATTTTGTAGCAAAAACGGCAGAAATTCCCCTTATTTTGGAGCAAAAATGAAGAAATTTGCCTTTTTATGGCAAAAAGGTATGCATTCCCATTATTTTCTGGCAAAAAGGCAGAAATTCCCCGTATTTTGGAGCAAAATTGCAGAAATTCCCCTAATTTGGGGCAAAATTCCAGAATTTTCCTTTATTTTGAGGCAAAAATCAGAAATTCCCCTTATTTTGGGGCACAATTCCAGAAATTTTCTTTATTTTGGGGCAAAATTGCAGGAATTTACCTTATTTTGGGGCAAAATTGCAGAAATTTCTCTTATTTAAGGCAAAATTGCAGAAATTTCACTTATTTTCATGTACAAAGGCTGAAATTTCCTATATTTTGGGTCAAAAAGGGAGAATTTCCCTTTATTTTGGGGCAAAATTGCAGACATTTTTCTTATTATGGGGAAAAATTGCAGAAATTTCCCTTACTTTAGGGCAAAATTGCAGAAATTTCACTTATTTCAGAGAAAAAAAGCAAAAAATTTTGTTATTTTGGGGCAAAAAGGCAGAAATTCCCATTATTTTGGGGCAAAAAGGCAGAAATTCACCTTATTTTGGGGTAAAATTGCAGAAATTTCACATATTTCAGGGCAAAAAGGCAGAAATTTTCTTTGTTTTGGGGCAAAATTGCAGAAATTTTACTTATTTCATGGTAATAAGTCAGAAATTTATCTTATTTTGGGGCAAAAAAAACAGAAATTCCCTTTGTTTTGGGAAAAAAGACAGAAATTTCACTTATTTAAAGGCAAAAAGCAGAAATTCTTCTTATTTTGGAGCAAAAATGAAGAAATTTTCCTCTTTTATGGCAAAAAGTTATGCATTCCCCTTATTTTCGGGCAAAAAGGCAGAAATTCCCTGTATTTTGGAGCAAAATTGCAGAAATTCCCCTAATTTTGGGGCAATAAGGCAGAAATTCCCTATATGTTGGGGCAAAAAGACAGAAATTCTCCTTATTTTGGGGCAAAACTCAGAAATTCCCTTTATTTTGGGGCAAAATTCCAGAAATTTCCCTTATTTTTGGGCAAAATTGCAGAAATTTCACTTATTTTGGGGCAAAATTGCAGAAATTTCACTTATTTCAGGGAAAAAAGGCAGAAATTTTCCTTATTTTTGGGCAAAAATGAAGAAATTCTTAATATTTTGTGGCAAAAATGCAGAAATTTCTCTTATTTTGAGGTAAAAAGGCTGAAATCCTCCTTATTTGGGGGCAAAAAAGCAGAAATTTTCCTTATTTTGGGGCAAAATTGCAGAAATTTTACTTATTTCAGGATAATGAGTCAGAAATTCCCCTTATTTTGTAGCAAAAAAGGCAGAAATTCCCCTTATTTTGGAGCAAAAATGAAGAAATTTCCCTTTTTATGGCAAAAAGGTATGCATTCCCATTATTTTTGGGCAAAAAGGCAGAAATTCCCCGTATTTTGGAGCAAAATTGCAGAAATTCCCCTAATTTTGGGGAAAAGGCAGAAATTCCCTTTTTTTGGGGGCACAATTCCAGAAATTTTCTTTATTTTGTGGCAAAATTGCAGGAATTTACGTTATTTTGGGGCAAAATTGCAGAAATTTCCCTTATTTAAATCAAAATTGCAGAAATTTCACTTATTTTCAGGTAAAAAGGCTGAAATTTTATTTATTTTGGGTCAAAAAGTGAGAAATTCCCCTTATTTCGGGGCAAAATTGCAGAAATTTCCCTTATTTCATGGTAATAAGTCTGAAATTCTACTTATTTTGGGGCAAAAGAGACAGAAATTCCCTTTGTTTTGGGGGAAAAAGACAGAAATTCCACTTATTTAGAGGCAAAAAAGCAGAAATTCTTCTTATTTTGGAGCAAAAATGAAGAAATTTTTCTCTTTTATGGCAAAAAGTTATGCATTCCCGTTATTTTCGGACAAAAAGGCAGAAATTCATCGTATTTTGGAGCAAAATTTCAGAAATTCCCCTAATTGTGATGCAAAAAGGCAGAAATTCCCTATATGTTGGGGCAAAAAGAGAGAAATTCTCCTTATCTTGGGGCAAAATTCCAGAAATTTCCATTATTTTGGGGCAAAATTGCAGAAATTTCACTTATTTTGGGGCAATATTGCAGAAATTTCACTTATTTCAGGAGAAAAAGGCAGACATTTTCCTTATTTTGGGGCAAAAAGGCAGAAATTCCTAATATTTTGTGGCAAAAATGCAGAAATTTTCCTTATTTTGAGGTAAAAATGCTAAAATTCCCCTTATTTTGTGGCAAAATGCAGAAATTTTTCTCATTTTGAGGTAAAAATGCTAAAATTCCCCTTATTTGGAGGCAAAAAGGCAGAAATTTCCCTTATTTTGGGGCAAAATTGAAGAAATTTCACTTATTTGGTGCAAAATTGCAGAAATTTCACTTATTTTTAGGTAAAAAGGCTGAAATTTCCTTTATTTTGGGGCAAAAAGGGAGAAATTCCCCTTATTTTGGGGCAAAAGTCAGAAATTCCCCTTATTTTGGGGTAAAACTGCAGAAATTTCACTTATTTTGCGGCAAAATGGCAGAAATTCCCCTTATTTTCGGCGAAAAAGGCAGAAAATCCCTGTATTTTGGAGCAAAATTCCAGAAATTCACCTAATTTTGGGGTAAAACATGCAGTAATTTTCTTTGTTTTGAGGCAAAAAGGCAGAAATTCCCCTTATTTTGGGGCAAATGCAGAAATTCCCCTTAATTTAGAGCAAAATTGCAGAAATTTACCCTATTTGGGGACAAAAAATAGAAATTTCCTTTATTTTGGGGCAAAATTGCAGAAAATTCCTTTATTATGGGGAAAAATTGCAGAATTTTTTTTAATTTAAAGCAAAATTGCAGAAATTTCCCCTATTTGGGGACAATAAATAGAAATTTCCTTTATTTTGGGGCAAAAAGGCAGAAATTCACCTTATTTTGGGGTAAAATTGCAGACATTTCACATATTTCAGGGCAAAAAGGCAGAAATTCCCCTTATTTGGGGGCAAAAAGGCAGAAATTCCCCTTATTTTGGGATAAAATTGCAGAAATTTTTCTTGTTTGGTGGCAAAAAGGCAGAAAATCCCCTTAATTTCGGGCAAAAAGGCAAAAATTCCGCGTATTTTGGAGCAAAATTGATGAAATTCCCCTAATATTGGGGCAAAAATGAAGAAATTCCCTTTATTTGGGGCAAATCAGCAGAAGTTCCTTTTATTTTCGAGAAAAGAGGCAGAAATTCCCTGTATTTTGAAGCAACATTGCAGAAACTCCCCTAATATTGGGGCAAAAATGCAGAAATTCCCTTTATTTGGGGCAAATCAGCAGAAGTTCCTCTTATTTTTGGGAAAAGAGGGAGAAATACTCTGTATTTTGAAGCAAAATTGAAGAAACTTTCCTAATTTTGGGGCAAAAAAGCAGAAATTCCCTTTATTTTGGGGCAAAAATACAGAAATTCTCCTTATTTCGGGGCAAAAATCAGAAATTTCCCTTATTTTGGGGTAAAATTTTAGAAATTTCTTTTATTTTGGTACAGAATTGCAGAAATTTTTCTTATTTTGTGGCAAATGCAGAAATTCCACATATTTTGGTGCAAAAAGGCTGAAATTCCCCTTATTTTGAGGTAAAATGCTGAAATTCCCTATATTTTGGGGTTAAAAGGCAGAAATTCCCCTCATTTTGGGGCAAAAAGGCACAAATTTCCCTTATTTTGGGGCAAAATTGCAGAAATTTCATTTATTTCAGGGCAAAAAGTCAGAAATTACTTTTATTTTGGGGGTAAAAAGCAGAAATTTCTTTTATTTTGGTACAAAATTGAAGAAATTCCCCTTATTTTGGAACAAAAAGGCAGAAATTCCCCATATTTTGGGGCAAAATGCAGAAATTCCCCTTATTTAGAGGTAAAATGCAGATATTCTCCTAATATTGGGGAAAAATTCAGAAATTCCCTTTATTTTGGGGCTAAAAGGCAGAAATTCCCCGTATTTTGAAGCAAAATTGCAGAAATTCTCATAATTTTAAAGCAAAAGGGCTGAAATTCTCCTTATTTTGGTGCAAAAAAAAAAAAGAAAATCTCTGTTTTTCAAGGGCAAAAAGTCAGATATTCCCCTTATTTGGGACAAAATTGCAGAAATTTCCTTTACTTTAAGGAAAAATTGCAGAAATTTCCCTTATTATGGGGCAAAATTACAGAAATTTCACTTATTTCAGGGAAAAAAGGCACAAATTTCTCTTATTTTGGGGCAAAATGCAGAAATTTCTTTTATTTTGGTACAAAATTGCAGAAATTTTTCTTATTTTGGGGCAAATAGGCAGAAATTACCTATACTTTGGGGCAAAAGGCAGAATTCCCCTTATTTTGTGGCAAAAAGGCAGAAATTTCCTTTATTTTGGGGCAAAATTGCAGAAATTTCACTTATTTCAGGGCAAAATTCAAAAATTCCTTTTATTTTGGGGCAAAATACAGAAATTCCATTTATTTTAGGGTAAAAAGGCAGAAAATATACTCATTTTAAGGTAAAAAGGCAGAAATTCCTCTTATTTTGGGGCAAAAATGAAGAAATTTCCCTTTTGTGTCGGAAAAGGTAAACATTCCCCTTATTTTCGGGCAGAAAAACAGAAATTCTCCGTATTTTGGAGCAAAATTGCAGAGATTTTCCTAATTGTGTGGAAAAAAGGCAGAAATTCCTTATATGTTGGGGCAAAAAGACAGAATTTCTCCTTATTTTGGGGCAAAACTCAGAAATTCCACTTATTTTGGGGCAAAATTCCAGAAATTTCCCTTATTTTGTGGCAAAATTGCAGAAATTTCACTTATTTTGGGGCAAAATTTCAGAAATCTCACTTATTTTAGGGAAAAAAGGCAGAAATTTTCCTTATTTTGGGGCAAAAAGGCAGAAATTCCTAATATTTTGTGGCAGAAATGCAGAAATTCCTTTTATTTTGTGGCAAAAAGGCAGAAATTTCCCTTATTTTGGGGCAAAATTGCAGAAATTTCACTTATTTCAGGGCATAATTCAAAAATTCCTTTTATTTTGCGGCAAATAGAAAGAAATTCCGTTTAATTTTCGGTAAAAAGGCAGAAATTTCACTTATTTTGAGGTAAAAAGGCAGGAATTCCTCTTTTTTGGGGGCAAAAATGAAGAAATTTCCCTTTTTTGTGGGAAAAGGTATACATTCCATTTATTTTCGAGAAAAAAAGCAGAAATTTTAAGTATTTTGGAGCAAAATTGCAGAAATTCCCCTAATTGTGGGGCAAAAAGGCAGAAATTCCCTATTTGTTGGGGCAAAAATACAGAATTCCTCCTTATTTTGGGGCAAAACTCAGAAATTCCACTTATTTTGGGGCAAAATTCCAGAAATTTCCCTTATTTTGGGGCAAAATTGCAGAAATTTCAATTATTTTGGGACAAAATTGCAGAAATTTCACTTATTTCAGGGAAAAAAGGCAGAAATTTTCCTAATTTTGGAGGAAAAATTCAGAAATTCCCTTTATTTTGAGGTAAAAAGGCTGAATTCCCCTTATTTGGGGGCAAAAAGGCAGAAATTTCCCTTATTTTGGGGCAAAAAGACAGAAATTCCCCATATTTTGGAGCAAAATTGCAGAAATTCCTCTAATTTTAGGGCAAAAAGGCAGAAATTCCCCTTACTTTGGGGTAAAACTGCAAAAATTTCACTTATTTCACGGCAAAATGGCAAAAATTCCCCTTATTTTCGGCGAAAAATGCAGAAAAATCTTGTATTTTGGAGCAGAATTGCAGAAATTAACCTAATTTTGGGGTAAAACATGCAGTAATTTTCTTTGTTTTGGGGCAAAAAGGCAGAAATTCCTTTTATTTTGGGGCAAAAAGCAGAAATTCCCCTTATTTTAGGGCAATATTGCAGAAATTTCCCTTATTTGGGGACAAAAAACAGAAATTCCGTTTATTTTGGGGCAAAATTGCAGAAAATTTCTTTATTATGGGGAAAAATTGCAGAAATTCCTTTTATTTTAAGGCAAAATTGCAGAAATTTCACTTATTTCAGAAATAAAAAACAAAAATTTTTCTTATTTCTGGGCAAAAAGGCAGAAATTCCCATTATTTTGAGGCAAAAAGACAGAAATTCACCTTATTTTGGGGTAAAATGTCAGACATTTCACATATTTCAGGGCAAAAAGGCAAAAATTCCCCTTATTTGGGGGTATAAAGGCAGAAATTCCCATTATTTTGAGATAAAATTGCAGAAATTTCCCTTGTTTGGGGGCAAAAAGGCAGAAAATCCCTTTAATTTCGGGCAAAAAGGCATAAATTCCCCGTATTTTGGAGCAAAATTGCAGAAATTCCCCTAATATTGGGGCAAAAATGCAGAAATTCCCTTTATTTTGGGGCTAAAAGGCAGAAATTCCCCGTATTTTGAAGCAAAATTGCAAAAATTCTCATAATTTTAAAGCAAAAGGGCTGAAATTCTCCTTATTTTGGTGCAAAAAAAAAAAGAAAATCTCTGTTTTTCAAGGGCAAAAAGTCAGATATTCCCCTTATTTGTGACAAAATTGCAGAAATTTCCTTTACTTTAAGGAAAAATTGCAGAAATTTCCCTTATTATGGGGCAAAATTACAGAAATTTCACTTATTTCAGGGAAAAAAGGCACAAATTTCTCTTATTTTGGGGCAAAATGCAGAAATTTCTTTTATTTTGGTACAAAATTGCAGAAATTTTTCTTATTTTGGGGCAAATAGGCAGAAATTACCTATACTTTGGGGCAAAAGGCAGAATTCCCCTTATTTTGTGGCAAAAAGGCAGAAATTTCCTTTATTTTGGGGCAAAATTGCAGAAATTTCACTTATTTCAGGGCAAAATTCAAAAATTCCTTTTATTTTGGGGCAAAATACAGAAATTCCATTTATTTTAGGGTAAAAAGGCAGAAAATATACTCATTTTAAGGTAAAAAGGCAGAAATTCCTCTTATTTTGGGGCAAAAATGAAGAAATTTCCCTTTTTTGTCGGAAAAGGTAAACATTCCCCTTATTTTCGGGCAGAAAAACAGAAATTCTCCGTATTTTGGAGCAAAATTGCAGAGATTTTCCTAATTGTGTGGAAAAAAGGCAGAAATTCCTTATATGTTGGGGCAAAAAGACAGAATTTCTCCTTATTTTGGGGCAAAACTCAGAAATTCCACTTATTTTGGGGCAAAATTCCAGAAATTTCCCTTATTTTGTGGCAAAATTGCAGAAATTTCACTTATTTTGGGGCAAAATTTCAGAAATCTCACTTATTTTAGGGAAAAAAGGCAGAAATTTTCCTTATTTTGGGGCAAAAAGGCAGAAATTCCTAATATTTTGTGGCAGAAATGCAGAAATTCCTTTTATTTTGTGGCAAAAAGGCAGAAATTTCCCTTATTTTGGGGCAAAATTGCAGAAATTTCACTTATTTCAGGGCATAATTCAAAAATTCCTTTTATTTTGCGGCAAATAGAAAGAAATTCCGTTTAATTTTCGGTAAAAAGGCAGAAATTTCACTTATTTTGAGGTAAAAAGGCAGGAATTCCTCTTTTTTGGGGGCAAAAATGAAGAAATTTCCCTTTTTTGTGGGAAAAGGTATACATTCCATTTATTTTCGAGAAAAAAAGCAGAAATTTTAAGTATTTTGGAGCAAAATTGCAGAAATTCCCCTAATTGTGGGGCAAAAAGGCAGAAATTCCCTATTTGTTGGGGCAAAAATACAGAATTCCTCCTTATTTTGGGGCAAAACTCAGAAATTCCACTTATTTTGGGGCAAAATTCCAGAAATTTCCCTTATTTTGGGGCAAAATTGCAGAAATTTCAATTATTTTGGGACAAAATTGCAGAAATTTCACTTATTTTAGGGAAAAAAGGCAGAAATTTTCCTAATTTTGGAGGAAAAATTCAGAAATTCCCTTTATTTTGAGGTAAAAAGGCTGAATTCCCCTTATTTGGGGGCAAAAAGGCAGAAATTTCCCTTATTTTGGGGCAAAAAGACAGAAATTCCCCATATTTTGGAGCAAAATTGCAGAAATTCCTCTAATTTTAGGGCAAAAAGGCAGAAATTCCCCTTACTTTGGGGTAAAACTGCAAAAATTTCACTTATTTCACGGCAAAATGGCAAAAATTCCCCTTATTTTCGGCGAAAAATGCAGAAAAATCTTGTATTTTGGAGCAGAATTGCAGAAATTAACCTAATTTTGGGGTAAAACATGCAGTAATTTTCTTTGTTTTGGGGCAAAAAGGCAGAAATTCCTTTTATTTTGGGGCAAAAAGCAGAAATTCCCCTTATTTTAGGGCAATATTGCAGAAATTTCCCTTATTTGGGGACAAAAAACAGAAATTCCGTTTATTTTGGGGCAAAATTGCAGAAAATTTCTTTATTATGGGGAAAAATTGCAGAAATTCCTTTTATTTTAAGGCAAAATTGCAGAAATTTCACTTATTTCAGAAATAAAAAACAAAAATTTTTCTTATTTCTGGGCAAAAAGGCAGAAATTCCCATTATTTTGATGCAAAAAGACAGAAATTCACCTTATTTTGGGGTAAAATGTCAGACATTTCACATATTTCAGGGCAAAAAGGCAAAAATTCCCCTTATTTGGGGGTATAAAGGCAGAAATTCCCATTATTTTGAGATAAAATTGCAGAAATTTCCCTTGTTTGGGGGCAAAAAGGCAGAAAATCCCTTTAATTTCGGGCAAAAAGGCATAAATTCCCCGTATTTTGGAGCAAAATTGCAGAAATTCCCCTAATATTGGGGCAAAATTGCAGAAATTCCCTTTATTTTGGGGCTAAAAGGCAGAAATTCCCCGTATTTTGAAGCAAAATTGCAAAAATTCTCATAATTTTAAAGCAAAAGGGCTGAAATTCTCCTTATTTTGGTGCAAAAAAAAAAAGAAAATCTCTGTTTTTCAAGGGCAAAAAGTCAGATATTCCCCTTATTTGGGACAAAATTGCAGAAATTTCCTTTACTTTAAGGAAAAATTGCAGAAATTTCCCTTATTATGGGGCAAAATTACAGAAATTTCACTTATTTCAGGGAAAAAAGGCACAAATTTCTCTTATTTTGGGGCAAAATGCAGAAATTTCTTTTATTTTGGTACAAAATTGCAGAAATTTTTCTTATTTTGGGGCAAATAGGCAGAAATTACCTATACTTTGGGGCAAAAGGCAGAATTCCCCTTATTTTGTGGCAAAAAGGCAGAAATTTCCTTTATTTTGGGGCAAAATTGCAGAAATTTCACTTATTTCAGGGCAAAATTCAAAAATTCCTTTTATTTTGGGGCAAAATACAGAAATTCCATTTATTTTAGGGTAAAAAGGCAGAAAATATACTCATTTTAAGGTAAAAAGGCAGAAATTCCTCTTATTTTGGGGCAAAAATGAAGAAATTTCCCTTTTTTGTCGGAAAAGGTAAACATTCCCCTTATTTTCGGGCAGAAAAACAGAAATTCTCCGTATTTTGGAGCAAAATTGCAGAGATTTTCCTAATTGTGTGGAAAAAAGGCAGAAATTCCTTATATGTTGGGGCAAAAAGACAGAATTTCTCCTTATTTTGGGGCAAAACTCAGAAATTCCACTTATTTTGGGGCAAAATTCCAGAAATTTCCCTTATTTTGTGGCAAAATTGCAGAAATTTCACTTATTTTGGGGCAAAATTTCAGAAATCTCACTTATTTTAGGGAAAAAAGGCAGAAATTTTCCTTATTTTGGGGCAAAAAGGCAGAAATTCCTAATATTTTGTGGCAGAAATGCAGAAATTCCTTTTATTTTGTGGCAAAAAGGCAGAAATTTCCCTTATTTTGGGGCAAAATTGCAGAAATTTCACTTATTTCAGGGCATAATTCAAAAATTCCTTTTATTTTGCGGCAAATAGAAAGAAATTCCGTTTAATTTTCGGTAAAAAGGCAGAAATTTCACTTATTTTGAGGTAAAAAGGCAGGAATTCCTCTTTTTTGGGGGCAAAAATGAAGAAATTTCCCTTTTTTGTGGGAAAAGGTATACATTCCATTTATTTTCGAGAAAAAAAGCAGAAATTTTAAGTATTTTGGAGCAAAATTGCAGAAATTCCCCTAATTGTGGGGCAAAAAGGCAGAAATTCCCTATTTGTTGGGGCAAAAATACAGAATTCCTCCTTATTTTGGGGCAAAACTCAGAAATTCCACTTATTTTGGGGCAAAATTCCAGAAATTTCCCTTATTTTGGGGCAAAATTGCAGAAATTTCAATTATTTTGGGACAAAATTGCAGAAATTTCACTTATTTCAGGGAAAAAAGGCAGAAATTTTCCTAATTTTGGAGGAAAAATTCAGAAATTCCCTTTATTTTGAGGTAAAAAGGCTGAATTCCCCTTATTTGGGGGCAAAAAGGCAGAAATTTCCCTTATTTTGGGGCAAAAAGACAGAAATTCCCCATATTTTGGAGCAAAATTGCAGAAATTCCTCTAATTTTAGGGCAAAAAGGCAGAAATTCCCCTTACTTTGGGGTAAAACTGCAAAAATTTCACTTATTTCACGGCAAAATGGCAAAAATTCCCCTTATTTTCGGCGAAAAATGCAGAAAAATCTTGTATTTTGGAGCAGAATTGCAGAAATTAACCTAATTTTGGGGTAAAACATGCAGTAATTTTCTTTGTTTTGGGGCAAAAAGGCAGAAATTCCTTTTATTTTGGGGCAAAAAGCAGAAATTCCCCTTATTTTAGGGCAATATTGCAGAAATTTCCCTTATTTGGGGACAAAAAACAGAAATTCCGTTTATTTTGGGGCAAAATTGCAGAAAATTTCTTTATTATGGGGAAAAATTGCAGAAATTCCTTTTATTTTAAGGCAAAATTGCAGAAATTTCACTTATTTCAGAAATAAAAAACAAAAATTTTTCTTATTTCTGGGCAAAAAGGCAGAAATTCCCATTATTTTGAGGCAAAAAGACAGAAATTCACCTTATTTTGGGGTAAAATGTCAGACATTTCACATATTTCAGGGCAAAAAGGCAAAAATTCCCCTTATTTGGGGGTATAAAGGCAGAAATTCCCATTATTTTGAGATAAAATTGCAGAAATTTCCCTTGTTTGGGGGCAAAAAGGCAGAAAATCCCTTTAATTTCGGGCAAAAAGGCATAAATTCCCCGTATTTTGGAGCAAAATTGCAGAAATTCCCCTAATATTGGGGCAAAAATGCAGAAATTCCCTTTATTTTGGGGCTAAAAGGCAGAAATTCCCCGTATTTTGAAGCAAAATTGCAAAAATTCTCATAATTTTAAAGCAAAAGGGCTGAAATTCTCCTTATTTTGGTGCAAAAAAAAAAAGAAAATCTCTGTTTTTCAAGGGCAAAAAGTCAGATATTCCCCTTATTTGGGACAAAATTGCAGAAATTTCCTTTACTTTAAGGAAAAATTGCAGAAATTTCCCTTATTATGGGGCAAAATTACAGAAATTTCACTTATTTCAGGGAAAAAAGGCACAAATTTCTCTTATTTTGGGGCAAAATGCAGAAATTTCTTTTATTTTGGTACAAAATTGCAGAAATTTTTCTTATTTTGGGGCAAATAGGCAGAAATTACCTATACTTTGGGGCAAAAGGCAGAATTCCCCTTATTTTGTGGCAAAAAGGCAGAAATTTCCTTTATTTTGGGGCAAAATTGCAGAAATTTCACTTATTTCAGGGCAAAATTCAAAAATTCCTTTTATTTTGGGGCAAAATACAGAAATTCCATTTATTTTAGGGTAAAAAGGCAGAAAATATACTCATTTTAAGGTAAAAAGGCAGAAATTCCTCTTATTTTGGGGCAAAAATGAAGAAATTTCCCTTTTTTGTCGGAAAAGGTAAACATTCCCCTTATTTTCGGGCAGAAAAACAGAAATTCTCCGTATTTTGGAGCAAAATTGCAGAGATTTTCCTAATTGTGTGGAAAAAAGGCAGAAATTCCTTATATGTTGGGGCAAAAAGACAGAATTTCTCCTTATTTTGGGGCAAAACTCAGAAATTCCACTTATTTTGGGGCAAAATTCCAGAAATTTCCCTTATTTTGTGGCAAAATTGCAAAAATTTCACTTATTTTGGGGCAAAATTTCAGAAATCTCACTTATTTTAGGGAAAAAAGGCAGAAATTTTCCTTATTTTGGGGCAAAAAGGCAGAAATTCCTAATATTTTGTGGCAGAAATGCAGAAATTCCTTTTATTTTGTGGCAAAAAGGCAGAAATTTCCCTTATTTTGGGGCAAAATTGCAGAAATTTCACTTATTTCAGGGCATAATTCAAAAATTCCTTTTATTTTGCGGCAAATAGAAAGAAATTCCGTTTAATTTTCGGTAAAAAGGCAGAAATTTCACTTATTTTGAGGTAAAAAGGCAGGAATTCCTCTTTTTTGGGGGCAAAAATGAAGAAATTTCCCTTTTTTGTGGGAAAAGGTATACATTCCATTTATTTTCGAGAAAAAAAGCAGAAATTTTAAGTATTTTGGAGCAAAATTGCAGAAATTCCCCTAATTGTGGGGCAAAAAGGCAGAAATTCCCTATTTGTTGGGGCAAAAATACAGAATTCCTCCTTATTTTGGGGCAAAACTCAGAAATTCCACTTATTTTGGGGCAAAATTCCAGAAATTTCCCTTATTTTGGGGCAAAATTGCAGAAATTTCAATTATTTTGGGACAAAATTGCAGAAATTTCACTTATTTCAGGGAAAAAAGGCAGAAATTTTCCTAATTTTGGAGGAAAAATTCAGAAATTCCCTTTATTTTGAGGTAAAAAGGCTGAATTCCCCTTATTTGGGGGCAAAAAGGCAGAAATTTCCCTTATTTTGGGGCAAAAAGACAGAAATTCCCCATATTTTGGAGCAAAATTGCAGAAATTCCTCTAATTTTAGGGCAAAAAGGCAGAAATTCCCCTTACTTTGGGGTAAAACTGCAAAAATTTCACTTATTTCACGGCAAAATGGCAAAAATTCCCCTTATTTTCGGCGAAAAATGCAGAAAAATCTTGTATTTTGGAGCAGAATTGCAGAAATTAACCTAATTTTGGGGTAAAACATGCAGTAATTTTCTTTGTTTTGGGGCAAAAAGGCAGAAATTCCTTTTATTTTGGGGCAAAAAGCAGAAATTCCCCTTATTTTAGGGCAATATTGCAGAAATTTCCCTTATTTGGGGACAAAAAACAGAAATTCCGTTTATTTTGGGGCAAAATTGCAGAAAATTTCTTTATTATGGGGAAAAATTGCAGAAATTCCTTTTATTTTAAGGCAAAATTGCAGAAATTTCACTTATTTCAGAAATAAAAAACAAAAATTTTTCTTATTTCTGGGCAAAAAGGCAGAAATTCCCATTATTTTGAGGCAAAAAGACAGAAATTCACCTTATTTTGGGGTAAAATGTCAGACATTTCACATATTTCAGGGCAAAAAGGCAAATATTCCCCTTATTTGGGGGTATAAAGGCAGAAATTCCCATTATTTTGAGATAAAATTGCAGAAATTTCCCTTGTTTGGGGGCAAAAAGGCAGAAAATCCCTTTAATTTCGGGCAAAAAGGCATAAATTCCCCGTATTTTGGAGCAAAATTGCAGAAATTCCCCTAATATTGGGGCAAAAATGCAGAAATTCCCTTTATTTGGGGCAAATCAGCAGAAGTTCCCCTTATTTTCGGGAAAAGAGGCAGAAATTCCCTGTATTTTGAAGCAAAATTGCAGAAACTCCCCTAAATTTGGGCAAAAAGGCAGAAATTCCCTTTATTTTGGGGCAAAAATACAGAAATTCTCCTTATTTCGGGGCAAAAATCAGAAATTTCCCTTATTTTGGGGCAAAATTTTAGAATTTTCTTTTATTTTGGTACAGAATTGCAGAAATTTTTTTTATTTTGTGGCAAGAAGGCAGAAATTTTTTATATTTTGTGGCAAAAAGGCACAAATTTTTCTTTATTTTTGGGCAAAATTGCAGAAATTTCATTTATTTCAGGACAAAAAGTCAGAAATTCCTTTTATTTTGGGGCCAAAATTAGAAATTTCTTTTATTTTGGTACAAAATTGAAGAAATTTTCCTTGTTTTGGAACAAAAAGGCAGAAATTCCCCATATTGTGGGGCAAAAGGCAGAAATTCCCCTTATTTGAGGTAAAAATGCTGAAATTCCCCTTATTTTGGGGCAAAAAGGCAGAAATTCCCTTTACTTTGTGGCAAAAAGGCAGAAATTCCTGTTAATTGGGGCAGAAAAGCAGAAATTTTCCTTATTTGGAGGCAATAAGGCAGAAATTCCCCATATTTTGTGGCAAAATGGAAGAAATTCACCTTATTTTGGGGCAAAATTTCAGAAATTTCACTTATTTCATGGCAAAAAGTCAGAAATTTGCCTTATTTTGGGGCAAAAAGCAGAAATTCTCCTAATTTTAGGGCCAAAAAAAGAAATTCCCCTTATTTTGGTGTAAAATTGCAGAAATTTCAAATATTTCATGGCAAAAAGGCAGATATTCCACTTTATTTCGGGCAATAAGGCAGAAATTCTCCGTATTTTGTAGCAAAATTTCAGAAATTTCACTTATATTGGTGCAAAAATGCAGAAATTCCCTTTATTTTGGTGCAATAAGGCAGAAATTCCCCGTATTTTGGAGCAAAATTGCACATATTCCACTAATTTTGAGGGAAAATGCAGAAATTCACATTATTTTGGGGCAAAAACAAAGAAATTCTCCTTATTTCAGGGCAAAAAGTCAGATATTCCATTTATTTTGGGGCAAAATTCAAGAAATGTCCTTTATTTTGAAGCAAAATTGCAGAAATCTCCTATATTTTTGGGCAAAATTACAGAAATTTCACTTATTTCAGGGAAAAAACGCAGAAATTTCTCTTATTTTGGGGCAAAAAGGCAGAAATTACTTTTATTTTTGTACAAAATTGCAGAAAATTTCTTTATTTTGGGAGAAAAATACAGAAATTCTCCATATTTTAGGGCAAAAAGGCAGACATTCCCCTTATCATTAGGTAACAAAGCTGAAATTCCCTTTATTTTGGGGCAAAAAGACAGAAATTCCCCTTATTTTGCGGCAAAAAAGCAGAAATTTCCCTAATTTTGGGGCAAAATTGCAGAAATTTCACTTATTTCAGGGCAAAATTCAAAAATTCCTTTTATTTTCGGGTAAAAATACAGAAATTCCTTATATTTTTGGGTAAAAAGGCAGAAATTTCAATTATTTTTAGGAAAAAAGGAAGAAATTCCTCTTATTTTGGGGCAAAAATGAAGAAATTTCCCTTTTTTGTGGCATAAGGTAAACATTCCCTTATTTTCGGGCAAAAAAGCAGAAATTTCCCGTATTTTAAAGCAAAATTGCAGAAATTTTCCTAATTGTGGGGCAAAAAGGCAGAAATTCCATATATGTTGTGGCAAAAAGACAGAAATTCTCCTTATTTTGGGGCAAAACTCAGAAATTCCACTTATTTTGGGGCAAAATTCCAGAAATTTCCCTTATTTTGGGGCAAAATTGCAGAAATTTCAATTATTTTGGGGCAAAATTGCACAAATTTCACTTATTTCAAGGAAAAAGGCAGAAATTTTTCTTATTTTGGGGAAAAAGGCAGAAATTCCTAATATTTTGTGGCAAAAACGCAGAAATTCCCTTTATTTTGTGGCAAGAAGGCAGAAATTTCCCTTATTTTGGGGCAAAATAGCAGAAATTTTACTTATTTCAGGGCATAATTCAAAAATTCCTTTTATTTTGGGGCAAAAAGACAGAAATTCCTTTTATTTTTGGGTAAAAAGGCAGAAATTCCTCTTATTTTGGGGCAAAAATGAAGAAATTTCCCCTTTTTGTGGGAAAAGGTATACATTCCCCTTATTTTCGGGAAAAAAAGGCATAAATTCCCTGTATTTTGGAGCAAAATTGCAGAAATTCCCCTAATTGTGGGGCAAATTGGCAGAAATTCCCTATATGTTGGGGCAAAAAGACAGAAATTCTCCTTATTTTGGGGCAAAACTCAGAAATTCCCCTTATTTTGGGGCAAAATTCCAGAAATTTCTTTTATTTTGGGGCAAAATTGCAGAAATTTCACTTATTTCAGGGAAAAAAGGCAGAAATTTTCCTTATTTTGGGGCAAAAAGTCAGAAATTTCTAATATCTTGTGGCAAAAATGCAGAAATTCTCCTTATTTTGAGGTAAAAAGGCTGAAATTCCCCTTATTTGGGGGCAAAAAGGCAGAAATTTCCCTTATTTTGGGGCAAAATTGCAGAAATTTCACTTATTTCAGGGTAATAAGTCAGAAATTCCCCTTATTTTGGGGCAACAAAGACAGAAAATCCCTTTGTTTTGGGGGAAAAGACAGACATTCCACATATTTAGAGGCAAAAAGCAGAAATTCCCGGTATTTTGGAGCAAAAATGAAGAAATTTCTTTTTTGTAAGGCAAAAAGGTATGCATTCTTATTATTTTCGGGCAAAAAGGCAGAAATTCCCCGTATTTTGGGGCAAAATTGCAGAAATTCCCATAATAGTTGGGCAAAAATGCAGAAATTCCCTACATGTTGGGGCAAAAAGACAGAAATTCTCTATATTTTGGGGCAAAACTCAGAAATTCCACTTATTTTGGGGCAAAATTGCAGAAATTTCCCTTATTTTGGGGCAAAATTGCAGAAATTTCACTTATTTTGGGGCAAAATTTCAGAAATTTCACTTATTTTAGGGAAAAAAGGCAGAAATTTTCCTTATTTGGGGGCGAAAAGGCAGAAATTCCTAATATTTTGTGGCAAAAATGCAGAAATTCCCATTATTTTGAGGTAAAAAGGCTAAAATTCCCCTTTTTAGGGGGCAAAAAGGCAGAAATTTTTCTTATTTAGGGGCAAAATTGCAGAAATTTCACTTATTTCAGGGTAATAAGTCAGAAATTCCCTTTATTTTGTGGCAAAAAAGACAGAAATTCCCTTTGTTTTGGGGGAAAAAGACAGAAATTCCACTTATTTAGAGGCAAAAAGGCAGAAATTTCCCTTATTTAGGAGCAAAAATGAAGAAATTTCCTTTTTTATGGCAAAAAGGTATGCATTCCCATTATGTTCGAGCAAAAAAGCAGAAATTTCCTGTATTTTGGAGCAAATTTGCAGAAATTCTCCTAATTTAGGGGCAAAAGGCAGAAATTCCCTTTATTTTGGGGCAAAAATCAGAAATTACCCTTATTTTGGGGCTAAATTCAAGAAGTTTCCTTTATTTTGGGGCAAAATTGCAGGAATTTACCTTATTTTAAGGCAAAATTGCAGAAATTTCCTTTATTTGGGGCAAAATTGCAGAAATTTCACTTATTTCAGAGAAAAAAAGCAAAAATTTTTGTTATTTTGGGGCAAAAAGGCAGAAAATCCCATTATTTTGGGGCAAAAAGGCAGAAATTCACCTTATTTTGGGGTAAAAACCAGAAATTTCACATATTTCAGGGCAAAAAGGCAGAAATTTCCCTTGTTTTGGGGCAAAATTGCAGAAATTTTACTTATTTCATGGTAATAAGTCAGAAATTTTTCTTATTTTGGGGCAAAAAAGACATAAATTCTTTTTGTTTTTGGAAAAAAAGACAGAAATTCCACTTATTTAGAGGCAAAAAACCGAAATTCTTCTTATTTTGGAGCAAAAATGAAGAAATTTTCCTCTTTTATGGCAAAAAGTTATTCATCCCCCTTATTCTCGGGCAAAAAGGCAGAAATTCCCTGTATTTTGGAGCAAAATTGCAGAAATTCCCCTAATAGTGGAGCAAAAAAGCAGAAATTCCCTATATGTTGGGGAAAAAAGACAGAAATTCTCCTTATTTTGGGGCAAAACTCAGAAATTCCCTATATTTTGGGGCAAAATTCCAGAAATTTCCCTTATTTTGGGGCAAAATTGCAGAAATTTCACTTATTTTGGGGGAAAATTGCAGAAATTTCACTTATTTCAGGGAAAAAAAGGCAGAAATTTTCCTTATTTTGGGGCAAAAATGAAGAAATTCTTAATATTTTGTGGCAAAAATGCAGAAATTCTTCTTATTTTGAGGTAAAAAGGCTGAAATCCTCCTTATTTGGGGGCAAAAAAGCAGAAATTTTTCTTATTTTAAGGCAAAATTGCAGAAATTTCACTTATTTCAGGATAATGAGTCAGAAATTCCCCTTATTTTGTAGCAAAAAAGGCAGAAATTCCCCTTATTTTGGAGCAAAAATGAAGAAATTTCCCGTTTTATGGCAAAAAGGTATGCATTCCCATTATTTTCTCGCAAAAAGGCAGAAATTCCCCGTATTTTGGAGCAAACTTGCAGAAATTCCCCTAATTTTGGGGCAAAAGGCAGAAATTCCCTTTATTTCAGGGCAAAAATCAGAAATTCCCCTTATTTTGGGGCACAATTCTAGAAATTTCCTTTATTTTGGGGCAAAATTGCAGGAATTTACCTTATTTTGGGGCAAAATTGCAGAAATTTCCTTTAATTAAGGCAAAATTGCAGAAATTTCACTTATTTCAGAGAAAAAAAGATAAAATGTTTGTTATTTTGGGGCAAAAAGGCAGGAATTCCCATTATTTTGGGGCAAAAAGGCAGAAATTCACCTTATTTTGGGGTAAAATTGCAGAAATTTCACATATTTCAGGGCAAAAAGGCAGAAATTTCCCTTGTTTTCTGGCAAAATTGCAGAAATTTTACTTATTTTATGGTAATAAGTCAGAAATTTTTCTTATTTTGGGGCAAAAAAGACAGAAATTCCCTTTGTTTTTGGAAAAAAAGACAGAAATTCCACTTATTTAGAGGCAAAAAAGCAGAAATTCTTCTTATTTTGGAGCAAAAATGAAGAAATTTTTTTTATGGCAAAAAGTTATGCATTCCCCTTATTTTCGAGCAAAAAGGCAGAAATTCCTTGTATTTTGGAGCAAAATTGCAGAAATTCCCCTAATTGTGGGGCAAAAAGGCAGAAATTCCCTATATGTTGGGGCAAAAAGACAGAAATTATCCTTATTTTGGGGCAAAACTCAGAAATTCCCCTTATTTTGGGGCAAAATTCCAGAAATTTCCTATATTTTGGTGCAAAATTGCAGAAATTTCACTTATTTTGGGGCAAAATTTCAGAAATTTCACTTATTTTAGGGAAAAAAGGCTGAAATTTTCCTTATTTTGGGGGAAAAATGAAGAAATTCTTAATATTTTGTGGCAAAAATGCAAAAATTTCTCTTATTTTGAGGTAAAAAGGATGAAATCCTCTTTATTTGGGGGCAAAAAGGCAGAAATTTTTTTTATTTTGGGGCAAAATTGCAGAAATTTCACTTATTTCATGATAATGAGTCAGAAATTGACCTTATTTTGTAGCAAAAACGGCAGAAATTCCCCTTATTTTGGAGCAAAAATGAAGAAATTTCCCTTTTTATGGCAAAAAGGTATGCATTCCCATTATTTTCTGGCAAAAAGGCAGAAATTCCCCGTATTTTGGAGCAAAATTGCAGAAATTCCCCTAATTTGGGGCAAAATTCCAGAATTTTCCTTTATTTTGAGGCAAAAATCAGAAATTCCCCTTATTTTGGGGCACAATTCCAGAAATTTCCTTTATTTTGGGGCAAAATTGCAGGAATTTACCTTATTTTGGGGCAAAATTGCAGAAATTTCTCTTATTTAAGGCAAAATTGCAGAAATTTCACTTATTTTCAGGTACAAAGGCTGAAATTTTATATATTTTGGGTCAAAAAGGGAGAATTTCCCTTTATTTTGGGGCAAAATTGCAGACATTTTTCTTATTATGGGGAAAAATTGCAGAAATTTCCCTTACTTTAGGGCAAAATTGCAGAAATTTCACTTATTTCAGAGAAAAAAAGCAAAAATTTTTGTTATTTTGGGGCAAAAAGGCAGAAATTCCCATTATTTTGGGGCAAAAAGGCAGAAATTCACCTTATTTTGCGGTAAAATTGCAGTAATTTCACATATTTCAGGGCAAAAAGGCAGAAATTTTCTTTGTTTTGGGGCAAAATTGCAGAAATTTTACTTATTTCATGGTAATAAGTCAGATATTTATCTTATTTTGGGGCAAAAAAAAACAGAAATTCCCTTTGTTTTGGGAAAAAAAGACAGAAATTTCACTTATTTAAAGGCAAAAAGCAGAAATTCTTCTTATTTTGGAGCAAAAATGAAGAAATTTTCCTCTTTTATGGAAAAAAGTTATGCATTCCCCTTATTTTCGGGCAAAAAGGCAGAAATTCCCTGTATTTTGGAGCAAAATTGCAGAAATTCCCCTAATTTTGGGGCAATAAGTCAGAAATTCCCTATATGTTGGGGCAAAAAGACAGAAATTCTCCTTATTTTGGGGCAAAACTCAGAAATTCCCTTTATTTTGGGGCAAAATTCCAGAAATTTCCCTTATTTTTGGGCAAAATTGCAGAAATTTCACTTATTTTGGGGCAAAATTGCAGAAATTTCACTTATTTCAGGGAAAAAAGGCAGAAATTTTCCTTATTTTTGGGCAAAAATGAAGAAATTCTTAATATTTTGTGGCACAAATGCAAAAATTCCCCTTATTTGAGGTAAAAAGGCTGAAATCCTCCTTATTAGGGGGCAAAAAGGCAGAAATTTTCCTTATTTTGAGGCAAAATTGCAAAATTTTCACTTATTTCAGGATAATGAGTCAGAAATTCCCCTTATTTTGTGGCAAAAAAGGCAGAAATTCCCCTTCTTTTGGAGCAAAAATGAAGAAATTTCCCTTTTCATGGCAAAAAGGTATGCATTCCGATTATTTTCGGGCAAAAAGGCAGAAATTCCCCGTATTTTAGAGCAAAATTGCAGAAATTCCCCTAATTTTGGGGAAAAGGCAGAAATTCCCTTTATTTTGGGGCACAATTCCAGAAATTTTCTTTATTTTGTGGCAAAATTGCAGGAATTTACGTTATTTTGGGGCAAAATTGCAGAAATTTCCCTTATTTAAATCAAAATTGCAGAAATTTCACTTATTTTCAGGTAAAAAGGCTGAAATTTTATTTATTTTGGGTCAAAAAATGAGAAATTCCCCTTATTTTGGGGCAAAATTGCAGAAATTTCCCTTATTTCATGTTAATAAGTCAGAAATTCTACTTATTTTGGGGCAAAAGAGACAGAAATTCCCTTTGTTTTGGGGGAAAAAGACAGAAATTCCACTTATTTAGAGGCAAAAAAGTAGAAATTCTTCTTATTTTGGAGCAAAAATGAAGAAATTTTTCTCTTTTATGGCAAAAAGTTATGCATTCCCCTTATTTTCGGACAAAAAGGCAGAAATTCATCGTATTTTGGAGCAAAATTTCAGAAATTCCCCTAATTGTGATGCAAAAAGGCAGAAATTCCCTATATGTTGGGGCAAAAAGAGAGAAATTCTCCTTATCTTGGGGCAAAATTCCAGAAATTTCCATTATTTTGGGGCAAAATTGCAGAAATTTCACTTATTTTGGGGCAATATTGCAGAAATTTCACTTATTTCAGGGGAAAAAGGCAGACATTTTCCTTATTTTGGGGCAAAAAGGCAGAAATTACTAATATTTTGTGGCAAAAATGCAGAAATTTTTCTTATTTTGAGGTAAAAATGCTAAAATTCCCCTTATTTTGTGGCAAAATGCAGAAATTTTTCTCATTTTGAGGTAAAAATGCTAAAATTCCCCTTATTTGGAGGCAAAAAGGCAGAAATTTCCCTTATTTTGGGGCAAAATTGAAGAAATTTCACTTATTTGGTGCAAAATTGCAGAAATTTCACTTATTTTTAGGTAAATAGGCTGAAATTTCCTTTATTTTGGGGCAAAAAGGGAGAAATTCCCCTTATTTTGGGGTAAAATTGCAGAAATTTCTCTTATTATGTTGAAAAATTGCAGAAATTTCCCTTATTTTAGGGCAAAATTGCAGAAATTTCACTTATTTCAGAGAAAAAAAGCAAATTTTTTTCTTATTTTGAGACAAAAAGGCAGAAATTCCCATAATTTTTGGGCAAAAAGGCAGAAATTCTCCTTATTTTAAGGCAAAAACACAGAAAATCTCCTTTTTTCGGGAGCAAACAGTCAGAAATTCCCCTTATTTTGGGGCAAAAAAGACAGAAAATCCCTTTGTTTTTGGGGAAAAAGACAGACATTCCACATATTTAGAGGCAAAAAAGCAGAAATTCCCCTTATTTTGGAGCAAAAATGAAGAAATTTCTTTTTTTAAGGCAAAAAGGTATGCATTCTTCTTATTTTCGGGCATAAAGGAAGAAATTCCCCGTATTTTGGAGAAAAATTGCAGAAATTCCCCTTATAGTGGGGCAAAAATGCAGAAATTCACTATATGTTGGGGCAAAAAGACAGAAATTCTCCTTATTTTGGGGCAAAACTCAAAAATTCAAATTTTTTTGGGGCAAAATCCAGAAATTTCACTTATTTTGGGGCAAAATTGCAGGAATGTCACTTATTTCAGGGAAAAAAGGCAGAAATTTTTCTTATTTAGGGGCAAAAAGGCAGAAATTCCTAATATTTTGTGGCACAAATGCAAAAATTCCCCTTATTTGAGGTAAAAAGGCTGAAATCCTCCTTATTAGGGGGCAAAAAGGCAGAAATTTTCCTTATTTTGAGGCAAAATTGCAAAATTTTCACTTATTTCAGGATAATGAGTCAGAAATTCCCCTTATTTTGTGGCAAAAAAGGCAGAAATTCCCCTTCTTTTGGAGCAAAAATGAAGAAATTTCCCTTTTCATGGCAAAAAGGTATGCATTCCGATTATTTTCGGGCAAAAAGGCAGAAATTCCCCGTATTTTAGAGCAAAATTGCAGAAATTCCCCTAATTTTGGGGAAAAGGCAGAAATTCCCTTTATTTTGGGGCACAATTCCAGAAATTTTCTTTATTTTGTGGCAAAATTGCAGGAATTTACGTTATTTTGGGGCAAAATTGCAGAAATTTCCCTTATTTAAATCAAAATTGCAGAAATTTCACTTATTTTCAGGTAAAAAGGCTGAAATTTTATTTATTTTGGGTCAAAAAATGAGAAATTCCCCTTATTTTGGGGCAAAATTGCAGAAATTTCCCTTATTTCATGTTAATAAGTCAGAAATTCTACTTATTTTGGGGCAAAAGAGACAGAAATTCCCTTTGTTTTGGGGGAAAAAGACAGAAATTCCACTTATTTAGAGGCAAAAAAGTAGAAATTCTTCTTATTTTGGAGCAAAAATGAAGAAATTTTTCTCTTTTATGGCAAAAAGTTATGCATTCCCCTTATTTTCGGACAAAAAGGCAGAAATTCATCGTATTTTGGAGCAAAATTTCAGAAATTCCCCTAATTGTGATGCAAAAAGGCAGAAATTCCCTATATGTTGGGGCAAAAAGAGAGAAATTCTCCTTATCTTGGGGCAAAATTCCAGAAATTTCCATTATTTTGGGGCAAAATTGCAGAAATTTCACTTATTTTGGGGCAATATTGCAGAAATTTCACTTATTTCAGGGGAAAAAGGCAGACATTTTCCTTATTTTGGGGCAAAAAGGCAGAAATTACTAATATTTTGTGGCAAAAATGCAGAAATTTTTCTTATTTTGAGGTAAAAATGCTAAAATTCCCCTTATTTTGTGGCAAAATGCAGAAATTTTTCTCATTTTGAGGTAAAAATGCTAAAATTCCCCTTATTTGGAGGCAAAAAGGCAGAAATTTCCCTTATTTTGGGGCAAAATTGAAGAAATTTCACTTATTTGGTGCAAAATTGCAGAAATTTCACTTATTTTTAGGTAAATAGGCTGAAATTTCCTTTATTTTGGGGCAAAAAGGGAGAAATTCCCCTTATTTTGGGGTAAAATTGCAGAAATTTCTCTTATTATGTTGAAAAATTGCAGAAATTTCCCTTATTTTAGGGCAAAATTGCAGAAATTTCACTTATTTCAGAGAAAAAAAGCAAATTTTTTTCTTATTTTGAGACAAAAAGGCAGAAATTCCCATAATTTTTGGGCAAAAAGGCAGAAATTCTCCTTATTTTAAGGCAAAAACACAGAAAATCTCCTTTTTTCGGGAGCAAACAGTCAGAAATTCCCCTTATTTTGGGGCAAAAAAGACAGAAAATCCCTTTGTTTTTGGGGAAAAAGACAGACATTCCACATATTTAGAGGCAAAAAAGCAGAAATTCCCCTTATTTTGGAGCAAAAATGAAGAAATTTCTTTTTTTAAGGCAAAAAGGTATGCATTCTTCTTATTTTCGGGCATAAAGGAAGAAATTCCCCGTATTTTGGAGAAAAATTGCAGAAATTCCCCTTATAGTGGGGCAAAAATGCAGAAATTCACTATATGTTGGGGCAAAAAGACAGAAATTCTCCTTATTTTGGGGCAAAACTCAAAAATTCAAATTTTTTTGGGGCAAAATCCAGAAATTTCACTTATTTTGGGGCAAAATTGCAGGAATGTCACTTATTTCAGGGAAAAAAGGCAGAAATTTTTCTTATTTAGGGGCAAAAAGGCAGAAATTCCTAATATTTTGTGGCACAAATGCAAAAATTCCCCTTATTTGAGGTAAAAAGGCTGAAATCCTCCTTATTAGGGGGCAAAAAGGGAGAAATTTTCCTTATTTTGAGGCAAAATTGCAAAATTTTCACTTATTTCAGGATAATGAGTCAGAAATTCCCCTTATTTTGTGGCAAAAAAGGCAGAAATTCCCCTTCTTTTGGAGCAAAAATGAAGAAATTTCCCTTTTCATGGCAAAAAGGTATGCATTCCGATTATTTTCGGGCAAAAAGGCAGAAATTCCCCGTATTTTAGAGCAAAATTGCAGAAATTCCCCTAATTTTGGGGAAAAGGCAGAAATTCCCTTTATTTTGGGGCACAATTCCAGAAATTTTCTTTATTTTGTGGCAAAATTGCAGGAATTTACGTTATTTTGGGGCAAAATTGCAGAAATTTCCCTTATTTAAATCAAAATTGCAGAAATTTCACTTATTTTCAGGTAAAAAGGCTGAAATTTTATTTATTTTGGGTCAAAAAATGAGAAATTCCCCTTATTTTGGGGCAAAATTGCAGAAATTTCCCTTATTTCATGTTAATAAGTCAGAAATTCTACTTATTTTGGGGCAAAAGAGACAGAAATTCCCTTTGTTTTGGGGGAAAAAGACAGAAATTCCACTTATTTAGAGGCAAAAAAGTAGAAATTCTTCTTATTTTGGAGCAAAAATGAAGAAATTTTTCTCTTTTATGGCAAAAAGTTATGCATTCCCCTTATTTTCGGACAAAAAGGCAGAAATTCATCGTATTTTGGAGCAAAATTTCAGAAATTCCCCTAATTGTGATGCAAAAAGGCAGAAATTCCCTATATGTTGGGGCAAAAAGAGAGAAATTCTCCTTATCTTGGGGCAAAATTCCAGAAATTTCCATTATTTTGGGGCAAAATTGCAGAAATTTCACTTATTTTGGGGCAATATTGCAGAAATTTCACTTATTTCAGGGGAAAAAGGCAGACATTTTCCTTATTTTGGGGCAAAAAGGCAGAAATTACTAATATTTTGTGGCAAAAATGCAGAAATTTTTCTTATTTTGAGGTAAAAATGCTAAAATTCCCCTTATTTTGTGGCAAAATGCAGAAATTTTTCTCATTTTGAGGTAAAAATGCTAAAATTCCCCTTATTTGGAGGCAAAAAGGCAGAAATTTCCCTTATTTTGGGGCAAAATTGAAGAAATTTCACTTATTTGGTGCAAAATTGCAGAAATTTCACTTATTTTTAGGTAAATAGGCTGAAATTTCCTTTATTTTGGGGCAAAAAGGGAGAAATTCCCCTTATTTTGGGGTAAAATTGCAGAAATTTCTCTTATTATGTTGAAAAATTGCAGAAATTTCCCTTATTTTAGGGCAAAATTGCAGAAATTTCACTTATTTCAGAGAAAAAAAGCAAATTTTTTTCTTATTTTGAGACAAAAAGGCAGAAATTCCCATAATTTTTGGGCAAAAAGGCAGAAATTCTCCTTATTTTAAGGCAAAAACACAGAAAATCTCCTTTTTTCGGGAGCAAACAGTCAGAAATTCCCCTTATTTTGGGGCAAAAAAGACAGAAAATCCCTTTGTTTTTGGGGAAAAAGACAGACATTCCACATATTTAGAGGCAAAAAAGCAGAAATTCCCCTTATTTTGGAGCAAAAATGAAGAAATTTCTTTTTTTAAGGCAAAAAGGTATGCATTCTTCTTATTTTCGGGCATAAAGGAAGAAATTCCCCGTATTTTGGAGAAAAATTGCAGAAATTCCCCTTATAGTGGGGCAAAAATGCAGAAATTCCCTATATGTTGGGGCAAAAAGACAGAAATTCTCCTTATTTTGGGGCAAAACTCAAAAATTCAAATTTTTTTGGGGCAAAATCCAGAAATTTCACTTATTTTGGGGCAAAATTGCAGGAATGTCACTTATTTCAGGGAAAAAAGGCAGAAATTTTTCTTATTTAGGGGCAAAAAGGCAGAAATTCCTAATATTTTGTGGCACAAATGCAAAAATTCCCCTTATTTGAGGTAAAAAGGCTGAAATCCTCCTTATTAGGGGGCAAAAAGGCAGAAATTTTCCTTATTTTGAGGCAAAATTGCAAAATTTTCACTTATTTCAGGATAATGAGTCAGAAATTCCCCTTATTTTGTGGCAAAAAAGGCAGAAATTCCCCTTCTTTTGGAGCAAAAATGAAGAAATTTCCCTTTTCATGGCAAAAAGGTATGCATTCCGATTATTTTCGGGCAAAAAGGCAGAAATTCCCCGTATTTTAGAGCAAAATTGCCGAAATTCCCCTAATTTTGGGGGAAAGGCAGAAATTCCCTTTATTTTTGGGCAAAAATCAGAAATTCCCCTTATTTTGGGCAAAATTCCAGAAATTTTCTTTATTTTGGGGCAAAATTGCAGGAATTTACCTTATTTTGGGGCAAAATTGCAGAAATTTCCCTTATTTAAGGCAAAATTGCAGAAATTTCACTTATTTTCAGGTAAAAAAGCTGAAATTTCCTTTATTTTTGGGTCAAAAAGGGAGAAATTCCCATTATTTTGGGGCAAAATTTCAGAAATTTCTCTTATGGGGAAAAATTGCAGAAATTTCCCTTGTTTTAGGGCAAAATTGCAGAAATTTCACTTATTTCAGAGAAAAAAAGCAAAATTTTTTCTTATTTTAGGACAAAAAGTCAGAAATTCCCATAATTTTGGGGCAAAAGGAAGAAATTCACCTTATTTTGGGGTAAAATTGCAGTAATTTCACAAATTTCAGGGCAAAAAGGCAGAAATTTTCCTTATTTTGGGGCAAAATTGCAGAAATTTCACTTATTTCAGGGTAATAAGTCAGAAATTTTTCTTATTTTGTGGCAAAAGAGACAGAAATTCTTTTTGTTTTGGATGAAAATAACAGAAATTCCACTTATTTAGAGGCAAAAAAGCAGAAATTCTTCTTATTTTGGAGCAAAAATGAGGAAATTTTTCTTTTTTATGGCAAAAATTATGCATTCCCCTTATTTTCGGGCAAAAAGGCAGAAATTCCTCGTATTTTTGAGCAAAATTTCAGAAATTCCCCTAATTGTGATGCAAAAAGTCAGAAATTCCCTATATGTTGGGGCAAAAATACAGAAATTCTCCTTATTTTGGGGCAAAATTCCAGAAATTTCCATTATTTTGGGGCAAAATTGCAGAAATTTCACTTATTTTGGGGCAAAATTGCAGAAGTTTCACTTATTTTGGGGAAAAAAGGCAGAAATTTTCCTTATTTTGGGGCAAAAAGGCAGAAATTCCTAATATTTTGTGGCAAAAATGCAGAAATTCCCCTTATTTTGAGGTAAAAAGGCTAAAATTCCCCTTATTTGGGGGCAAAATTGAAGAAATTTCACTTATTTGGTGCAAAATTGCAGAAATTTCACTTATTTTTAGGTAAAAAGGCTGAAATTTCCTTTATTTTGGGGCAAAAAGGGAGAAATTCCCCTTATTTTGGGGTAAAATTGCAGAAATTTCTCTTATTATGGTGAAAAATTGCAGAAATTTCCTTTATTTTAGGGCAAAATTGCAGAAATTTCACTTATTTCAGAGAAAAAAAGCAAATTTTTTTCTTATTTTGAGACAAAAAGGCAGAAATTCCCATAATTTTTGGGCAAAAAGGCAGAAATTCTCCTTATTTTAAGGCAAAAACACAGAAAATCTCCTTTTTTCGGGAGCAAACAGTCAGAAATTCTTCTTATTTTGGGGCAAAAAAGACAGAAAATCCCTTTGTTTTTGGGGAAAAAGACAGACATTCCACATATTTAGAGGCAAAAAAGCAGAAATTCCCCTTATTTTGGAGCAAAAATGAAGAAATTTCTTTTTTTTAAGGCAAAAAGGTATGCATTCTTCTTATTTTTGGGCATAAAGGAAGAAATTCCCCGTATTTTGGAGAAAAATTGCAGAAATTCCCCTAATTGTGGGGCAAAAATGCAGAAATTCCCTATATGTTGGGGCAAAAAGACAGAAATTCTCCTTATTTTGGGGCAAAACTCAAAAATTCCACTTATTTTGGGGCAAAATCCAGAAATTTCACTTATTTTGGGGCAAAATTGCAGGAATTTCACTTATTTCAGGGAAAAAAGGCAGAAATTTTTCTTATTTTGGGGCAAAAAGGCAGAAATTTCTAATATTTTGTGGCACAAATGCAAAAATTCCCCTTATTTGAGGTAAAAAGGCTGAAATCCTCCTTATTAGGGGGCAAAAAGGCAGAAATTTTCCTTATTTTGGGGCAAAATTGCAAAATTTTCACTTATTTCAGGATAATGAGTCAGAAATTCCCCTTATTTTGTGGCAAAAAAGGCAGAAATTCCCCTTATTTTGGAGCAAAAATGAAGAAATTTCCCTTTTCATGGCAAAAAGGTATGCATTCCGATTATTTTCGGGCAAAAAGGCAGAAATTCCCCGTATTTTAGAGCAAAATTGCAGAAATTCCCCTAATTTTGGGGAAAAGGCAGAAATTCCCTTTATTTTTGGGCAAAAATCAGAAATTCCTGTTATTTTGGGCAAAATTCCAGAAATTTTCTTAATTTTGGGGCAAAATTGCAGGAATTTACCTTATTTTGGGGCAAAATTGCAGAAATTTCCCTTATTTAAGGCAAAATTGCAGAAATTTCACTTATTTTCAGGTAAAATGCTGAAATTTCCTTTGTTTTTGGGTCAAAAAGGGAAAAATTCCCATTATTTTGGGGCAAAATTTCAGAAATTTCTCTTATGGGGAAAAATTGCAGAAATTTCCCTTGTTTTAGGGCAAAATTGCAGAAATTTCACGTATTTCAGAGAAAAAAAGCAAAATTTTTTCTTATTTTAGGACAAAAAGTCAGAAATTCCCATAATTTTGGGGCAAAAGGAAGAAATTCACCTTATTTTGGGGTAAAATTGCAGAAATTTCACATATTTCAGGGCAAAAATGCAGAAATTTTCCTTATTTTGGGGCAAAATTGAAGAAATTTCACTTATTTCAGGGTAATAAGTCAGAAATTTTTCTTATTTTGTGGCAAAAGATACAGAAATTCTCTTTGTTTTGGATGAAAATAACAGAAATTCCACTTATTAGAGGCAAAAAAGCAGAAATTCTTCTCATTTTGGAGCAAAAATGAGGAAATTTTTCTCTTTTATGGCAAAAATTATGCATTCCCCTTATTTTCGGGCAAAAAGGCAGAAATTCCTCGTATTTTTGAGCAAAATTTCAGAAATTCCCCTAATTGTGATGCAAAAAGTCATAAATTCCCTATATGTTGGGGCAAAAATACAGAAATTCTCCTTATTTTCGGGCAAAATTCCAAAAATTTCCATTATTTTGGGGCAAAATTGCAGAAATTTCACTTATTTTGGGGCAAAATTGCAGAAGTTTCACTTATTTTGGGGAAAAAAGGCAGAAATTTTCCTTATTTTGGGGCAAAAAGGCAGAAATTCCTAATATTTTGTGCCAAAAATGCAGAAATTCCCCTTATTTTGAGGTAAAAAGGCTAAAATTCCCCTTATTTGGGGGCAAAATTGAAGAAATTTCACTTATTTGGTGCAAAATTGCAGAAATTTCACTTATTTTTAGGTAAAAAGGCTGAAATTTCCTTTATTTTGAGGCAAAAAGGGAGAAATTCCCCTTATTTTGGGGTAAAATTGCAGAAATTTCTCTTATTATGGTGAAAAATTGCAGAAATTTCCCTTATTTTAGGGCAAAATTGCAGAAATTTCACTTATTTCAGAGAAAAAAAGCAAATTTTTTTCTTATTTTGAGACAAAAAGGCAGAAATTCCCATAATTTTTGGGCAAAAAGGCAGAAATTCTCCTTATTTTAAGGCAAAAACACAAAAAATCTCCTTTTTTCGGGAGCAAACAGTCAGAAATTCCCCTTATTTTGGGGCAAAAAAGACAGAAAATCCCTTTGTTTTTGGGGAAAAAGACAGACATTCCACATATTTAGAGGCAAAAAAGCAGAAATTCCCCTTATTTTAGAGCAAAAATGAAGAAATTCCTTTTTTTTAAGGCAAAAAGGTATGCATTCTTCTTATTTTCGGGCATAAAGGAAGAAATTCCCCGTATTTTGGAGAAAAATTGCAGAAATTTCCCTAATTGTGGGGCAAAAATGCAGAAATTCCCTATATGTTGGGGCAAAAAGACAGAAATTCTCCTTATTTTGGGGCAAAACTCAAAAATTCCACTTATTTTGGGGCAAAATCCAGAAATTTCACTTATTTTGGGGCAAAATTGCAGGAATGTCACTTATTTCAGGGAAAAAAGGCAGAAATTTTTCTTATTTTGGGGCAAAAAGGCAGAAATTCCTAATATTTTGTGGCACAAATGCAAAAATTCCCCTTATTTGAGGTAAAAAGGCTGAAATCCTCCTTATTAGGGGGCAAAAAGGCAGAAATTTTCCTTATTTTGGGGCAAAATTGCAAAATTTTCACTTATTTCAGGATAATGAGTCAGAAATTCCCCTTATTTTGTGGCAAAAAAGGCAGAAATTCCCCTTATTTTGGAGCAAAAATGAAGAAATTTCCCTTTTCATGGCAAAAAGGTATGCATTCCCATTATTTTCGGGCAAAAAGGCAGAAATTCCCCGTATTTTAGAGCAAAATTGCAGAAATTCCCCTAATTTTGGGGAAAAGGCAGAAATTCCCTTTATTTTTGTGCAAAAATCAGAAATTCCCATTATTTTGGGCAAAATTCCAGAAATTTTCTTTATTTTGGGGCAAAATTGCAGGAATTTACCTTATTTTGGGGCAAAATTGCAGAAATTTCCCTTATTTAAGGCAAAATTGCAGAAATTTCACTTATTTTCAGGTAAAAAGGCTGAAATTTCCTTTATTTTTGGGTCAAAAAGGGAGAAATTCCCATTATTTTGGGGCAAAATTTCAGAAATTTCTCTTATGGGGAAAAATTGCAGAAATTTCCCTTGTTTTAGGGCAAAATTGCAGAAATTTCACTTATTTCAGAGAAAAAAAGCAAATTTTTTTCTTATTTTAGGACAAAAAGTCAGAAATTCCCATAATTTTGGAGCAAAAGGAAGAAATTCACCTTATTTTGGGGTAAAATTGCAGAAATTTCACATATTTCAGGGCAAAAAGGCAGAAATTTTCCTTATTTTGGGGCAAAATTGCAGAAATTTCACTTATTTCAGAGTAATAAGTCAGAAATTTTTCTTATTTTGTGGCAAAAGAGACAGAAATTCTCTTTGTTTTGGATGAAAATAACAGAAATTCCACTTATTTAGAGGCAAAAAAGCAGAAATTCTTCTTATTTTGGAGCAAAAATGAAGAAATTTTTCTTTTTTATGGCAAAAATTATGCATTCCCCTTATTTTCGGGCAAAAAGGCAGAAATTCCTTGTATTTTGGAGCAAAATTTCAGAAATTCCCCTAATTGTGATGCAAAAAGTCAGAAATTCCCTATATGTTGGGGCAAAAATACAGAAATTCTCCTTATTTTGGGGCAAAATTCCAGAAATTTCCATTATTTTGGGGCAAAATTGCAGAAATTTCACTTATTTTGGGGCAAAATTGCAGAAGTTTCACTTATTTTGGGGAAAAAAGGCAGAAATTTTCCTTATTTTGCGGCAAAAAGGCAGAAATTCCTAATATTTTGTGGCAAAAATGCAGAAATTCCCCTTATTTTGAGGTAAAAAGGCTAAAATTCCCCTTATTTGGGGGCAAAATTGAAGAAATTTCACTTATTTGGTGCAAAATTGCAGAAATTTCACTTTTTTTTAGGTAAAAAGGCTGAAATTTTCTTTATTTTGGGGCAAAAAGTGAGAAATTCCCCTTATTTTGGGGTAAAATTGCACAAATTTCTCTTATTTAAAAAAAAATTGCAGAAATTTCCCTTATTTTAGGGCAAAATTGCAGAAATTTCACTTATTTCAGAGAAAAAAAGCAAAAATTTTTCTTATTTTGGGGCAAAAAGGTAGAAATCCCCATTACTTTGGGGCAAAAAGGCAGAAATTCACCTTATTTTGGGGTAAAATTGCCGAAATTTCACATATTTCAGAAAAAAAGTCAGAAATTTTCCTAATTTTGGGGTAAAATTGCAGAAATTTCACTTATTTCAGGGTAATAAGTCAGAAATTCCCCTTATATTGGAACAAAAAAGACAGAAATTCCCTTTGTTTTGTGGGGAAAAGACAGAAATTCCACTTATTTAGAGGCAAAAATTCAGAAATTCCCTTTATTTTGGAGCAAAAATAAAGAAATTTCACTTTTTAATGGCAAAAAGGTATGCATTCTCCTTATTTTCGGGCAAAAATGCAGAAAATCCTCGTATTTTGGAGAAAAATTGCAGAAATTTTTCTAATTGTGGGGCAAAAAGGCAGAAATTCTCTATATGTTGGGGCAAAAAACAGAAATTCTCCTTATTTTGGGGCAAAACTCAGAAATTCTATTTATTTTGGGGCAAAATTGCAGAAATTTCACTTATTTTGGGGCAAAATTTCAGAAATTTCACTTATTTGAGGGAAAAAGGCAGAAATTTTCCTTATTTTGTGGCAAAAAGGGAGAAATTCCTAATATTTTGTGGCAAAAATGCAGAAATTCTCCTTATTTTGAGGTAGAAAGGCTAAAATTCCCCTTATTTGGTGGCAAAAAGGCAGAAATTTCCCTTATTTTGGGGCAAAATTGCAGAAATTTCACTTATTTGGTGCAAAATTGCAGAAATTTCATTTATTTTTAGGTAAAAAGGCTGAAATTTCCTTTATTTTGGGGCAAAAAAGGAGAAATTCCCCTTATTTAGGGGTAAAATTGCAGAAATTTTTCTTATTATGGGAAAAAATTGCAGAAATTTCCCTTATTTTATGGCAAAATTGCAAAAATTTCACTTATTTCAGAGAAAAAAAGCAAAATTTTTTTTATTTTGGGGCAAAAAGGCAGAAATTCCCATTACTTTGGGTCAAAAATGCAGAAAATCACCTAATTTTGGGGTAAAATTGCAGAAATTTCACATATTTCAGAAAAAAAGTCAGAAATTTTCCTTATTGTGTGGTAAAATTGCAGAAATTTCACTTATTTCAGGGTAATAAGTCAGAAAATCCCCTTATATTGGAACAAAAAAGACAGAAATTCCCTTTGTTTTGTGGGAAAAAGACAGAAATTCCACTTATTTAGAGGCAAAAGGCAGAAATTCCCCTTATTTTGGAGCAAAAATGAAGAAATTTTCCTTTTTTATGGCAAAAAGGTATGCATTCCCCTTATTTTTGGGCAAAAATGCAGAAATTCCTCGTATTTTGGAGAAAAATTGCAGAAATTCTTCTAATTGTGGGGCAAAAAGGAAGAAATTCCCTATATGTTGTGGCAAAAAACAGAAATTCTCCTTATTTTGGGGCAAAACTCAGAAATTCCATTTATTTTGGGGAAAAAATTCCAGAAATTTCCCTTATTTTTGGGCAAAATTACAGAAATTTCACTTATTTTGGGGCAATATTGCAGAAATTTCACTTATTTCAGGGAAAAAAGGCAGAAATTTTCCTTATTTTGGGGCAAAAATGCAGAAATTCTTAATATTTTGTGGCAAAAATGCAGAAATTCCTCTTATTTTGAGGTAAAAATGCTGAAATTCCCCTTATTTGGGGGCAAAAACGCAGAAATTTCCCTTGTTTTGGGTCAAAAATACAGAAATTCCCCTTATTTTGTGGCAAAAAGGCAGAAATTTCTTTTATTTTGGGGCAAAATTGCAGAAATTTCACTTATTTAAAGGCATAATTCAAAAATTCCTTTTATTTTGGGGCTAAAAGACAGAAATTCCGTTTATTTTTGGATAAAAAGGCAGAAATTTCACATATTTTGAGGTAAAAATGCAGAAATTCCTCTTATTTTGGGGCAAAAATTAAGAAATTTCCCTTTTTTGTGGCAAAAGGTATACATTCCCCTTACTTTCGGGATATAAAGCAGAAATTCCCCGTATTTTGAAGCAAAATTGCAAAAATTCTCATAATTTTCGGGCAAAAAGGCAGAAATTCTCCTTATTTTAAGGCAAAATGACAGAAAATCTCCTATTTTCAGGAGCAAACAGTCAGAAATTCCCCTTATTTTGGGGCAGAATTGCAGAAATTTCCCATATTATGGGGCAAAATTGCAGACATTTCACTTATTTCAGGGTAATAAATCAGAAATTTTCCTTATTTGGGGGCAAAAAAGACAGAAATTACCTTTGTTTTGGGGGAAAAGACAGAATTTCCACTTATTTAGAGACAAAAAGGCAGAAATTACCCTTATTTTGAGGTAAAAAGGCTGAAATTTCCCTTATTAGGGGGCAAAAAGGCAGAAATTTTTCTTATTTAGAGGCAAAATTGCATAAATTTCACTTATTTCAGGGTAATAATTCAGAAATTCCTTTTTTGGGGGCAAAAAAGACAGAAATTCACTTTGTTTTGGGAGAAAAAGACCGAAATTCCACTTATTTAGAGGCAAAAAGGCAGAAATTCCCCTTATTTTGGAGCAAAAATGAAGAAATTTCTCTTTTTATGGCAAAAAGGTATGCATTCCCATTATTTTCCGGCCAAAAGGCAGAAATTTCCCGTATTTTGAAGCAAAATTGCAGAAATTCCCGTAATTTTTGGGCAAAAGGCAGAAATTCCCTTTATTTTGGCGCAAAAATCAGAAATTACCCTTATTTTGGGGGTAAATTCAAGAAATTTCCATTATTTTGGGGCAAAATTGCAGGAATTTACCTTATTTTGGGGCAAAATTGCAGAAATTTCCTTTATTTGGGGCAAAATTGCAGAAATTTCACTTATTTTCAGGTAAAAAGGCTGAAATTTCCTTTATTTTGGGGCAAAAAGGAGAAATTCCCCTTATTTTGGGGCAAAATTGCAGAAATTTCCCTTATTATGGGGAAAAATTGCAGAAATTTCACTTATTTCAGGGAAAAAAGGCAGAAATTTTCCTTATTTTGGGGCAAAAATGCAGAAATTCTTAATATTTTGTGGCAAAAATGCAGAAATTCCTCTTATTTTGAGGTAAAAATGCTGAAATTCCTTTTATTTGGGGACAAAAACGCAGAAATTTCCCTTGTTTTGGGGCAAAAAGACAGAAATTCCCCTTATTTTGTGGCAAAAAGGCAGAAATTTCTTTTATTTTGGGGCAAAATTGCAGAAATTTCACTTATTTAAAGGCATAATTCAAAAATTCCTTTTATTTTGGGGCTAAAAGACAGAAATTCCGTATATTTTTGGATAAAAAGGCAGAAATTTCACATATTTTGAGGTAAAAATGCAGAAATTCCTCTTATTTTGGGGCAAAAATTAAGAAATTTCCCTTTTTTGTGGCAAAAGGTATACATTCCCCTTACTTTCGGGATATAAAGCAGAAATTCCCCGTATTTTGAAGCAAAATTGCAAAAATTCTCATAATTTTCGGGCAAAAAGGCAGAAATTCTCCTTATTTTAAGGCAAAATGACAGAAAATCTCCTATTTTCAGGAGCAAACAGTCAGAAATTCCCCTTATTTTGGGGCAGAATTGCAGAAATTTCCCATATTATGGGCAAAATTGCAGACATTTCACTTATTTCAGGGTAATAAATCAGAAATTTTCCTTATTTGGGGGCAAAAAAGACAGAAATTACCTTTGTTTTGGGGGAAAAGACAGAATTTCCACTTATTTAGAGACAAAAAGGCAGAAATTACCCTTATTTTGAGGTAAAAAGGCTGAAATTCCCCTTATTAGGGGGCAAAAAGGCAGAAATTTTTCTTATTTAGAAGCAAAATTGCATAAATTTCACTTATTTAAGGGTAATAAGTCAGAAATTCCTTTTTTGGGGGCAAAAAAGACAGAAATTCACTTTGTTTTGGGAGAAAAAGACCAAAATTCCACTTATTTAGAGGCAAAAAGGCAGAAATTCCCCTTATTTTGGAGCAAAAATGAAGAAATTTCTCTTTTTATGGCAAAAAGGTATGCATTCCCATTATTTTCCGGCAAAAAGGCAGAAATTCCCCGTATTTTGAAGCAAAATTGCAGAAATTCCCGTAATTTTTGGGCAAAAGGCAGAAATTCCTTTTATTTTGGCGCAAAAATCAGAAATTACCCTTATTTTGGGGGTAAATTCAAGAAATTTCCATTATTTTTGGGCAAAACTGCAGGAATTTACCTTATTTTGGGGCAAAATTGCAGAAATTTCCCTTATTTGGGGCAAAATTGCAGAAATTTCACTTATTTTCAGGTAAAAAGGCTGAAATTTCCTTTATTTTGGGGCAAAAAGGAGAAATTCCCCTTATTTTGGGGCAAAATTGCAGAAATTTCCCTTATTATGGGGAAACATTGCAGAAATTTCCTTTATTTTAGGGCAAAATTGCAGAAATTTCACTTATTTCAGAGAAAAAAAGCAAAATTTTTTTATTTTGGGTCAAAAAGGCAGAACTTCCCATTTTTTTGTGGGCAAAAAGGCAGAAATTCACCTTATTTTGGGGTAAAATTGCAGAAATTTCACATATATCAGGGCAAAAAGGCAGAAATTTTTCTTATTTTGGGGCAAAATTGCAGAAATTTTATTTATTTCGGGGTAATAGGTCAGAAATTCTTCTTATTTTGAGGCAAAAAAGACAGAAATTCCCTTTGTTTTGGGAAAAAAGACAGAAATTCCACTTATTTAGAGGGAAAAAAGCAGAAATTCTTCTTATTATGGAGCAAAAATGAAGAAATTTTCCTCTTTTATGGCAAAAAGTTGTGCATTCCCCTTATTTTCGGGCAAAAAGGCAGAAATTCCCCATATTTTGGAAAAAATTGCAGAAATTCCCCTAATTGTGGGGCAAAAATGCAGAAATTCTTTATATGTTGGGGCAAAAAGAGAGAAATCTTCTTTATTTTTAGGGAAAACTAAGAAATTCGACTTATTTTGAGGCAAAATTCCAGAAATTTCTTTTATCTTGAGGCAAAATTGTAGAAATATCACTTATTATGGGGCAAAATTGCAGAAATTTCACTTATGTCAGGGAAAAAAGGAAGAAATTTTCCTTATTTTTGGGCAAAAAGGCAGAAATTCCTAATATTTTGTGACAAAAATGCAGAAATTCCCCTTATTTTGAGGTAAAAAGGCTGAATTCCTCCTTATTTGGGGGCAAAAAGGCAGAAATTTTCCTTATTTTGGAACAGAATTGCAGAAATTTCACTTATTTCAGGGTAATGAGCCAGAAATTCCCCTTATTTTGTAGCAAAAAAGGCAGAAATTCCCATTATTTTGGAGCAAAAATGACGAAATTTCCCTTTTTATCATAAAAAGGTATGCATTCCCATTATTTTCGAGCAAAAAGGCAGAAATTCCCCGTATTTTGGAGCAAATTTGCAGAAATTCTTCTAATTTGGGGGCAAAAGGCAGAAATTCCCTTTATTTTGGGGCAAAAATCAGAAATTCCCCTTATTTTGGGGCAAAATTCCAGAAATTTCCTTTATTTTGGGGAAAAATTGCAGGAATTTACCTTATTTTGGGGCAAAATTGCAGAAATTTCCCTTATTTGGGGCAAAATTGCAGAAATTTCACTTATTTTCAGGTAAAAAGGCTGAAATTTCCTTTTTTTGGGGGCAAAAAGGGAGAAATTCCCCTTATTTGGGGGCAAAATTGCAGAAATTTCCCTTATTATGGGGAAAAATTGCAGAAATTTCCCTTATTTTAGGTCAAAATTGCAGAAATTTCACTTATTTCAGAGAAAAAAAGCAAAAATTTTTCTTATTTTAGAGCAAAAAGGCAGAAATTCCCATTATTTTGGGGCAAAAAGGCAGAAATTCCTAATATTATGTGGCAAAAATGCAGAAATTCCTCTTATTTTGAGGTAAAAAGGCTGAAATTCCCCTTATTTGGGGGCAAAAAGGCAGAAATTTCCCATATTTTGGGGCAAAATTGCAGAAATTTCACTTATTTCAGGGTAATAAGTCAGAAATTTTTATTATTTTGGGGCAAAAAAGACAGAAAATCTTTTTGTTTTGGAGGAAAAAGACAGAAATTCCACTTATTTAGAGACAAAAAAGCAGAAATTCCCCTTATTTTGGAGCAAAAATGAAGAAATTTCACTTTTTCAAGGCAAAAAGGTATGCATTCTTCTTATTTTCGGGCAAAAATGCAGAAATTCCCCGTATTTGGAGCAAAATTGCAAAAATTTCCCTAATTGTGGAGCAAAAATGCAGAAATTCTTCATATGTTAAGGGAAATTCTCCTTATTTTGGGGCAAAACTCAGAAATTCCACTTATTTTGGGACAAAATTACAGAAATTTCCCTTATTCTGGGGCAAAATTGCAGAAATTTCCCTTATTTTGGGGCAAAATTGCAGAAATTTTCATTATTTTGAGGCAAAAAGGCAGAAATTCACCTTATTTTGGGGTAAAATTGCAGAAATTTCACAGATTTCAGGGCAAAAAGGCAGAAATTTCCATTATTTTGGGGCAAAAACAGAAATTCCTAATATTTTGTGGCAAAAATGCAGAAATTCCCCTTATTTTGAGGTAAAAAGGCTGAAATTCCCCTTATTTGGTGGCAAAAAGGCAGAAATTTCCCTTATTTTGGAACAAAATTACAGAAATTTCACTTATTTCAGGGTAATAAGTCAGAAATTTCCCTTAATTTGGGGCAAAAAAGACAGAAAATCCCTTTGTTTTGGGGGAAAAAGACAGACATTCCACATATTTAGAGGCAAAAAGCAGAAATTCCCCTTATTTTGGAGCAAAAATGAAGAAATTTCTTTTTTTTAAGGCAAAAGGGTATGCATTCTTATTATTTTCGGGCAGAAAGGCAGAAATTCCCCATATTTTGGAGCAAAATTGCAGAAATTCCCCTAATTGTGGGGCAAAAAGGCAGAAATTCCCTATATGATGGGGAAAAAAGACAGAAATCCTCTTTATTTTGGGGCAAAACTCAGAAATTCCACTTATTTTGGGGCAAAATTCCAGAAATTTCCCTTATTTTGGGGCAAAATTGCAGAAAATTAACTTATTTTGGGGCATAATTGCAGAAATTTCACTTATTTCAGGGAAAAAAGGCAGAAATTTTCATTATTTTGGGGCGAAAATGCAGAAATTCCCCTTATTTTGAGGTAAAAAGGCTGAAATTTCCCCTATTAGGGGGCAAAAAGGCAGAAATTTTTCTTATTTAGGGGCAAAATTGCAGAAATTTCACTTATATCAGGGTAATAAGTCAGAAATTCCTTTTATTTTGGGGCAAAAACAACAGAAATTCCCTTTGTTTTGGGAGAAAAAGACAGAAATTCCACTTATTTAGAGGCAAAAAGGCAGAAATTTCTTTTATTTTGGAGCAAAAATGAAGAAACTTTCTTTTTTATGGCAAAAAGGTATGCATTCTCATTATTTTCAAGCAAAGAGGCAGAAATTCCCCGTATTTTGAAGCAAAATTGCAGAAATTCCTCTAATTTTTGGGCAAAAGGCAGAAATTCCCTTTATTTTGGGCCAAAAATCAGGAATTACCTTTTTTTGGGGGGTAAATTCAAGAAATTTCTTTTATTTTGGGGCAAAATTGCGGGAATTTACCTTTTTGGGGGGTAAAATTGCAGAAATTTCCCTTATTTGGGGCAAAATTGCAGAAATTTCAATTATGTTCAGGTAAAAAGGCTGATATTTCCTTTATTTTGGGGCAAAAAGGAGAAATTCCCCTTATTTTGGGGCAAAATTGCAGAAATTTCCTTTATTATGGAGAAAAATTGCAGAAATTTCCTTTATTTTAGGGCAAAATTGCAGAAATTTCACTTATTTCAGAGAAAGAAAGCAAAAATTTTTCTTATTTTGGGCAAAAAGGAAGAAATTCCCATTATTTTGGGGCAAAAAGGCAGAAATTCACCATATTTTGGGGTAAAATTGCAGAAATTTCACATATTTCAGGGCAAAAAGGCAGAAATTTCCCTTATTTTGGGGCAAAATTGCAGAAATTTTACTTATTTCAGAGTAATAAGTCAGAAATTCTTTTTATTTTGGAGCAAAAATGAAGAAATTTTCCCCTTTTAAGGCAAAAAGTTATGCATTCCCCTTATTTTCGGGCAAAAAGGCAGAAATTCCCCGTATTTTAGAGAAAAATTGAAGAAATTCATCTAATTGTGGGGCAAAAATGCAGAAATTCCATATATGTTGGGGCAAAAAGACAGAAATTCTCCTTATTTTGGGGCAAAACTCAGAAATTTCCCTTATTTTGGGGCAAATTGTAGAAATTTCACTTATTTTGGGGCAAAATTGCAGATATTTCACTTATTTCAGGGAAAAAAGGCAGAAATTTTCCTTATTTTGGGGCAAAAAAGCAGAAATTCCTAATGTTTTGTGGCAAAAATGAAGAAATTCCCCTTATTTTGAGGTAAAAATGCTGAAATACTCCTTATTTGGGGGCAAAAAGCAGAAATTTCCCTTATTTTGGCCAATATTTCAGAAATTTCACTTATTTCAGGGCAATGAGTCAAAAATTCCCTTTATTTTGTAGCAAAAAAGGAAGAAATTCCCCTTATTTTGGAGCAAAAATGAAGAAATTTCCCTTTTTATGGCAAAAAGGTATGCATTCCCAATATTTTCGGGCAAAAAGGCAGAAATTCCCCGTATTTTGGAGCATATTTGCAGAAATTCTCCAATTTTGGGGCAAAAGGCAGAAATTTCCTTTATTTTGTGCAAAAATCAGAAATTCCCCTTATTTTGGGGCAAAATTCCAGAATTTTCCTTTATTTAGGGGCAAAATTGCAGGAATTTACCTTATTTTGGGGGAAAATAGCAGAAATTTCCCTTATTTGGGGCAAAATTGCAGAAATTTCACTTATTTTCAGGTAAAAAGCCTGAAATTTCCTTTATTTTGGGGCAAAAAGGGAGAAATTCCCCTTATTTTGGGGCAAAATTACAGAAATTTCCCTTATTATGGGGAAAAATTGCAGAAATTTCCCTTATTTTAGGGCAAAATTGCAGAAATTTCACTTATTTCAGAGAAAAAAAGCAAAAATTTTTGTTATTTTTGGGCAAAAAAGCAGAAATTCCCATTATTTTGGGGCAAAAAGGCAGAAATTCCTAATATTTTGTGGCAAAAATGCAGAAATTCCCATTATTTTGAGGTATAAAGCCTGAAATTCCCCTTATTTGGGGGCAAAAAGGCATAAATTTCCCATATTTTGGGGCAAAATTGCAGAAATTTCACTTATTTCAGGGTAATAAGTCAGAAATTTTTCTTATTTTTGGGCAAAAAAGACAGAAAATTTTTTTGTTTTGGGGGAAAAAGACAGAAATTCCACTTATTTAGAGGCAAATGCAGAAATTCCCCTTATTTTAGAGCATAAGTGAAGAAATTTCTTTTTTTTAAGGCAAAATGGTATGCATTCTTCTTATTTTCGGGCAAAAAGGCAGAAATTCCCCGTATATTGGAGCAAAATTGCAGAAATTCCCCTAATTGTGGGGCAAAAATGCATAAATTCCCTATATGTTAAGGCAAAAAGACAGAAATTCTCCTTATTTTGATGCAAAACTCAAAAATTCCACTTATTTTGGGGCAAAATTCCAGAAATTTCCTATATTCTGGGGCAAAATTGCAGAAATTTCACTTATTTCAGGGAAAAAAGGCAGAAATTTTCCTTATTTTGGAACAAAAAGGCAGAAATTCTCCTTATTTTGAGGTAAAAAGGCTGAAATTCCCCATATTTGGGGGGTAAAAAGGCAGAAATTTCCCTTATTTTGGGGCAAATTTGCAGAAATTTCACTTATTTCAGGGTAATAAGTCAGAAATTCCCCTTATTTTCGGGCAAAAAAGACAGAAATTCCCTTTGTTTTTGGGGGAAAGACAGAAATTCCACATATTTAGAGGCAAAAAGAAAGAAATTCCCCTTATTTTGGAGCAACAATGAAGAAATTTCCCTTTTTTGTGGCTAAAAGTTATGCATTCCCCTTATTTTTGGGCAAAAGGGCGGAAAAATTCCCGTGTTTTGGAGCAAAATTGCAGAAATTCCCCTCGTTGTGGGACAAAAACTGAAAAATTCCCGTTATGTTGGGGCAAAAAGACAGAAATTTTCCTTAATTTGGGGCAAAACTCAGAAATTCAAATTATTTTGGGGCAAAATTCAAGAAATTTCCCTTATTTTGTGGCAAAATTGCAGAAATTTCACTTATTTTGGGGCAAAATTGCAGAAATTTCACTTATTTCAAAGAAAAAAGGCAGAAATTTTTCTTAATTTGGGGCAAAAAGGCAGAAATTCCTAATAATTTGTGGCAAAAATGCAGAAATTCCCCTTATTTTGAAGTAAAAAGGCTGAAATTCCCCTTATTTGGGGGCAAAAAGGCAGAAATTTCCCTTATTTTGGGGCAAAATTACAGAAATTTCACTTATTTCAGGGTAATAAGTCAGAAATTCCCCTTATTTTGGGGCAAAAAAGACAGAAAATCCCTTTGTTTTGGGGGAAATAGACAGACATTCCACATATTTAGAGGCAAAAAAAGCAGAAATTTCCATTAATTTGGAGCAAAAAAGAAGAAATTTCTTTTTTTTTAAGGCAAAAAGGTATGCATTCTTCTTATTTTCGGTCAAAAATGCAGAAATTCCCCGCATTTTGGAGCAAAATTGCAGAAATTCCCCTAATTGTGGGGCAAAAATGCAGAAATTCCCTATGTGTTGGGGCAAAAAGACAGAAATTCTCCTTATTTTGAGGCAAAACTCTGAAATTCCACTTATTTTGGGGCAAAATTCCAGAAATTTCCCTTACTTTGGGGCAAAATTGCAGAAATTTCACTTATTTTGGGGCAAAATTGCAGAAATTTCACTTATTTTAGAGAAAAAAGGCAGAAATTTTCCTTATTTTGGGTCGAACAGGCAGAAATTCCTTATATTTTGTAGCAAAAATGCAGAAATTCCCCTTATTTTTAGGTAAAAAGGCTGAAATTCCCCTTCTAGGGGGGAAAAAGCCGAAATTTTTCTTATTTAAGGGCAAAATTGCAGAAATTTCACTTATTTCAGGGTAATAAGTCAGAAATTCCCCTTATTTTGGGGCAAAAAAGACAGAAATTCCCTTTGTTTTGGGAGAAAAAGACAGAAATTCCACTTATTTAGAGGCAAAAATGCAGAAATTCCCTTTATTTTGGAGCAAAAATGAAGAAATTTCCCTTTTTTATGGCAAAAGGTATGCATTCCCATTATTTTCAGGCAAAAATGCAGATTCCCCTTATTCTGGGGCAAAATTCAAGAAAATTCCTTTATTTTGGGGCAAAATTGCAGGAATTTACCTTATTTTCGGGCAAATTTGCAGAAATTTCCCTTATTTGGGGCAAAATTGAAGAAATTTCACTTATTTTCAGGTAAAGAGCCTCAAATTTCCTTTATTTTGGGGCAAAAAGGGAGAAATTCCCCTTATTTTGTGGCAAAATTGCAGACATTTCTCTTATTATGGAGAAAAATTGCAGAAATTTCCCTTATTTAAGGCAAAATTGCAGAAATTTCACTTATTTCAGGGTAATAAGTCAGAAATTCCCCTTATTTTGGGGCAAAAAAGACAGAAATTGCTTTTGTTTTGGGAAAAAAAGACAGAAATTCCACTTATTTAGAGGCAAAAAAGCAGAAATTCCCCTTATTTTGGAGCAAAAATGAAGAAATTTTCCTCTTTTATGGCAAAAAGTTATGCATTCCTCATATTTTCGGGCAAAAAGTCAGAAATTCCCTATATGTTGGGGCAAAAAGACAGAAATTCTCCTTATTTTGGGGCAAAATTCAGAAATTCCCTTTATTTTGGGGCAAAATTCCAGAAATTTCCCTTATTTTGGGGCAAAATTGCTGAAATTTCACTTATTTTGGGGCAAAATTGCAGAAATTTCACTTATTTCAGGGGGGAAAGGCAGAAATTTTCCTTATCTTGGGGCAAAAATACAGAAATTTCTAATATTTTGTGGCAAAAATGAAGAAATTCCCCTTATTTTGAGGTAAAAAGGCTTAAATGCCCTTTATTTGGGGGCAAAAAAGCAGAAATTTCCCTTATTTTGGGGCAAAATTGCAGAAATTTCACTTATTTCAGGGTAATAAGTCAGAAATTCCCTTTATTTTGGGGCAAAAAAGACAGAAATTTCCTTTATTTTATGGGGAAAGGACAGAAATTCCACTTATTTAGAGGCAAAAAAGCAGAAATTCTTCTTATTTGGAGCAAAAATGAAGAAATTTTTCTTTTTTATGGCAAAAAGTTATGCAAAAAGGCAGAAATTCCTCGTATTTTGGAGCAAAATTTCAGAAATGCCCCTAATTGTGATGCAAAAAGGCAGAAATTCCCTATATATTGGGGCAAAAAGATAGAAATTCTCCTTATTTTCGGGCAAAATTCCAGAAATTTCCCTTATTTTGGGGCTAAATTGTAGAAATTTCACTTATTTTGGGGCAAAATTGCAGAAATTTCACTTATTTCAGGGAAAAAAGGCAGAAATTTTCCTTATTTTGGGGCAAAAATGCAGAAATTCTTTATATTTTGTGGCAAAAATGCAGAAACTCCCCTTATTTTGAGGGAAAAAGGCTGAAATTCCCTTTATTTGGGGGCAAAAAGGTAGAAATTTTCCTTATTTTGGGGCAAAAATGCAGAAATTCTTTATATTTTGAGGCAAAAAGGCAGAAATTTCTTTTATTTTGGGGCAAAATTGCAGAAATTTCACTTATTTCAGGTCATAATTCAAAAATTCCTTTTATTTTGGGGCAAAAAGACAGAAATTCCGTTTATTTTTGGGTAAAAAGGAAGAAATTTCACTTATTTTGAGGTAAAAAGGCAGAAATTCCTCTTATTTTGGGGCAAAAATGAAGAAATTTTCTTTTTTTTGTGGCAAAAGGTATACATTCCCCTTACTTTCGGGATAAAAACAGAAATTCCCTATATTTTGAAGCAAAATTGCAGAAATTCTCATAATTTTCGGGCAAAAAGGCATAAATTCTCCTTATTTAGGGGCACAGAAACAGAAAATCTCCTTTTCTCGGGAGCAAACAGTCAGAAATTCCCCTTATTTTGGGGCAAAATTGCAGAAATTTCACTTATATCAGAGAAAAAAAGCAAAAATTTTTCTTATTTTAGAGCAAAAAGGCAGAAATTCCCATTATTTTGGGGAAAAAGGCAGAAATTCCTAATATTTTGTGGTAAAAATGCAGAAATTCCCTATATTTTAAGGTAAAAAGGCTGAAATTCCCCTTATTTAGGGGCAAAAAGGCAGAAATTTCCCATATTTTGGGGCAAAATTGCAGAAATTTCACTTATTTCAGGGTAATAAGTCAGAAATTTTTCTTATTTTGGGGCAAAAAAGACAGAAAATCTTTTTGTTTTGGGGGAAAAAGTAAGAAATTCCACTTATTTAGAGGCAAAAAAGCAGAAATTCCCCTTATTTTGGAGCAAAAATGAAGAAATTTCAATTTTTTAAGGCAAAAAGGTATGCATTCTTCGTATTTTCGGGCAAAAAGGAAGAAATTCCCCGTATTTGGAGCAAAATTGCAAAAATTCCCCTAATTGTGGAGCAAAAATGCAGAAATTCTCCATATGTTGAGGGAAATTCTCCTTATTTTGCGGCAAAACTCAGAAATTCCACTTATTTTGGGGCAAAATTACAGAAATTTCCCTTATTCTGGGGCAAAGTTGCAGATATTTCCCTTATTTTGGGGCAAAATTGCAGAAATTTTCATTATTTTGGGGCAAAAAGGCAGAAATTCACCTTATTTGGGGTAAAATTGCAGAAATTTCACATATTTCAGGGCAAAAAGGCAGAAATTTCCCTTATTTTGGGGCAAAAACAGAAATTCCTAATATTTTGTGGCAAAAATGCAGAAATTCCCCTTATTTTGAGGTAAAAAGGCTGAAATTTCCCTTATTTGGGGGCAAAAAGGCAGAAATTTCCATTATTTTGGAACAAAATTACAGAAATTTCACTTATTTCAGGGTAATAAGTCAGAAATTCCCCTTAATTTGGGGCAAAAAAGACAGAAAATTCCTTTGTTTTGGGGGAAAAAGACAGACATTCCACATATTTAGAGGCAAAAAACCAGAAATTCCCCTTATTTTGGAGCAAAAATGAAGAAATTTCTTTTTTTTTTAAGACAAAAAGGTATGCATTCTTATTATTTTTGGGCAGAAAGGCAGAAATTCCTCGTATTTTGGAGCAAAATTGCAGAAATTCCCCTAATTGTGGGGCAAAAAGGCAGAAATTCCCTATATGTTGGGGAAAAAAGGCAGAAATCCTCTTTATTTTGGGGCAAAACTCAGAAATTCCACTTATTTTGGGGCAAAATTCCAGAAATTTCCCTTATTTTGGGGCAAAATTGCAGAAATTTAACTTATTTTGGGACATAATTGCAGAAATTTCACTTATTTCAGTGAAAAAAGGCATAAATTTTCCTTATTTTGGGGCGAAAAGGCAGAAATTCCCCTTATTTTAAGGTAAAAAGTCTGAAATTTACCCTATTAGGAGGCAAAAAGGCAGAAATTTTTCTTATTTAGGGGCAAAATTGCAGAAATTTCACTTATATAAGGGTAATAAGTCAGAAATTCCTTTTATTTTGGGGCAAAAACAACAGAAATTCCTTTTGTTTTGGGAGAAAAAGACAGAAATTCCACTTATTTAGAGGCAAAAAGGCAGAAATTCCCCTTATTTTGGAGCAAAAATGAAGAAATTTTATTTTTATGGCAAAAAAGTATGCATTCCCATTATTTTCGGGCCAAAAGTCAGAAATTCCCCGTATTTTGGAGCAAAATTGCAAAAATTCCTCTAATTTTTGGGCAAAAGGCAGAAATTCCCTTTATTTTGGGGCAAAAATCTGAAATTACCTTTATTTTGTGGGTAAATTCAAGAAATTTCCTTTATTTTGGGGCAAAATTGCAGGAATTTACCTTATTTTGGGGCAAAATTGCAGAAATTTCCCTTATTTGGGGCATAATTACAGAAATTTCACTTATGTTCAGGTAAAAAGGCTGATATTTCCTTTATTTTGGGGCAAAAAGGTAAAATTCCCCTTATTTTGGAGCAAAATTGCAGAAATTTCCCTTTTTATGGGGAAAAATTGCCGAAATTTCCTTTATTTTAGGGCAAAATTGCAGAAATTTCACTTATTTCACAGAAAGAAAGCGAAAATTTTTCTTATTTTGGGGCAAAAAGGCAGAAATTCCCATTATTTTGGGGCAAAAATGCAGAAATTCACCATATTTTGGGGTAAAATTTCAGAAATTTCACATATTTCAGGGCAAAAAGGCAGAAATTTCTCTTATTTTTGGGCAAAATTGCAGAAATTTTACTTATTTCAGAATAATAAGTCAGAAATTCTTATTTTGGAGCAAAAATGAAGAAATTTTCCTCTTTTATGGCAAAAAGTTATGCATTCCTCTTATTTTCGGGCAAAAAGGCAGAAATTTCCCGTATTTTAGAGAAAAATTGCAGAAATTCATCTAATTGTGGGGCAAAAATGCAGAAATTCCCTATATGTTGGGGCAAAAAGACAGAAATTCTTCTTATTTTGAGGCAAAACTCAGAAATTTCCCTTATTTTGGGGCAAATTGTAGAAATTTCACTTATTTTGGTGCAAAATTGCAGAAATTTCACTTATTTCAGGGTAATAAGTCAGAAATTCCCCTTATATTGGGGCAAAAAAGACAGAAATTCCCTTTGTTTTGGGAAAAAAAGACAGAAATTCCACTTATTTAGAGGCAAAAAAGCAGAAATTCCCCTTATTTTGTAGCAAAAATGAAGAAATTTTCCTCTTTTAAGGCAAAAATTATGCACTCCTCTTATTTTCGGGCAAAAAGTCAGAAATTCCCTATATGTTGGAGCAAAAAGACAGAAATTCTCCTTATTTTGGGGCAAAAGTCAGAAATTCCCCTTATTTTGGGGCAAAATTCCAGAATTTTCTCTTATTTTGGGTCAAAATTGCAGAAATATCACTTATTTTAGGGCAAAATTGCAGAAATTTCACTTATTTCATGGAAAAAAGGCAGAAATTTTTATTATTTTGGGGCAAAAATACAGAAATTTCTAATATTTTGTGGCAAAAATGCAGAAATTCCCCTTATTTTGAGGTAAAAAGTTTGAAATTCCCCTTATTTGGGGGCAAAAAAGCAGAAATTTCCCTTATTTTGGGGCAAAATTGCAGAAATTTCACTTATTTCAGGGTAATAAGTCAGAAATTCCCCTTATTTTGGGGCAAAAAAGACAGAAATTCCCTTTGTTTTGGGAAAAAAAGACAGAAATTACACTTATTTAGAAGCAAAAAGGCAGAAATTCTCCTTATTTTGGAGCAAAAATGAAGAAATTTTCCTCTTTTATGGCAAAAAGTTATGCATTCCTCATATTTTTGGGCAAAAAGTCAGAAATTCCCTATATGTTAGGGCAAAAAAACAGAAATTCTCCTTATTTTGGGGCAAAATTCAGAAATTCCCTTTATTTTGGGGCAAAATTCCAGAAATTTCCTTTATTTTGGGCAAAATTGCAGAAATTTCACATATTTAAGGCAAAATTGCAAAAATTTCACTTATTTCAGGGGAAAAATGCAGAAATTTTCCTTATTTTGGGGCAAAAATACAGAAATTTCTAATATTTTGTGGCAAAAATGAAGAAATTCCTCTTATTTTGTGGTAAAAGGGCTGAAATGCCCCTTATTTGGGGGCGAAAAGGCAGAAATTTCCCTTATTTTGGGGCAAAATTGCAGAAATTTCACTTATTTCAGGGTAATAAGTCAGAAATTTCCTTTATTTTGTGGCAAAAAAGACAGAAATTCCCTTTGTTTTAGGGGAAAAAGAAAGAAATTCCACTTATTTAGAGGCAAAAATGCAGAAATTCCTCTTATTTGGAGCAAAAATGAAGAAATTTTTCTCTTTTATGGCAAAAAGTTATGCAAAAAGGCAGAAATTCCTCGTATTTTGGAGCAAAATTTCAGAAATGCCCCTAATTGTGATGCAAAAACGCAGAAATTCCCTATATGTTGGGGCAAAAAGACAGCAATTCTCCTTATTTTGGGGAAAAATTCCAGAAATTTCCCTTATTTTGGGGCAAAATTGCAGAAAATTCACTTATTTCAGAGAACAAAGGCAGAAATTTTCCTTATTTTGGGGAAAATGCAGAAATTCTTTATATTGTGTGGCAAAAATGCAGAAATTCCCCTTATTTTGAGAGAAAAAGGCTGAAATTCCCTTTATTTGGGGGCAAAAAGGCAGAAATTTCTCTTATTTTGGGGCAAAAAGACAGAAATTCCCCTTATTTTGTGGCAAAAAGGCAGAAATTTCTTTTATTTTGGGGCAAAATTGCAGAAATTTCACTTATTTCAGGGCATAATTCAAAAATTCCTTTATTTTGGGGCAAAAAGACAGAAATTCCGTTTATTTTTGGGTAAAAAGGAAAAAATTTCACTTATTTTGAGGTAAAAAGGAAGAAATTCCTCTTATTTTGAGGCAAACATGAAGAAATTTTCTTTTTTTGTGGCAAAAGGTATACATTCCCCTTACTTTCGGGATAAAAAAAGAAATTTCTCATATTTTGAAGTAAAATTGCAGAAATTCTCATAATTTTTGGGCAAAAAGGCATAAATTCTCCTTATTTAGGGGCACAGAAACAGAAAATCTCCTTTTTTTTCGGGAGCAAACAGTCAGAAATTTCCCTTATTTTGGGGCAAAATTGCAGAAATTTCCCTTATTTTGGGGCAAATTTGCAGAAATTTCACTTATTTCAGGGTAATAAGTCAGAAATTCCCCTTATTTTGGGGCAAAAAAGACAGAAATCCCCTTTGTTTTGGGAGAAAAAGACAGAAATTCCACTTATTTAGAGGCAAGAAGGCAGAAATTCTCTTTATTTTGGACAAAAATTAAGAAATTTCACTTTTTTATGGCAAAAAGTTATGCATTCCCATTATTTTCGGGCAAAAATGCAGAAATTCTCCGTATATTGGAGCAAAATTGCAGAAATTCCCCTAATTTTGGGGCAAAAGCAGAAATTCCCTTTATTTTGGGGCAAAAATCAGAAATTCACCTTATTCTGCGGCAAAATTCAAGAAAATTCCTTTATTTTGGGGCAAAATTGCAGGAATTTACCTCATTTTGAGCAAAATTTCAGAAATTTCCCTTATTTGGGGCAAAATTGAAGAAATTTCACTTATTTTCAGATAAAGAGCCTGAAATTTCCTTTATTTTGGGGCAAAAATGAAGAAATTCCCCTTATTTTGGGGTAAAGTTGCAGACATTTTTCTTATTATGGGGAAAAATTGCAGAAATTTCCCTTATTTTAGGGCAAAATTGCAGAAATTTCACTTATTTCAGATAAAAAAAGCAAAAATTTTTCTTATTTTGGGGCAAAACGGCAGAAATTCCCATTATTTTAAGGCAAAAAGGCAGAAATTCACCTTATTTTGGAGTAAAATTGCAGAAATTTCACATATTTCAGGGCAAAATGGCAGAAATTTTCCTTATTTTGGGGCAAAATTGCAGAAATTTCACTTATTTTATGGTAATAAGTAAGAAATTTCCCTTATTTTGTGGTAAAAAAGACAGAAATTTCCATTGTTTTGGGGGAAAAAGACAGAAATTCCACTTATTTAGAGGCAAAAAGGCAGAAATTCCCCTTATTTTGGACCAAAAATGAAGAAATTTCTCTTATTATGGCAAAAAGTTATGCATTCCTCTTATTTTCGGGCAAAAAGGCAGAAATTCCCCGTATTTTGAAGCAAAATTGCCGAAATTCCCCTAATTGTGGGGCAAAAAGGCAGAAATTATCTATATGTTGGGGCAAAAAGACAGAAATTCTCCTTATTTTTTGGCAAAACTCAGAAATTCCACTTATTTTGGGGCAAAATTCCAAAAATTTCCCATATTTTGGGGCAAAATTGCAGAAATTTCCCTTATTTTGGGGCAAAATTGCAGAAATTTCACTAATTTCAGGGACAAAAGACAGAAATTTCGCTAATTTTGGGGCAAAATTTCCAAAATTTCACTTATTTCAGAGAAAAAATGCAAAAATTTTTCTTATTTTGGGGCAAAAAGTCAGAAATTTCCATTATTTTGGGGAAAAAAGGCAGATATTGACCTTATTTTGGGGTAAAATTGCAGAAATGTCACATATTTCAGGGCAAAAAGGCAGAAATTTCCCTTATTTAGGGGCAAAATTGCAGAAATTTCACTTATTTCATGGTAATAAGTCAAATATTCCCCTTATTTTGGGGCAAAAAAGACAGAAATTCTCTTTGTTTTGGGAAAAATAGACAGAAATTCCACTTATTTAGAGGCAAAAAGGCAGAAATTCCCCTTATTTTGGAGTAAAAATGAAGAAATTTTCCTCTTTTATGGCAAAAAGTTATGCATTCCCCTTATTTTCGGGCAAAAAGGCAGAAATTCCCTGTATTTTGGAGCAAAATTGCAGAAATTCCCCTAATTGTGAAGCAAAAAAAAAGAAATTCTCTATATGTTGGGGCAGAAAGACAGAAATTCTCCTTATTTTGGGGCAAAACTCAGAATTTCCCCTTATTTTGGGGCAAAATTCCAGAAATTTCCCTTATTTTGCGGCAAAATTGGAGAAATTTCACTTATTTTGGGCAAAATTGCAGAAATTTCACTTATTTCAGGGAAAAAAGCAAAAATTTTCATTATTTTGGAGAAAAAATGCAGAAATTCTTAATATTTTGTGGCAAAAATGCAGAAACTCCCCTTATTTTGAGTCAAAAAGGCTGAAATTCCCCTTATTTGGGGGCAAAAAGGCAGAAATTTCTTTTATTCTGGGGCAAAAGACACAAATTCCCCTTATTTTGTGGCAAAAAGGCAGAATTTTTTTTTATTTTGGGGCAAAATTGCAGAAATTTCACTTATTTCAGGGCATAATTCAAAAATTCCTTTTATTTTGGGGCAAAAAGACATAAATTCCGTTTATTTTTGGGTAAAAAGGAAGAAATTTCAATTATTTAGAGGTAAAAAGGCAGAAATTCCTCTTATTTTGGGGCAAAAATGAAGAAATTTTCTTTTTTGTGGCAAAAGGTATACATTCCCCTTACTTTCGGGATAAAAAGCAGAAATTCCCCATATTTTGAAGCAAAATTGCAGAAATTCTCATAATTTTCGGGCAAAAAGGCAGAAATTCTCCTTATTTTGGGGCACAGAAACAGAAAATCTCCTTTTTTCGGGACCAAACAGTCAGAAATTCCCCTTATTTTGGGGCAAAATTGCAGAAATTTCCATTATTTCGGGGCAAATTTGCAGAAATTTCACTTATTTCAGGGTAATAAGTCAGAAATTCCCCTTATTTTGGGGCAAAAAAGACAGAAATTCCCTTTGATTTGGGAAAAAAAGACAGAAATTCCACTTATTAAGAGGCAAAAAGGCAGAAATTCCCTTTATTTTGGAGCAAAAATGAAGAAATTCTCCTCTTTTATGGCAAAAAGTTATGCATTCCTCTTATTTTCGGGTAAAAAGTCAAAAATTCCCTATATGTTGGAGCAGAAAGACAGAAATTCTCCTTATTTTGGGGCAAAAGTCAGAAATTCCCCTTATTTTGGGGCAAAATTCCAGAATTTTCTTTTATTTTGGGGCAAAATTGCAGAAATATCACTTATTTTATGGCAAAATTGCAGAAATTTCACTTATTTCGTGGAAAAAAGGAAGAAATTTTTATTATTTTGGGGCAAAAGTACAGAAATTTCTAATATTTTGTGGCAAAAATGCAGAAATTCCCCTTATTTTGAGGTAAAAAGTTTTATAATTCCCCTTATTTGGGGGCAAAAAGGCAGAAATTTCCCTTATTTTGGGGCAAAACTGCAGAAATTTCCCTTATTTTGGGGCAAAATTGCAGAAATTTCACTTATTTCAGGGTAATAAGTCAGAAATTCCTCTTATTTTGGGGCAAAAAAGACAGAAATTCCCTTTGTTTTGGGAAAAAAAAGACAGAAATTACACTTATTTAGAAGCAAAAAGGCAGAAATTCCCCTTATTTTGGAGCAAAAATGAAGAAATTTTCCTCTTTTATGGCAAAAAGTTATGCATTCCTCATATTTTTGGGCCAAAAGTCAGAAATTCCCTATATGTTGGGGCAAAAAGACAGAAATTCTTCTTATTTTGGGGCAAAATTCAGATATTCCCTTTATTTTGCGGCAAAATTCCAGAAATTTCCCTTATTTTGGGGGAAAATTGCAGAAATTTCACTTATTTTGGGGCAAAATTGCAGAAATTTCACTTATTTCAGGGAAAAAAGGCAGAAATTTTCCTTATTTTGGGGCAAAAATGCAGAAATTCTTTATATTTTGTGGCAAAAATGCAGAAATTCCCCTTATTTTGAGGGAAAAAGGCTGAAATTCCCTTTATTTGGGGGCAAAAAGGCATATATTTCTCTTATTTTGGGGCAAAAAGACAGAAATTCCCCTTATTTTGTGGCAAAAAGGCAGAAATTTCTTTTATTTTGGGGCAAAATTGCAGAAATTTCACTTATTTCAGGGCATAATTCAAAAATTCCTTTTATTTTGGGGCAAAAAGACAGAAATTCCGTTTATTTTTGGGTAAAAAGTAAGAAATTTCACTTATTTTGAGGTAAAAAGGCAGAAATTCCTCTTATTTTGGGGCAAACATGAAGAAATTTTCTTTTTTTGTGGCAAAAGGTATACATTCCCCTTACTTTCGGGATAAAAACAGAAATTTCCCATATTTTGAAGCAAAATTGCAGAAATTCTCATAATTTTCGGGCAAAAAGGCATAAATTCTCCTTATTTAGGAGCACAGAAACAGAAAATCTCCTTTTTTTTCGGGAGCAAACAGTCAGAAATTCCCCTTATTTTGGGGCAAATTTGCAGAAATTTCACTTATTTCAGGGTAATAAGTCAGAAATTCCCCTTATTTTGGGGCAAAAAACAGGAATCCCCTTTGTTTTTGGAGAAAAAGACAGAAATTCCACTTATTTAGAGGCAAGAAGGCAGAAATTCCCTTTATTTTGGACAAAAATTAAGAAATTTCACTTTTTATGGCAAAAAGTTATGCATTCCCATTATTTTCAGGCAAAAATGCAGAAATTCTCTGTATATTGGAGCAAAATTGCAGAAATTCCCCTAATTTTGGGGCAAAAGCAGAAATTCCCTTTATTTTGGGGCAAAAATCAGAAATTCTCCTTATTCTGGGGCAAAATTCAAGAAAATTCCTTTATTTTGGGGCAAAATTGCAGGAATTTACCTCATTTTGAGCAAAATTTCAGAAATTTCCCTTATTTGGGGCAAAATTGAAGAAATTTCACTTATTTTCAGATAAAGAGCCTGAAATTTCCTTTATTTTGGGGCAAAAAAGAAGAAATTCCCCTTATTTTGGGGTAAAGTTCCAGACATTTTTCTTATTATGGGGATAAATTGCAGAAATTTCCCTTATTTTAGGGCAAAATTGCAGAAATTTCACTTATTTCAGATAAAAAACGCAAAAATTTTTCTTATTTTGGGGAAAAAGGGCAGAAATTCCCATTATTTTAAGGCAAAAATGCAGAAATTCACCTTATTTTGGAGTAAAATTGCAGAAATTTCACATATTTCGGGGCAAAATTGCAGAAATTTCCCTTATTTTGGGGCAAAATTGCAGAAATTTCACTAATTTCAGGGACAAAAGACAGAAATTTCGCTAATTTTGGGGCAAAATTTCCAAAATTTCACTTATTTCAGAGAAAAAATGCAAAAATTTTTCTTATTTTGGGGCAAAAAGTCAGAAATTTCCATTATTTTGGGGAAAAAAGGCAGATATTGACCTTATTTTTGGGTAAAATTGCAGAAATTTCACATATTTCAGGGCAAAAAGGCAGAAATTTCCCTTATTTAGGGGCAAAATTGCAGAAATTTCATTTATTTCATGGTAATAAGTCAAATATTCCCCTTATTTTGGGGCAAAAAAGACAGAAATTCTCTTTGTTTTGGGAAAAATAGACAGAAATTCCACTTATTTAGAGGCAAAAAGGCAGAAATTCCCCTTATTTTGGAGTAAAAATGAAGAAATTTTCCTCTTTTATGGCAAAAAGTTATGCATTCTCCTTATTTTCGGGCAAAAAGGCAGAAATTCCCTGTATTTTGGAGCAAAATTGCAGAAATTTCCCTAATTGTGAAGCAAAAAAAAAAGAAATTCTCTATATGTTGGGGCAGAAAGACAGAAATTCTCCTTATATTGGGGCAAAACTCAGAATTTCCCCTTATTTTGGGGCAAAATTCCAGAAATTTCCCTTATTTTGCGGCAAAATTGGAGAAATTTCACTTATTTTGGGGCAAAATTGCAGAAATTTCACTTATTTCAGGGAAAAAAGCAGAAATTTTCATTATTTTGGGGAAAAAATGCAGAAATTCTTAATATTTTGTGGCAAAAATGCAGAAACTCCCCTTATTTTGAGTCAAAAAGGCTGAAATTCCCCTTATTTGGGGGCAAAAAGGCAGAAATTTCTTTTATTCTGGGGCAAAAGACACAAATTCCCCTTATTTTGTGGCAAAAAGGCAGAATTTTTTTTTATTTTGGGGCAAAATTGCAGAAATTTCACTTATTTCAGGGCATAATTCAAAAATTCCTTTTATTTTGGGGCAAAAAGACAGAAATTCCGTTTATTTTTAGGTAAAAAGGAAGAAATTTCAATTATTTAGAGGTAAAAAGGCAGAAATTCCTCTTATTTTGGGGCAAAAATGAAGAAATTTTCTTTTTTGTGGCAAAAGGTATACATTCCCCTTACTTTCGGGATAAAAAGCAGAAATTCCCCATATTTTGAAGCAAAATTGCAGAAATTCTCATAATTTTCGGGCAAAAAGGCAGAAATTCTCCTTATTTTGGGGCACAGAAACAGAAAATCTCCTTTTTTCGGGACCAAACAGTCAGAAATTCCCCTTATTTTGGGGCAAAATTGCAGAAATTTCCATTATTTAGGGGCAAATTTGCAGAAATTTCACTTATTTCAGGGTAATAAGTCAGAAACTCCCCTTATTTTTGGGCAAAAAAGACAGAAATTCCCTTTGATTTGGGAAAAAAAGACAGAAATTCCACTTATTAAGAGGCAAAAAGGCAGAAATTCCCCTTATTTTGGAGCAAAAATGAAGAAATTCTCCTCTTTTATGGCAAAAAGTTATGCATTCCTCTTATTTTCGGGCAAAAAGTCAAAAATTCCCTATATGTTGGAGCAGAAAGACAGAAATTCTCCTTATTTTGGGGCAAAAGTCAGAAATTCCCCTTATTTTGGGGCAAAATTCCAGAATTTTCTCTTATTTTGGGGCAAAATTGCAGAAATATCACTTATTTTATGGCAAAATTGCAGAAATTTCACTTATTTCGTGGAAAAAAGGCAGAAATTTTTATTATTTTGGGGCAAAAATACAGAAATTTCTAATATTTTGTGGCAAAAATGCAGAAATTCCCCTTATTTTGAGGTAAAAAGTTTTATAATTCCCCTTATTTGGGAGCAAAAAGGCAGAAATTTCCCTTATTTTGGGGCAAAATTGCAGAAATTTCCCTTATTTTGGGGCAAAATTGCAGAAATTTCACTTATTTCAGGGTAATAAGTCAGAAATTCCCCTTATTTTGGGGCAAAAAAACAGAAATCCCCTTTGTTTTTGGAGAAAAAGACAGAAATTCCACTTATTTAGAGGCAAGAAGGCAGAAATTCCCTTTATTTTGGACAAAAATTAAGAAATTTCACTTTTTATGGCAAAAAGTTATGCATTCCCATTATTTTCAGGCAAAAATGCAGAAATTCTCTGTATATTGGAGCAAAATTGCAGAAATTCCCCTAATTTTGGGGCAAAAGCAGAAATTCCCTTTATTTTGGGGCAAAAATCAGAAATTCTCCTTATTCTGGGGCAAAATTCAAGAAAATTCCTTTATTTTGGGGCAAAATTGCAGGAATTTACCTCATTTTGAGCAAAATTTCAGAAATTTCCCTTATTTGGGGCAAAATTGAAGAAATTTCACTTATTTTCAGATAAAGAGCCTGAAATTTCCTTTATTTTGGGGCAAAAAAGAAGAAATTCCCCTTATTTTGGGGTAAAGTTGCAGACATTTTTCTTATTATGGGGAAAAATTGCAGAAATTTCCCTTATTTTAGGGCAAAATTGCAGAAATTTAACTTATTTCAGATAAAAAACGCAAAAATTTTTCTTATTTTGGGGAAAAAGGGCAGAAATTCCCATTATTTTAAGGCAAAAATGCAGAAATTCACCTTATTTTGGAGTAAAATTGCAGAAATTTCACATATTTCAGGGCAAAATTGCAGAAATTTCCCTTATTTTGGGGCAAAATTGCAGAAATTTCACTTATTTTAGGGTAATAAGTAAGAAATTTGCCTTATTTTGTGGTAAAAATGACAGAAATTTCCATTGTTTTGGGGAAAAAGACAGAAATTCCACTTATTTAGAGGCAAAAAGGCAGAAATTCCCCTTATTTTGGAGCAAAAATGAAGAAATTTCCCTAATTATGGCAAAAAGTTATGCATTCCCCTTATTTTCGGGCAAAAAGGCAGAAATTCCCCGTATTTTGGAGCAAAATTGCAGAAATTCCCCTAATTGTGGGGCAAAAAGGCAGAAATTATCTATATGTTGGGGCAAAAAACAGAAATTCTCCTTATTTTTTGGCAAAACTCAGAAATTCCACTTATTTTGGGGCAAAATTCCAAAAATTTCCCTTATTTTGGGGCAAAATTGCCGAAAAATCACTTATTTTATGGCAAAATTGGAGAAATTTCACTAATTTCAGGGACAAAAGACAGAAATTTCGCTAATATTGGGGCAAAATTGCCAAAATTTCACTTATTTCAGAGAAAAAAATGCAAAAATTTTTCTTATTTTGGGGCAAAAAGGCAGAAATTTCCATTATTTTGGGGCAAAAAGTCAGATATTGACCTTATTTTGGGGTAAAATTGCAGAAATTTCACATATTTCAGGGCAAAAAGGCAGAAATTCCCCTTATTTTGGGGCAAAAAAGACAGAAATCCCCTTTGTTTTGGAAGAAAAAGACAGAAATTCCACTTATTTAGAGGCAAGAAGGCAGAAATTCTCTTTATTTTGGACAAAAATTAAGAAATTTCACTTTTTTATGGCAAAAAGTTATGCATTCCCATTATTTTCGGGCAAAAATGCAGAAATTCTCCGTATATTGGAGCAAAATTGCAGAAATTCCCCTAATTTTGGGGCAAAAGCAGAAATTCCCTTTATTTTGGGGCAAAAATCAGAAATTCACCTTATTCTGCGGCAAAATTCAAGAAAATTCCTTTATTTTGGGGCAAAATTGCAGGAATTTACCTCATTTTGAGCAAAATTTCAGAAATTTCCCTTATTTGGGGCAAAATTGAAGAAATTTCACTTATTTTCAGATAAAGAGCCTGAAATTTCCTTTATTTTGGGGCAAAAATAAAGAAATTCCCCTTATTTTGGGGTAAAGTTGCAGACATTTTTCTTATTATGGGGAAAAATTGCAGAAATTTCCCTTATTTTAGGGCAAAATTGCAGAAATTTCACTTATTTCAGATAAAAAAAGCAAAAATTTTTCTTATTTTGGGGCAAAACGGCAGAAATTCCCATTATTTTAAGGCAAAAAGGCAGAAATTCACCTTATTTTGGAGTAAAATTGCAGAAATTTCACATATTTCAGGGCAAAATGGCAGAAATTTTCCTTATTTTGGGGCAAAATTGCAGAAATTTCACTTATTTTGTGGTAATAAGTAAGAAATTTCCCTTATTTTGTGGTAAAAAAGACAGAAATTTCCATTGTTTTGGGGGAAAAAGACAGAAATTCCACTTATTTAGAGGCAAAAAGGCAGAAATTCCCCTTATTTTGGACCAAAAATGAAGAAATTTCTCTTATTATGGCAAAAAGTTATGCATTCCTCTTATTTTCGGGCAAAAAGGCAGAAATTCCCCGTATTTTGAAGCAAAATTGCCGAAATTCCCCTAATTGTGGGGCAAAAAGGCAGAAATTATCTATATGTTGGGGCAAAAAGACAGAAATTCTCCTTATTTTTTGGCAAAACTCAGAAATTCCACTTATTTTGGGGCAAAATTCCAAAAATTTCCCATATTTTGGGGCAAAATTGCAGAAATTTCCCTTATTTTGGGGAAAAATTGCAGAAATTTCACTAATTTCAGGGACAAAAGACAGAAATTTCGCTAATTTTGGGGCAAAATTTCCAAAATTTCACTTATTTCAGAGAAAAAATGCAAAAATTTTTCTTATTTTGGGGCAAAAAGTCAGAAATTTCCATTATTTTGGGGAAAAAAGGCAGATATTGACCTTATTTTGGGGTAAAATTGCAGAAATTTCACATATTTCAGGGCAAAAAGGCAGAAATTTCCTTATTTAGGGGCAAAATTGCAGAAATTTCACTTATTTCATGGTAATAAGTCAAATATTCCCCTTATTTTGGGGCAAAAAAGACAGAAATTCTCTTTGTTTTGGGAAAAATAGACAGAAATTCCACTTATTTAGAGGCAAAAAGGCAGAAATTCCCCTTATTTTGGAGTAAAAATGAAGAAATTTTCCTCTTTTATGGCAAAAAGTTATGCATTCTCCTTATTTTCGGGCAAAAAGGCAGAAATTCCCTGTATTTTGGAGCAAAATTGCAGAAATTTCCCTAATTGTGAAGCAAAAAAAAAAAGAAATTCTCTATATGTTGGGGCAGAAAGACAGAAATTCTCCTTATTTTGGGGCAAAACTCAGAATTTCCCCTTATTTTGGGGCAAAATTCCAGAAATTTCCCTTATTTTGCGGCAAAATTGGAGAAATTTCACTTATTTTGGGGCAAAATTGCAGAAATTTCACTTATTTCAGGGAAAAAAGCAGAAATTTTCATTATTTTGGGGAAAAAATGCAGAAATTCTTAATATTTTGTGGCAAAAATGCAGAAACTCCCCTTATTTTGAGTCAAAAAGGCTGAAATTCCCCTTATTTGGGGGCAAAAAGGCAGAAATTTCTTTTATTCTGGGGCAAAAGACACAAATTCCCCTTATTTTGTGGCAAAAAGGCAGAATTTTTTTTATTTTGGGGAAAAAATTGCAGAAATTTCACTTATTTCAGGGCATAATTCAAAAATTCCTTTTATTTTGGGGCAAAAAGACAGAAATTCCGTTTATTTTTGGGTAAAAAGGAAGAAATTTCAATTATTTAGTGGTAAAAAGGCAGAAATTCCTCTTATTTTGGGGCAAAAATGAAGAAATTTTCTTTTTTGTGGCAAAAGGTATACATTCCCCTTACTTTCGGGATAAAAAGCAGAAATTCCCCATATTTTGAAGCAAAATTGCAGAAATTCTCATAATTTTCGGGCAAAAAGGCAGAAATTCTCCTTATTTTGGGGCACAGAAACAGAAAATCTCCTTTTTTCGGGACCAAACAGTCAGAAATTCCCCTTATTTTGGGGCAAAATTGCAGAAATTTCCATTATTTCGGGGCAAATTTGCAGAAATTTCACTTATTTCAGGGTAATAAGTCAGAAACTCCCCTTATTTTGGGGCAAAAAAGACAGAAATTCCCTTTGATTTGGGAAAAAAAGACAGAAATTCCACTTATTAAGAGGCAAAAAGGCAGAAATTCCCCTTATTTTGGAGCAAAAATGAAGAAATTCTCCTCTTTTATGGCAAAAAGTTATGCATTCCTCTTATTTTCGGGCAAAAAGTCAAAAATTCCCTATATGTTGGAGCAGAAAGACAGAAATTCTCCTTATTTTGGGGCAAAAGTCAGAAATTCCCCTTATTTTGGGGCAAAATTCCAGAATTTTCTCTTATTTTGGGGCAAAATTGCAGAAATATCACTTATTTTATGGCAAAATTGCAGAAATTTCACTTATTTCGTGGAAAAAAGGCAGAAATTTTTATTATTTTGGGGCAAAAATACAGAAATTTCTAATATTTTGTGGCAAAAATGCAGAAATTCCCCTTATTTTGAGGTAAAAAGTTTTATAATTCCCCTTATTTGGGGGCAAAAAGGCAGAAATTTCCCTTATTTTGGGGCAAAATTGCAGAAATTTCCCTTATTTTGGGGCAAAATTGCAGAAATTTCACTTATTTCAGGGTAATAAGTCAGAAATTCCTCTTATTTTGGGGCAAAAAAGACAGAAATTCCCTTTGTTTTGGGAAAAAAAAGACAGAAATTACACTTATTTAGAAGCAAAAAGGCAGAAATTCCCCTTATTTTGGAGCAAAAATGAAGAAATTTTCCTCTTTTATGGCAAAAAGTTATGCATTCCTCATATTTTTGGGCCAAAAGTCAGAAATTCCCTATATGTTGGGGCAAAAAGACAGAAATTCTCCTTATTTTGGGGCAAAATTCAGATATTCCCTTTATTTTGGGGCAAAATTCCAGAAATTTCCCTTATTTTGGAGGAAAATTGCAGAAATTTCACTTATTTTGGGGCAAAATTGCAGAAATTTCACTTATTTCAGGGAAAAAAGGCAGAAATTTTCCTTATTTTGGGGCAAAAATGCAGAAATTCTTTATATTTTGTGGCAAAAATGCAGAAATTCCCCTTATTTTGAGGGAAAAAGGCTGAAATTCCCTTTATTTGGGGGCAAAAAGGCATATATTTCTCTTATTTTGGGGCAAAAAGACAGAAATTCCCCTTATTTTGTGGCAAAAAGGCAGAAATTTCTTTTATTTTGGGGCAAAATTGCAGAAATTTCACTTATTTCAGGGCATAATTCAAAAATTCCTTTTATTTTGGGGCAAAAAGACAGAAATTCCATTTATTTTTGGGTAAAAAGTAAGAAATTTCACTTATTTTGAGGTAAAAAGGCAGAAATTCCTCTTATTTTGGGGCAAACATGAAGAAATTTTCTTTTTTTGTGGCAAAAGGTATACATTCCCCTTACTTTCGGGATAAAAACAGAAATTTCCCATATTTTGAAGCAAAATTGCAGAAATTCTCATAATTTTCGGGCAAAAAGGCATAAATTCTCCTTATTTAGGAGCACAGAAACAGAAAATCTCCTTTTTTTTCGGGAGCAAACAGTCAGAAATTCCCCTTATTTTGGGGCAAATTTGCAGAAATTTCACTTATTTCAGGGTAATAAGTCAGAAATTCCCCTTATTTTGGGGCAAAAAGACAGAAATCCCCTTTGTTTTTGGAGAAAAAGACAGAAATTCCACTTATTTAGAGGCAAGAAGGCAGAAATTCCCTTTATTTTGGACAAAAATTAAGAAATTTCACTTTTTATGGCAAAAAGTTATGCATTCCCATTATTTTCAGGCAAAAATGCAGAAATTCTCTGTATATTGGAGCAAAATTGCAGAAATTCCCCTAATTTTGGGGCAAAAGCAGAAATTCCCTTTATTTTGGGGCAAAAATCAGAAATTCTCCTTATTCTGGGGCAAAATTCAAGAAAATTCCTTTATTTTGGGGCAAAATTGCAGGAATTTACCTCATTTTGAGCAAAATTTCAGAAATTTCCCATATTTGGGGCAAAATTGAAGAAATTTCACTTATTTTCAGATAAAGAGCCTGAAATTTCCTTTATTTTGGGGCAAAAAAGAAGAAATTCCCCTTATTTTGGGGTAAAGTTCCAGACATTTTTCTTATTATGGGGATAAATTGCAGAAATTTCCCTTATTTTAGGGCAAAATTGCAGAAATTTCACTTATTTCAGATAAAAAACGCAAAAATTTTTCTTATTTTGGGGAAAAAGGGCAGAAATTCCCATTATTTTAAGGCAAAAATGCAGAAATTCACCTTATTTTGGAGTAAAATTGCAGAAATTTCACATATTTCGGGGCAAAATTGCAGAAATTTCCCTTATTTTGGGGCAAAATTGCAGAAATTTCACTAATTTCAGGGACAAAAGACACAAATTTTGCTAATTTTGGGGCAAAATTTCCAAAATTTCACTTATTTCAGAGAAAAAATGCAAAAATTTTTCTTATTTTGGGGCAAAAAGTCAGAAATTTCCATTATTTTGGGGAAAAAAGGCAGATATTGACCTTATTTTTGGGTAAAATTGCAGAAATTTCACATATTTCAGGGCAAAAAGGCAGAAATTTCCCTTATTTAGGGGCAAAATTGCAGAAATTTCACTTATTTCATGGTAATAAGTCAAATATTCCCCTTATTTTGGGGCAAAAAAGACAGAAATTCTCTTTGTTTTGGGAAAAATAGACAGAAATTCCACTTATTTAGAGGCAAAAAGCAGAAATTCCCCTTATTTTGGAGTAAAAATGAAGAAATTTTCCTCTTTTATGGCAAAAAGTTATGCATTCTCCTTATTTTCGGGCAAAAAGGCAGAAATTCCCTGTATTTTGGAGCAAAATTGCAGAAATTTCCCTAATTGTGAAGCAAAAAAAAAAAAGAAATTCTCTATATGTTGGGGCAGAAAGACAGAAATTCTCCTTATTTTGGGGCAAAACTCAGAATTTCCCCTTATTTTGGGGCAAAATTCCAGAAATTTCCCTTATTTTGCGGCAAAATTGGAGAAATTTCACTTATTTTGGGGCAAAATTGCAGAAATTTCACTTATTTCAGGGAAAAAAGCAGAAATTTTCATTATTTTGGGGAAAAAATGCAGAAATTCTTAATATTTTGTGGCAAAAATGCAGAAACTCCCCTTATTTTGAGTCAAAAAGGCTGAAAATCCCCTTTTTTGGGGGCAAAAAGGCAGAAATTTCTTTTATTCTGGGGCAAAAGACACAAATTCCCCTTATTTTGTGGCAAAAAGGCAGATTTTTTTTTTATTTTGGGGCAAAATTGCAGAAATTTCACTTATTTCAGGGCATAATTCAAAAATTCCTTTTATTTTGGGGCAAAAAGACAGAAATTCCGTTTATTTTTGGGTAAAAAGGAAGAAATTTCAATTATTTAGAGGTAAAAAGGCAGAAATTCCTCTTATTTTGGGGCAAAAATGAAGAAATTTTCTTTTTTGTGGCAAAAGGTATACATTCCCCTTACTTTCGGGATAAAAAGCAGAAATTCCCCATATTTTGGAGCAAAATTGCAGAAATTCTCATAATTTTCAGGCAAAAAGGCAGAAATTCTCCTTATTTTGGGGCACAGAAACAGAAAATCTCCTTTTTTCGGGACCAAACAGTCAGAAATTCCCCTTATTTTGGGGCAAAATTGCAGAAATTTCCATTATTTCGGGGCAAATTTGCAGAAATTTCACTTATTTCAGGGTAATAAGTCAGAAATTCCCCTTATTTTGGGGCAAAAAAGACAGAAATTCCCTTTGATTTAAGAAAAAAAGACAGAAATTCCACTTATTAAGAGGCAAAAAGGCAGAAATTCCCCTTATTTTGGAGCAAAAATGAAGAAATTCTCCTCTTTTATGGCAAAAAGTTATGCATTCCTCTTATTTTCGGGCAAAAAGTCAAAAATTCCCTACATGTTGGAGCAGAAAGACAGAAATTCTCCTTATTTTGGGGCAAAAAAGACAGAAATTCCCTTTGTTTTGGGAGAAAAAGACAGAAATTCTACTTTTTTAGAGGCAAAAAAGCAGAAATTCCTTTTATTTTGGAGTAAAAATGAAGAAATTTCCCTTTTTTTATGGCAAAAAGGTATGCATTCCACTTATTTTCGGGCAAAAAGGCAGAAATTAACCGTATTTTGGAGCAATATTGCAGAAATTCCCCTAATTGTAGGGCAAAGAGGCAGAAATTCCCTATATGTTAGGGCAAAAAGACAGAAATTCTCCTTATTTTGGGGCAAAACTCAGAATTTCCCCTTATTTTGGGGCAAAATTCCAGAAATTTCCCTTATTTTGGGGCAAAATTCCAGAAATTTTACTTATTTTGGGGCAAAATTGCAGAAATTTCACTTATTTCAGGGAAAAAAGCAGAAATTTTCATTGTTTTGCTGCAAAAATGCAGAAATTCTTAATATTTTGTCACAAAATGCAGAAATTCCCCTTATTTTGAGTCAAAAAGGCTGAAATTCTTCTTATTTGGGGGCAAAAAGGCAGAAATTTCTTTTATTCCTGGGCAAAAGACAGAAATTCCCCTTATTTTGTGGTAAAAAGGCAGAAATTTTTTAATTTGGGGCAAAATTGCAGAAATTTCACTTGTTTCAGGGCATAATTTAAAAATTCCTTTTATTTTGGGGCAAAATAACAGAAACTCCGTTTATTTTTGGGTAAAAAGGAAGAAATTTCACTTATTTTGAGGTAAAAAGGCAGAAATTCCACTTATTTTGGGGCAAAAATAAAGAATTTTTCTTTTTTTGTGGCAAAAGGTATACATTCCCCTTACTTTCGGGATAAAAAGCAGAAATTCCCCATATTTTGAAGCAAAATTGCAGAAATTCTCATAATTTTCGGGCAAAAAGGCAGAAATTCTCCTTATATTGGGGCACAGAAACAGAAAATCTCCTTTTTTCGGGACCAAACAGTCAGAAATTCCCCTTATTTTGGGGCATAATTGCAGACATTTCCCTTATTTTGGGGCAAATTTGCAGAAATTTCACTTATTTCAGGGTAATAAGTCAGAAATTCCCCTTATTTTGGGGCAAAAAAGATAGAAATTCCCTATGTTTTGGGAGAAAAAGACAGAAATTCCACTTATTTAGAGGCAAAAAGACAGAAATTCCCCTTATTTTGGAGCAAAAATGAAAAATTTTTCCTTTTCTATGGCAAAAAGGTATGCATTCCCATTATTTTCAGGCAAAAATGCAGAAATTCCCCGTATATTGGAGCAAAATTGCAGAAATTCCTCTAATTTTGGGGCAAAAGGCAGAAATTCCCTTTATTTTGGGGTGAAAATCAGGAATTCCCCTTATTCTGGGGCAAAATTCAAGGAAATTCCTTTATTTTGGGGCAAAATTGCAGGAAGTTACCTTATTTTGGGGCAAAATTCCAGAAATTTCCCTTATTTCGGGCAAAATTGAAGAAATTTCACTTATTTTCAGGTAAAGAGCCTGAAATTTCCTTTATTTTGGGGCAATAAGGGAGAAATTACCCTTATTTTGGGGCAAAATTGCAGACATTTCTCTTATTATGGGGAAAAATTGCAGAAATTTCCCTTATTTTAGGGAAGAATTGCAGAAATTTCACTTATTTCAGAGAAAAAAACCAAAAATTTTTTTTTTATTTTGGGGCAAAAAAGCAGAAATTCCCATTATTTTGAGGCAAAAAAAGCAGAAATTCACCTTATTTTGGGGTAAAATTACATAAATGTCACATATTTCACGGCAAAAAGGCAGAAATTTCCCTTATTTTGGAGCAAAATTGCAGAAATTTCCCTTATTTTGGGGCAAATTGCAGAAATTTCCCTTATTTTGGGGCAAAATTGCAGAAATTTAACTTATTTCAGGGTAATAAGTCAGAAATTTTTCTTATTTTGGAGCAAAAAAGACAGAAAATCTCTTTGTTTTGGGAGAAAAAGACAGACATTCCACTTATTTAGAGGCAAAAAAGCAGAAATTCCCCTTATTTTGGAGCAAAAATGAAGAAATTTTTTTAAGGCAAAAAGGTATGCATTCTTCTTATTTTCGGGCAAAAATGCAGAAATTTCCCGTATTTTGGAGCAAAATTGCAGAAATTCCCTTATTTGTGGGGCAAAAAGCATTCATTCCCTATATGTTGGGGCAAAAAGGCAGAAATTCCCCGTATTTTGGAGCAAAATTGCAGAAATTCCCCTAATTGTGGGGCAAAAAGGCAGAAATTCCCTATATGTTGGGGCAAACAGACAGAAATTCTCATTATTTTGGGGCAAGACTCAGAAATTCTACTTATGTTGGGGCGAAATTGCAAAAATTTCCCTTATTTTGGGGCAAAATTGCAGAAATTTCATTTATTTCAGGGAAAAAAGCAGAAATTTTCCTTATTTTGTGACAAAAAGGTAGAAATTTCTAATATTTTGTGGCAAAAATGCAGAAATTCCCCTTATTTTGAGGTAAAAAGGCTGAAGTTCCCCTTATATGGGGGAAAAAAGGCCGAAATTTCCCTTAATTTGGGGCAAAATTGCAGAAATTTTACTTATTTCAGAGAAAAAAAGCAAAAATTTTTCTTATTTTGGGGAAAAAAGGCAGAAATTCCCATTATTTTGGGGCAAAAATGCAGAAATTCACCTTATTTTGGGGTAAAATTGCAGAATTTTCTCATATTTCAGGGCAAAAAAAGAGAAATTCCCCTTATTTTGGGGCAAAATTGCAGAAATTTCACTTATTTCAGGGTAATAAGTCAGAAATTTTCATTATTTTGGAGCAAAAAAGACAGAAAATCCCTTTGTTTTGGGGGAAAAAGACAGACATTCTACTTATTTAGAGGCAAAAAAGCAGAAATTCCCCTTATTTTGGAGCAAAAATAAAGAAAATTTTTTTAAGGCAAAAAGGTATGCATTCTTCTTATTTTCGGGCAAAAGCAGAAATTTCCCGTATTTTGGAGCAAAATTGCAGAAATTCCCCTAATTGTGGGGCAAAAATGCAGAAATTCCCCATATGTTGGGGCAAAAAGACAGAAATTCTCCTTATTTTGAGGCAAAACTCAGAAATTCCACTTATTTTGGGGCAAAATTCCAAAAATTTCCTTTATTTTGGGGCAAAATTGCAGAAATTTCACTTATTTTGGGGCGAAATTGCAGAAATTTCACTTATTTTGGGGCAAAATTGCAGAAATTTCACTTATTTCAGAGACAAAAGGCAGAAATTTTGCTAATTTTGGGGCAAAATTGCCAAACTTTCACTTATTTCAGTGAAAAAAAGGCAAAAATTTTTCTTATTTTGGGGCAAAAAGGCAGAAATTCCCATTATTTTGGGGCAAAAAAACAGATATTGACCTTATTTTGGGGTAAAATTGCAGAAATTTCACATATTTCAGGGCAAAAAGGCAGAAATTTCCCTTATTTAGGGGTAAAATTGCAGAAATTTCACATATTTCAGGGCAAAAAGGCAGAAATTTCCCTTATTTTGGGACAAAATTGCAGAATTTCACTTATTTCAGTGTAATAAGTCAGAAATTCTTCTTATTTTGGGGCAAAAAAGACAGAAATTCCCTTTGTTTTGGGGGAAAAAGACAGAAATTCCACTTATTTAGAGGCAAAAAAGCAGAAATTCTTCTTATTTTGGAGCAAAAATGAAGAAATTTTCCTCTTTTATGGCAAAAAGTTATGCATTCCTCTTATTTTCGGGCAAAAAGCAGAAGTTCCCCGTATTTTGTAGCAAAATTGCAGAAATTCCCCTAATTGTGAAGCAAAAAGGCAGAAATTCCCTATATGTTGGGGCAAAAAGACAGAAATTCTCCTTATTTTGGTGCAAAACTCAGAATTTTCTCTTATTTTGGGGCAAAATTCCAGAAATTTCACTTATATTGGGGCAAAATTGCAGAAATTTCCCATATTTTGGGGCAAAATTGCAGAAATTTCATTATTTCAGGGAAAAAAGGCAGAAATTTTTCTTATTTTGGGGCAAACATGCAGAATTTCTTAATATTTGGTGGCAAAAATGCAGAAATTCTCTTTCTTTTGTGGTAAAGAGGCTGAAATTCCCCTTATATGGGGGCAAAAAACCAGAAATTTCCCTTATTTTGGGGAAAAAAAAACAGAAATTCCCCTTATTTTGTGGCAAAAAGGCAGAAATTTCTTTTATTTTGGGGCAAAATTGCAGAAATTTCACTTATTTCAGAGCATAATTCAAAAATTCCTTTTATTTTGGGGCAAAATACAGAAATTCTATTTATTTTTGGGTAAAAAGGCAGAAATATCACTTATTTTGAGGTAAAAAGGCAGAAATTCCTCTTATTTTGCGGCAAAAATGAAGAAATTTCCCTTTTTTTGTGGCAAAAGATATACATTCCCCTTACTTTCTGGATAATAAGCAAAAATTCCCCGTATTTTGAAGCAAAATTTCAGTAATTCTCATAATTTTCGGGCAAAAAGGCAGAAATTCTCCTTATTTTTGGGTAAAAAGACAGAAAATCTCCTTTTTTTGGGAGCAAACAGTCAGAAATTCCTTTTATTTTGTGGCAAAAAGGCAGAAATTTCTTTTATTTTGAGGCAAAATTGCAGAAATTTCAATTATTTCAGGGCATAATTCAAAAATTCCTTTTATTTTGGGGCAAAAAGACAGAAATTTTGTTTATTTTTGGGTAAAAAGGCAGAAATTTCACTTATATTGAGGTAAAAAGGCAGAAATTCCTTATTTTGGGGCAAAAATGAAGAAATTTCCCTTTTTAGTGGCAAAAGGTATACATTCCCCTTACTTTCAGGATAAAAAGCAGAAATTCCCCGTATTTTGAAGCAAAATTGCAGAAATTCTCATAATTTTCGGGCAAAAAGGCAGAAATTCTCCTTATTTTAAGGCAAAAAGGCAGAAAATCTCCTTATTTCGGGAGCAAAAGGTCAGAAATTCCCCATATTTTTGGGCAAAATTGCAGAAATTTCCTTTACATTGGGGCAAAATTGCAGAAATTTCACTTATTTCAGAGAAAAAAAGCAAAAATTTCTCGTATTTTGGGGCAAAACGGCAGAAATTCCCATTATTTTGGGGCAAAAAAGGCAGAAATTCACCTTATTTTGGGGTAAAATTGCAGAAATTTCACATATTTCAGGGCAAAAGGCAGAAATTTCCCTTATTTTGGGGCAAAATTACAGAAAATTCACTTATTTTAGGGTAATAAGTCAGAAATTCCCCTTATTTTGGGGCAAAAAAAAACAGAAATTTTCTTTGTTTTGGCGAAAAAAGACAGAAATTCCACTGATTTAGAGGCAAAAAGGCAGAAATTCCCCTTATTTTGGAGCAAAAATAAAGAAATTTCCCTTTTTTATGGCGAAAATTATGCATTCCCCTTAATTTCGGGCAAAAAGGCAGAAATTCCCCGTATTTTGGAGCAAAATTGCAGAAATTCCCCTAATTGTGGGGCAAAAAGGCAGAAATTTCCTATATGTTAGGGCAAAAATACAGAAATTCTCCTTATTTTGGGGCAAAACTCAGAAATTCCACTTATTTTAGGGCAAAATTGCAAAAATTTCATTTATTTCAGTGAACAAAGCCAAAAAATTTCCTTATTTTGTGACAAAAAGGTAGAAATTTCTAATATTTTGTGGCAAAAATGCAGAAATTCCCCTTATTTTGAGGTAAAAAGGCTGAAGTTCCCCTTATATGGGGGCAAAAAGGCCGAAATTTCCCTTAATTTGGGGCAAAATTGCAGAAATTTCACTTATTTCAGAGAAAAAAAGCAAAAATTTTTCTTATTTTGGAGAGAAAAGGCAGAAATTCCCATTATTTTGGGGCAAAAATGCAGAAATTCACCTTATTGTGGGATAAAATGGCAGAATTTTCTCATATTTCAGGGCAAAAAGGGAGAAATTTCCCTTATTTTGGGGCAAAATTGCAGAAATTTCACTTATTTCAGGGTAATAAGTCAGAAATTTTCTTTATTTTGGAGGAAAAAAGACAGCAAATCCCTTTGTTTTGGGGGAAAAAGACAGACATTAAAATTATTTAGAGGCAAAAAAGCAGAAATTCCTCTTATTTTGGAGCAAAAATAAAGAAATTTCTTTTTTTTAAAGCAAAAAGGTATGCATTCTTCTTATTTTCAGGCAAAAGCAGAAATTCCCCGTATTTTGGAGCAAAATTGCAAAATTTCCTCTAATTGTGGGGCAAAAATGCAGAAATTCCCTATATGTTGGGGCAAAAAGACAGAAATTCTCCTTATTTTGAGGCAAAACTCAGAAATTCCACTTATTTTGGGGCAAAATTCCAGAAATTTCACTTATTTTGGGGAAATATTGCAGAAATTTCACTTATTTTGGGGCGAAATTGCAGAAATTTCACTCATTTCAGGGAAAAAAGGCAGAAATTTTTCCTTATTTTGGGGCAAAAAGGCAGAAAATTCTAATATTTTGTGGCAAAAATGCAGAAATTCTCTTTATTTTGAGGTAAAAAGTCTGAAATTCTCCTTATTTGGGGGCAAAAATGCAGAAAATTCTTTAATTTGGGGGCAAAATTGCAGAAATTTCACTTATTTCAGGGTAATGAGTCAGAAATTCCCCTTATTCTGGAGCAAAAAATACAGAAATTCCCTTTGTTTTGGGGGAATAATACAGAAATTCCACTTATTTAGAGGCAAAAAGGCAGAAATTCCCCTTATTTTGGAGCAAAAATGAAGAAATTTCCCTTTTTATGGCAAAAAGGTATGCATTCCCATTATTTTCGGGCAAAATGGCAGAAATTCCCCGTATTTTGGAGCAAAATTGCAGAAATTCCCCTAATTTTGGGGCGAAAGGCAGATATTCCCTTTATTTTGGGGCAAAAATCAGAAATTCCCCTTATTTTAGGGCAAAATTCCAGAAATTTCCTTCATTTTGGGGCAAAATTGCAGGAATATATCTTATTTTGAGCAAACTTGCCGAAATTTCACTTATTTGAGGCAAAATTGCAGAAATTTTACATATTTTCAGGTAAAAAGGCTGAAATTTCCTTTATTTTGGGGAAAAAGGAGAAATTCTCTTTATTTTGGGGCAAAATTGCAGAAATTTCCCTTATTATGAGAAAAAATTGCAGAAATTTCCCATATTTTAGGGCAAAATTGCAAAAATTTCACTTATTTCTTAGAAAAAAAACAAAAATTTTTCTTATTTTGGGGCAAAAAGGAAGAAATTCCCATTATTTTGGGTCAAAAAGACAGAAATTCACCTTATTTTGGGGTAAAATTGCAGAAATTTCACATATTTCAGGGCAAAAAGTCAGAAATTTCCCTGATTTTTGGGCAAAATTGCAGAAATTTCACTTATTTTGGGGCGAAATTGCAGAAATTTCACTTATTTCAGGAAAAAAAGGCAGAAATTTTCCTTATTTTGGGGCAAAAGGCAGAAATTCCTAATATTTTGTGCCAAAATTCAGAAATTCCCCTTATTTTGAGGTAAAAAGACTGAAATTCCCCTTATTTGGGGGCAAAAAGGCAGAAATTTCCCTTATATTGGGGTAAAATTGCAGAAATTTCACTTATTTCAGAGTAATAAGTCAGAAATTTTCTTTATTTGGGGGCAAAAATGACAGAAATTCCCTTTGTTTTGGGGGAAAAAGACAGAAATTCCACTTATTTAGAGGCAAAAAAGCAGAAATTCCCCATATTTTGGAGCAAAAATAAAGAAATTTCTTTTTTTTAAGGCAAAAAAGTATGCATTCCTCTTATTTTCGGGCAAAAGGAGAAATTCCCCGTATTTTGGAGCAAAATTGCAGAAATTCCCCTAATTGTGGGGCAAAAATGCAGAAATTCCCTATATGTTTGGGCAAAAAGACAGAAATTCTCCTTATTTTGAGGCAAAACTCAGAAATTCCCCTTATTTTGGGGCAAAATTCCAGAAATTTCCCTTAATTTGGGGCAAAATTGCAGAAATTTCACTTATTTTGGGGCGAAATTGCAGAAATTTCACTTATTTCTGGGAAAAAAGGCAGAAATTTTTCCTTATTTTGGGGCAAAAAGGCAGAAATTTCTAATATTTTGTGGCAAAAATGCAGAAATTCCCCTTATTTTGAGGTAAAAAGGCTAAAATTCTCCTTATTTGGGGGCAAAAATGCAGAAAATTCTTTTATTTGGGGGCAAAATTGCAGAAATTTCACTTATTTCAGGGTAATGAGTCAGAAATTCCCCTTATTTTGGAGCAAAAAATACAGAAATTCCCTTTGTTTTGGGGGAATAAGACAGAAATTCCACTTATTTAGAGGCAAAAAGGCAGAAATTCCCTTTATTTTGGAGCAAAAATGAAGAAATTTCCCTTTTTATGGCAAAAAGGTATGCATTCCCATTATTTTCGGGCAAAAAGGCAGAAATTCCCCGTATTTTGGAGCAAAATTGCAGAAATTCCCCTAATTTTGGGGCGAAAGGCAAAAATTCCCTTTATTTTGGGGCAAAAATCAGAAATTCCCCTTATTTTAGGGCAAAATTCCAGAAATTTCCTTCATTTTGGGGCAAAATTGCAGGAATTTAACTTATTTTGGGGCAAAATTGCAGAAATTTCACTTATTTGAGGCAAAATTGCAGAAATTTTACTTATTTTTAGGTAAAAAGGCTGAAATTTCCTTTATTTTGGGGAAAAAAGGAGAAATTCTCTTTATTTTGGGGCAGAATTGCAGAAATTTCCCCTATTATGGGGAAAAATTGGAGAAATTTCCCATATTTTAGGGCAAAATTGCAAAAATTTCACTTATTTAAGAGAAAAAAATTTTTCTTATTTTGGGGCAAAAAGGAAAAAATTTCCATTATTTTGGGTCAAAAAAGCAGAAATTCACCTTATTTTGGGGTAAAATTGCAGAAATTTCACATATTTCAGGGCAAAAAGGCAGAAATTTCCTTTATTTTGGGACAAAATTGCAGAATTTTACTTATTTCAGAGTAATAAGTCAGAAATTCTTCTCATTTTGGGGCAAAAAAGACAGAAATTCCCTTTGTTTTGGGGGAAAAAGACAGAAATTCCACTTATTTAGAGGCATAAAAGCAGAAATTCTTCTTATTTTGGAGCAAAAATGAAGAAATTTCCTCTTTTATGGCAAAAAGTTATGCATTCCTCTTATTTTCGGGCAAAAAGGCAGAAGTTCCCCGTATTTTGTAGCAAAATTGCAGAAATTCCCCTAATTGTGAAGCAAAAAGGCAGAAATTCCCTATATGTTGGGGCAAAAAGACAGAAATTCTCCTTATTTTGGTGCAAAACTCAGAATTTTCTCTTATTTTGGGGCAAAATTCCAGAAATTTCACTTATTTTGGGGCAAAATTGCAGAAATTTCACTCATTTCAAGGAAAAAAGCTAAAATTTTTCTTATTTTGGGGCAAAAAGGCAGAAATTCCTAATATTTTGTGCCAAAACTCAGAAATTCCCCTTATTTTGAGGTAAAAAGACTGAAATTCCCCTTATTTGGGGGCAAAAAGGCAGAAATTTCCCTTATATTGGGGTAAAATTGCAGAAATTTCACTTATTTCAGAGTAATAAGTCAGAAATTTTCCTTATTTGGGGGCAAAAATGACAGAAATTCCCTTTGTTTTGGGGGAAAAAGACAGAAATTCCACTTATTTAGAGGCAAAAAAGCAGAAATTCCCCTTATTTTGGAGCAAAAATAAAGAAATTTCTTTTTTTTAAGGCAAAAAGGTATGCATTCTTCTTATTTTCGGGCAAAAGCAGAAATTCCCCGTATTTTGGAGCAAAATTGCAGAAATTCCCCTAATTGTGGGGCAAAAATGCAGAAATTCCCTATATGTTTGGGCAAAAAGACAGAAATTCTCCTTATTTTGAGGCAAAACTCAGAAATTCCCCTTATTTTGGGGCAAAATTCAAGAAATTTCCCTTAATTTGGGGCAAAATTGCAGAAATTTCACTTATTTTGGGGCGAAATTGCAGAAATTTCACTTATTTCAGGGAAAAAAGGCATTAATTTTTCCTTATTTTAGGGCAAAAAGGCAGAAATTTCTAATATTTTGTGGCAAAAATGCAGAAATTCCCCTTATTTTGAGGTAAAAAGGCTAAAATTCTCCTTATTTGGGGGCAAAAATGCAGAAAATTCTTTTATTTGGGGGCAAAATTGCAGAAATTTCACTTATTTCATGGTAATGAGTCAGAAATTCCCCTTATTTTGGAGCAAAAAATAGAGAAATTCCCTGTGTTTTGGGGGAATAAGACAGAAATTCCACTTATTTAGAGGCAAAAAGGCAGAAATTCCCTTTATTTTGGAGCAAAAATGAAGAAATTTCCCTTTTTATGGCAAAAAGGTATGCATTCCCATTATTTTCGGGCAAAAAGGCAGAAATTCCCCGTATTTTAGAGCAAAATTGCAGAAATTCCCCTAATTTTGGGGCGAAAGGCAGAAATTCCCTTTATTTTGGGGCAAAAATCAGAAATTCCCCTTAATTTAGGGCAAAATTCCAGAAATTTCCTTCATTTTGGGGAAAATTGCAGGAATTTAACTTATTTTGTGGCAAAATTGCAGAAATTTCACTTATTTGAGGCAAAATTGCAGAAATTTTACTTATTTTTAAGTAAAAAGGCAGAAATTTCCTTTATTTTGGGGAAAAAAGGAGAAATTCTCTTTATTTTGGGGCAAAATTGCAGAAATTTCCCTTATTATGAGGAAAAATTGGAGAAATTTCCCATATTTTAGGGCAAAATTGCAAAAATTTCACTTATTTAAGAGAAAAAAATTTTTCTTATTTTGGGGCAAAAAGGAAAAAATTCCCATTATTTTGGGTCAAAAAAGCAGATATTCACCTTATTTTGGGGTAAAATTGCAGAAATTTCACATATTTCAGGGCAAAAAGGCAGAAATTTCCCTTATTTTGGGGCAAAATTGCAGAATTTCACTTATTTCAGAGTAATAAGTCAGAAATTCTTCTTATTTTGGGGCAAAAAAGACAGAAATTCCCTTTGTTTTGGGGGAAAAAGACAGAAATTCCACTTATTTAGAGGCAAAAAAGCAGAAATTCTTCTTATTTTGGAGCAAAAATGAAGAAATTTTCCTCTTTTATGGCAAAAAGTTATGCATTCCTCTTATTTTCGGGCAAAAAGGCAGAAGTTCCCCGTATTTTGTAGCAAAATTGCAGAAATTCCCCAAATGGTGAAGCAAAAAGGCAGAAATTCCCTATATGTTGGGGCAAAAAGACAGAAATTCTCCTTATTTTGGTACAAAACTCAGAATTTTCTCTTATTTTGGGGCAAAATTCCAGAAATTTCACTTATTTTGGGGCAAAATTGCAGAAATTTCACTCATTTCAAGGAAAAAAGCAGAAATTTTCCTTATTTTGGGGCAAAAAGGCAGAAATTCCTAATATTTTGTGCCAAAATTCAGATATTCCCCTTATTTTGAGGTAAAAAGACTGAAATTCCCCTTATTTGGGGGAAAAAGGCAGAAATTTCCCTTATATTGGGGTAAAATTGCAGAAATATCACTTATTTCAGAGTAATAAGTCAGAAATTTTCCTTATTTGGGGGCAAAAATGACAGAAATTCCCTTTGTTTTGGGGAAAAAGACAGAAATTCCACTTATTTAGAGGCAAAAAAGCAGAAATTCCCCTTATTTTGGAGCAAAAATAAAGAAATTTCTTTTTTTTTAAGGCAAAAAGGTATGCATTCTTCTTATTTTCGGGCAAAAGCAGAAATTCCCCGTATTTTGGAGCAAAATTGCAAAAATTCCCCTAATTGTTGGGCAAAAATGCAGAAATTCCCTATATGTTTGGGCAAAAAGACAGAAATTCTCCTTATTTTGAGGCAAAACTCAGAAATTCCCCTTATTTTGGGGCAAAATTCCAGAAATTTCCCTTAATTTGGGGCAAAATTGCAGAAATTTCACTTATTTTGGGGCGAAATTGCAGAAATTTCACTTATTTCAGGGAAAAAAGGCAGAAATTTTTCATTATTTTGGGGCAAAAAGGCAGAAATTTCTAATATTTTGTGGCAAAAATGCAGAAATTCCCCTTATTTTGAGGTAAAAAGGCTAAAATTCTCCTTATTTGGGGGCAAAAATGCAGAAAATTCTTTTATTTGGGGGCAAAATTGCAGAAATTTCACTTATTTCAGGGTAATGAGTCAGAAATTCCCCTTATTTTGGAGCAAAAAATACAGAAATTCCCTTTGTTTTGGGGGAATAAGACAGAAATTCCACTTATTTAGAGGCAAAAAGGCAGAAATTCCCTTTATTTTGGAGCAAAAATGAAGAAATTTCCCTTTTTATGGCAAAAAGGTATGCATTCCCATTATTTTCGGGCAAAAAGGCAGAAATTCCCCGTATTTTGGAGCAAAATTGCAGAAATTCCCCTAATTTTGGGGCGAAAGGCAGACATTCCCTTTATTTTGGGGCAAAAATCAGAAATTCCCCTTATTTTCGGGCAAAATTCCAGAAATTTCCTTCATTTTGGGGCAAAATTGCAGGAATTTAACTTATTTTGGGGCAAAATTGCAGAAATTTCACTTATTTGAGGCAAAATTGCAAAAATTTAACTTATTTCAGAGAAAAAAAACAAAAATTTTTGTTATTTTGGGGCAAAAAGGAAGAAATTCCCATTATTTTGGGTCAAAAAGGCAGAAATTCACCTTATTTTGGGGTAAAATTACAGAAATTTCACATATTTCAGGGCAAAATTGCAGAAATTTCCTTTATTTTGGGGCAAAATTGCAGAATTTCACTTATTTCAGAGTAATAAGTCAGAAATTCTTCTTATTTTGGGGCAAAAAAGACAGAAATTCCCTTTGTTTTGGGGGAAAAAGACAGAAATTCCACTTATTTAGAGGCAAAAAAGCAGAAATTCTTCTTATTTTGGAGCAAAAATGAAGAAATTTTCCTCTTTTATGGCAAAAAGTTATGCATTCCTCTTATTTTCGGGCAAAAAGGCAGAAGTTCCCCGTATTTTGTAGCAAAATTGCAGAAATTCCCCTAATTGTGAAGCAAAAAGGCAGAAATTCCCTATATGTTGGGGCAAAAAGACAGAAATTCTCCTTATTTTGGTGCAAAACTCAGAATTTTCTCTTATTTTGGGGCAAAATTCCAGAAATTTCACTTATTTTGGGGCAAAATTGCAGAAATTTTCCATATTTTGGGGCAAAATTGCAGAAATTTCACTTATTTCAGGGAAAAAAGGCAGAAATTTTTCTTATTTTGGGGCAAAAATGCAGAATTTCTTAATATTTGGTGGCAAAAATGCAGAAATTCTCTTTATATTGTGGTACAAAGGCTAAAATTCCTCTTATATGGGGGCAAAAAACCAGAAATTTCCCTTATTTTGGGGAAAAAGGAAAGAAATTCCCCTTATTTTGTGGCAAAAAGGCAGAAATTTCTTTTATTTTGGGGCAAAATTGCAGAAATTTCACTTATTTCAGGGCATAATTAAAAAATTCCTTTTATTTTGGGGCAAAATACAGAAATTCTATTTATTTTTGGATAAAAAGGCAGAAATTTCACTTATTTTGAGCTAAAAAGGCAGAAATTCCTTTTATTTTGCGGCAAAAATGAAGAAATTTCCCTTTTTTGTGGCAAAAGATATACATTCCCCTTACTTTCTTGATAATAAGCATAAATTCCCCGTATTTTGAAGCAAAATTTCAGTAATTCTCATAATTTTCGGTCAAAAAGGCAGAAATTCTCCTTATTTTGGGGTAAAAAGACAGAAAATCTCCTTTTTTTGGGAGCAAACAGTCAGAAATTCCTTTTATTTTGTGGCAAAAAGGCAGAAATTTCTTTTATTTTGAGGCAAAATTGCAGAAATTTCACTTATTTCAGGGCATAATTCAAAAATTCCTTTTATTTTGGGGCAAAATACAGAAATTCTATTTATTTTTGGGTAAAAAGGCAGAAATTTCACTTATATTGAGGTAAAAAGGCAGAAATTCCTCTTATTTTGGGGCAAAAATGAAGAAATTTCCCTTTTTTTGTGGCAAAGGGTATACATTCCCCTTACTTTCAGGATAAAAAGCAGAAATTCCCCGTATTTTGAAGCAAAATTGCAGAAATTCTCATAATTTTCGGGCAAAAAGGCAGAAATTCTCCTTATTTTAAGGCAAAAAGGCAGAAAATCTCCTTTTTTCGGGAGCAAAAGGTCAGAAATTCCCCATATTTTGGGTCAAAATTGCAGAAATTTTCTTTACATTGGGGCAAAATTGCAGAAATTTCCTTTACATTGGGGCAAAATTGCAGAAATTTCACTTATTTCAGAGAAAAAAAGCAAAAATTTTTCGTATTTTGGGGCAAAACCGCAGAAATTCCCATTATTTTGGGGCAAAAAAGGCAGAGATTCACCTTATTTTGGGGTAAAATTGCAGAAATTTCACATATTTCAGGGCAAAAGGCAGAAATTTCCCTTATTTTGGGGCAAAATTACAGAAAATTCACTTATTTTAGGGTAATAAGTCAGAAATTCCCCTTATTTTGGGGCAAAAAAACAGAAATTTTCTTTGTTTTGGGGGAAAAAGACAGAAATTCCACTTATTTAGAGGCAAAAAGGCAGAAATTCCCCTTATTTTGGAGCAAAAATAAAGAAATTTCCCTTTTTTTATGGCAAAAATTATGCATTCCCCTTAATTTCGGGCAAAAAGCAGAAATTCCCCGTATTTTGGAGCAAAATTGCAGAAATTCCCCTAATTGTAGGGCAATAAGGCAGAAATTCCCTATATGTTGGGGCAAAAAGACAGAAATTCTCTTTAATTTTGGGCAAAACTCAGAAATTCCACTTATTTTGGGGCAAAATTGCAAAAATTTCCCTTATTTTGGGGCAAAATTGCAGAAATTTCACTTATTTTGGGGCAAAATTGCAGAAATTTCATTTATTTCAGGGAAAAAAGGCAGAAATTTTCTTATTTTGTGACAAAAATGTAGAAATTTCTAATATTTTGTGGCAAAAATGCAGAAATTCCCCTTATTTTGAGGTAAAAAGGCTGAAGTTCCCCTTATATGGGGGCAAAAAGGCCGAAATTTCCCTTAATTTGGGGCAAAATTGCAGAAATTTCACTTATTTCAGAGAAAAAAAGCAAAAATTTTTCTTATTTTGGGGCAAAAAGGCAGAAATTCCCATTATTTTGGGCCAAAAATGCAGAAATTCACCTTATTTTGGGGTAAAATTCCAGAAATTTCACATATTTCAGGGCAAAAAAAGAGAAATTTCCCTTATTTTGGGGCAAAATTGCAGAAATTTCACTTATTTCAGGGTAATAAGTCAGAAATTTTCCTTATTTTGGAGGAAAAAAGACAGCAAATCCCTTTGTTTTGGGGGAAAAAGAAAGACATTCCACTTATTTAGAGGCAAAAAAGCAGAAATTCCCCTTATTTTGGAGCAAAAATGAAGAAATTTCTTTTTTTAAGGCAAAAAGGTATGCATTCTTCTTATTTTCGGGCAAAAAGGCAGAAATTCCCCGTATTTTGGAGCAAAAAGCAGAAATTCCCCTAATTGTGGGGCAAAAATGCAGAAATTCCAATATGTTGGGGCAAAAAGACAGAAATTCTCATTATTTTGAGGCAAAACTCAGAAATTCCACTTATTTTGGGGCAAAATTCCAGAAATTTCCCTTATTTTGGGGCAAAATTGCAGAAATTTCACTTATTTTGGGGCGAAATTGCAGAAATTTCACTTATTTCAGGGAAAAAAGGCAGAAAGTTTTCCTTATTTTGGGGCAAAAAGGCAGAGATTTCTAATATTTTGTGGCAAAAATGCAGAAATTCCCCTTATTTTGAAGTAAAAAGGCTGAAATTCTCTTTATTTGGGGGCAAAAATGCAGAAAATTTTTTTATTTGGGGGCAAAATTGCAGAAATTTCACTTATTTCAGGGCAATGAGTCAGAAATTCCCCTTATTTTGGAGCAAAAAATACAGAAATTCCCTTTGTTTTGGGGGAATAAGACAGAAATTCCACTTATTTAGAGGCAAAAAGGCAGAAATTCCCTTTATTTTGGAGCAAAAATGAAGAAATTTCCCTTTTTATGGCAAAAAGGTATGCATTCCCATTATTTTCGGGCAAAAAGGCAGAAATTCCCCGTATTTTGGAGCAAAATTGCAGAAATTCCCCTAATTTTGAGGCGAAAGGCAGAAATTCCCTTTATTTTGGGGCAAAAATCAGAAATTCCCCTTATTTTAGGGCAAAATTCCAGAAATTTCCTTTATTTTGGGGCAAAATTGCAGGAATTTACCTTATTTTGGGGCAAAATTGCAGAAATTTCACTTATTTGAGGCAAAATTGCAGAAATTTCACTTATATTTAGGTAAAAAGGCTGAAATTTCCTTTATTTTAGGGAACAAAGGAGAAATGCTCTTTATTTTGGGGCAAAATTGCAGAAATTTCCCTTATTATGGGGAAAAATTGCAGAAATTTCCCATATTTTAGGGCAAAATTGCAAAAATTTCACTTATTTCAGAGAAAAAAAACAAAAATTTTTCTTATTTTGGGGCAAAAAGGAAGAAATTCCCATTATTTTGGGGCAAAAAGGCAGAAATTCACCTTATTTTGGGGTAAAATTGCAGAAATTTCAAATATTTCAGAACAAAAAGGCAGAAATTTCCCTCATTTTGGGGCAAAATTGCAGAATTTCACTTATTTCAGGGTAATAAGTCAGAAATTCTTCTTATTTTGGGGCAAAAAAGACAGAAATTCCCTTTGTTTTGGGGGAAAAAGACAGAAATTCCACTTATTTAGAGGCAAAAAAGCAGAAATTCTTCTTATTTTGGAGCAAAAATGAAGAAAATTTCCTCTTTTATGGCAAAAAGTTATGCATTCCTCTTATTTCCGGGCAAAAAGGCAGAAGTTCCCCGTATTTTGTAGCAAAATTGCAGAAATTCCCCTAATGGTGAAGCAAAAAGGCAGAAATTCCCTATATGTTGGGGCAAAAAGACAGAAATTCTCCTTATTTTGGTGCAAAACTCAGAATTTTCTCTTATTTTGGGGCAAAATTCCAGAAATTTTACTTATTTTGGGGCAAAATTGCAGAAATTTCCCTTATTTTGGAGCAAAATTGCAGAAATTTCACATATTTCAGGGAAAAAAGGCAGATATTTCCCTTATTTTGGGGCAAAAATGCAGAATTTCTTAATATTTGGTGGCAAAAATGCAGAAATTCTCTTTCTTTTGAGGTAAAAAGGCTGAAGTTCCCCTTATATGGGGGCAAAAAAACAGAAATTTCCCTTATTTTGGGGCAAAAAGACAGAAATTCCCCTTATTTTGTGGTAAAAAGGCAGAAATTTCTTTTATTTTGGGGCAAAATTGCAGAAATTTCACTTATTTCAGGGCATAATTCAAAAATTCCTTTTATTTTGGGGCAAAATACAGAAATTCCATTTATTTTTGGGTAAAAAGGCAGAAATTTCACTTATTTTGAGGTAAAAAGGCAGAAATTCCTCTTATTTTGGGGCAAAAATGAAGAAATTTCCCTTTTTTGTGGCAAAAGATATACATTCTTCTTACTTTCTGGATAATAAGCAGAAATTCCCTGTATTTTGAAGCAAAATTGCAGTAATTCTCATAATTTTCGGGCAAAAAGGCAGAAATTCTCCATATTTTGGGGTAAAAAGACAGAAAATCTCTTTTTTTTGGGGGCAAACTGTCAGATATTCCTCTTATTTTGTGGCAAAAAGACAGAAATTTCTTTTATTTTGAGGCAAAATTGCAGAAATTTCACTTATTTCAGGGCATAATTCAAAAATTCCTTTTATTTTGGGGCAAAAAGACAGAAATTTTGTTTATTTTTGGGTAAAAAGGCAGAAATTTCACTTATATTGAGGTAAAAAGGCAGAAATTCCTCTTATTTTGGGGCAAAAATGAAGAAATTTCCCTTTTTTTGTGGCAAAAGGTATACATTCCCCTTACTTTCAGGATAAAAAGCAGAAATTCCGCGTATTTTGAAGCAAAATTGCAGAAATTCTAATAATTTTCGGGCAAAAAAGCAGAAATTCTCCTTATTTTGGGGCAAAAAGGCAGAAAATCTCCTTTTTTCAGGAGCAAAAGGTCAGAAATTCCCCATATTTTGGGGCAAAATTGCAGAAATTTCCTTTACATTGGGGAAAAATTGCAGAAATTTCCTTTACATTGGGGCAAAATTGCAGAAATTTCACTTATTTCAGAGAAAAAAAGCAAAAATTTTTCATATTTTGGGGCAAAACGGCAGAAATTCCCATTATTTTGGGGCAAAAAAGGCAGAAATTCACCTTATTTTGGGGTAAAATTGCAGAAATTTCACATATTTCAGGGCAAAAAGGCAGAAATTTCCCTTATTTTGGGGCAAAATTACAGAAAATTCACTTATTTTCGGGTAATAAGTCAGAAATTCCCCTTATTTTGGGGCAAAAAAACCAGAAATTTTCTTTGTTTTGAGGGAAAAAGACAGAAATTCCACTGATTTAGAGGCAAAAAGGCAGAAATTTCCCTTATTTTGGAGAAAAATAAAGAAATTTCCCTTTTTTTATGGCAAAAATTATTCATTCCCCTTAATTTCGGGCAAAAAGGCAGAATTTCCCCGTATTTTGGAGCAAAATTGCAGAAATTCCCCTAATTGTGGGGCAAAAAGGCAGAAATTCCCTATACGTTGGGACAAAAAGACAGAAATTCTCTTTATTTTGGGGCAAAACTCAGAAATTCCACTTATTTTGGGGCAAAATTGCAAAAATTTCCCTTATTTTGGGGCAAAATTGCAGAAATTTCACATATTTTGGGGCAAAATTGCAGAAATTTCATTTATTTCAGGGAAAAAAGGCAGAAATTTTCCTTATTTTGTGACAAAAAGGTAGAAATTTCTAATATTTTGTGGCAAAAATTCAGAAATTCCCCTTATTTTGAGGTAAAAAGGCTGAAGTTCCCTTTATATGGGGGCAAAAAGGCCGAAATTTTCCTTAATTTGTGGCAAAATTGCAGAAATTTCACTTATTTCAGAGAAAAAAAGCAAAAAATTTTCTTATTTTGGGGCAAAAAGGCAGAAATTCCCATTATTTTAGGGCAAAAAGGCAAAAATTCTCCTTATTTTGGGGTAAAATTGCAGAAATTTCACATATTTCAGGGCAAAAATAGAAAAATTTGCCTTATTTTGGGTCAAAATTGCAGAAATTTCACTTATTTCAGGGTAATAAGTCAGAAATTTTCCTTATTTTGGAGCAAAAAAGACAAAAAATCCCTTTGTTTTGGGGGAAAAAGACAGACATTCCACTTATTTAGAGGCAAAAAAGCAGAAATTCCCCTTATTTTGGAGCAAAAATGAAGAAATTTCTTTTTTTTAAGGCAAAAATGTATGCATTCTTCTTATTTTCGGGCAAAAAGGCAGAAATTCCCCGTATTTTGGGGCAGAATTGCAGAAATTCCCCTAATTGTGGGGCAAAAATGCAGAAATTCCCTATATGTTGGGGCAAAAAGACAGAAATTCTCCTTATTTTGGGGCAAAACTCAGAAATTCCACTTATTTTGGGGCAAAATTCCAGAAATTTCCCTTATTTTGGGGCAAAATTGCAGAAATTTCACTTATTTTGAGGCGAAATTGCAGAAATTTCACTTATTTCAGGAAAAAAAGGCAGAAATTTTTCTTTATTTTGGGGCAAAAAGGCAGAAATTTCTAATATTTTGTGGCAAAAATGCAGAAATTCCCCTTATTTTGAGGTAAAAAGGCTAAAATTCTCCTTATTTGGGGGCAAAAATGCAGAAAATTCTTTTATTTGGGGGCAAAATTTCAGAAATTTCACTTATTTTAGTGTAATGAGTCAGAAATTCCCCTTATTTTGGAGCAAAAAATACATAAATTTCCTTTGTTTTGGGGGAATAAAACAGAAATTCCACTTATTTAGAGGCAAAAAGGCAGAAATTCCCTTTATTTTGGAGCAAAAATGAAGAAATTTGCCTTTTTATGGCAAAAAGGTATGCATTCCCTTTATTTTCGGGCAAAAAGGCAGAAATTCTCCGTATTTTGGAGCAAAATTGCAGAAATCCCCTAATTTTGGGGCGAAAGGCAGAAATTCCCTTTATTTTGGGGCAAAAATCAGAAATTCGCCTTATTTTAAGTCAAAATTCCAGAAATTTCCTTTATTTTCGGGCAAAATTGCAGGAATTTACCTTATTATGGGGCAAAATTGCAGAAATTTCACTTATTTGAGGCAAAATTGCAGAAATTTCACTTATTTTCAGGTAAAAAGGCTGAAATTTCCTTTATTTTAGGGAAAAAAGGAGAAATTCTCTTTATTTTGGGGCAAAATTGCAGAAATTTCCCTTACTATGGGGAAAAATTGCAGAAATTTTCCTTATTTTAGGGCAAAATTGCAAAAATTTCACTTATTTCAGAGAAAAAAAACAAAAATTTTTCTTATTTTGGGGCAAAAAGGAAGAAATTCCCATTATTTTGGGGCAAAAAGGCAGAAATTCACCTTATTTTGGGGTAAAATTGCAGAAATTTCAAATATTTCAGAACAAAAAGGCAGAAATTTCTTTTATTTTGGGCCAAAATTGCAGAATTTCACGTATTTCAGGGTAATAAGTCAGAAATTCTTCTTATTTTGGGGCAAAAAAACAGAAATTTTCTTTGTTTTGGGGGAAAAAGACAGAAATTCCACTTATTTAGAGGCAAAAAAGCAGAAATTCTTCTTATTTTGGAGCAAAAATAAAGAAATTTCCCTTTTTTTATGGCAAAAATTATGCATTCCCCTTAATTTCGGGCAAAAAGCAGAAATTCCCCGTATTTTGGAGCAAAATTGCAGAAATTCCCCTAATTGTAGAGCAATATGGCAGAAATTCCCTATATGTTGGGGCAAAAAGACAGAAATTCTCTTTATTTTTGGGCAAAACTCAGAAATTCCACTTATTTTGGGGCAAAATTGCAAAAATTTCCCTTATTTTGGGGCAAAATTGCAGAAATTTCACTTATTTTGGGGCAAAATTGCAGAAATTTCATTTATTTCAGGGAAAAAAGGCAGAAATTTTCCTTATTTTGTGACAAAATGTAGAAATTTCTAATATTTTGTGGCAAAAATGCAGAAATTCCCCTTATTTTGAGGTAAAAGGCTGAAGTTCCCCTTATATGGGGGCAAAAAGGCCGAAATTTCCCTTAATTTGGGGCAAAATTGCAGAAATTTCACTTATTTCAGAGAAAAAAAGCAAAAATTTTTCTTATTTTGGGGCAAAAAGGCAGAAATTCCCATTATTTTGGGCCAAAAATGCAGAAATTCACCTTATTTTGGGGTAAAATTCCAGAAATTTCACATATTTCAGGGCAAAAAGGGAGAAATTTCCCTTATTTTGGGGCAAAATTGCAGAAATTTCACTTATTTCAGGGTAATAAGTCAGAAATTTTCTTTATTTTGGAGGAAAAAAGACAGCAAATCCCTTTGTTTTGGGGGAAAAAGAAAGACATTCCACTTATTTAGAGGCAAAAAAGCAGAAATTCCCCTTATTTTGGAGCAAAAATGAAGAAATTTCTTTTTTTAAGGCAAAAAGGTATGCATTCTTATTATTTTCGAGCAAAAAGGCAGAAATTCCCCGTATTTTGGAGCAAAAGCAGAAATTCCCCTAATTGTGGGGCAAAAATGCAGAAATTCCAATATGTTGGGGCAAAAAGACAGAAATTCTCATTATTTTGAGGCAAAACTCAGAAATTCCACTTATTTTGGGGCAAAATTCCAGAAATTTCCCTTATTTTGGGGCAAAATTGGAGAAATTTCACTTATTTTGGGGCGAAATTGCAGAAATTTCACTTATTTCAGGGAAAAAAGGCAGAAAGTTTTCCTTATTTTGGGGCAAAAAGGCAGAAATTTCTAATATTTTGTGGCAAAAATGCAGAAATTCCCCTTATTTTGAGGTAAAAAGGCTGAAATTCTCCTTATTTGGGGGCAAAAATGCAGAAAATTCTTTTATTTGGGGGCAAAATTGCAGAAATTTCACTTATTTCAGGGTAATGAGTCAGAAATTCCCCTTATTTTGGAGCAAAAAATACAGAAATTCCCTTTGTTTTGGGGGAATAAGACAGAAATTCCACTTATTTAGAGGCAAAAAGGCAGAAATTCCCTTTATTTTGGAGCAAAAATGAAGAAATTTCCCTTTTTATGGCAAAAAGGTATGCATTCCCATTATTTTCGGGCAAAAAGGCAGAAATTCCCCGTATTTTGGAGCAAAAATGCAGAAATTCCCCTAATTTTGAGGCGAAAGGCAGAAATTCCCTTTATTTTGGGGCAAAAATCAGAAATTCCCCTTATTTTAGGGCAAAATTCCAGAAATTTCCTTTATTTTGGGGCAAAATTGCAGGAATTTACCTTATTTTGGGGCAAAATTGCAGAAATTTCACTTATTTGAGGCAAAATTGCAGAAATTTCACTTATATTCAGGTAAAAAGGCTGAAATTTCCTTTATTTTAGGGAACAAAGGAGAAATTCTCTTTATTTTGGGGCAAAATTGCAGAAATTTCCCTTATTATGGGGAAAAATTGCAGAAATTTCCCATATTTTAGGGCAAAATTGCAAAAATTTCACTTATTTCAGAGAAAAAAAACAAAAATTTTTCTTATTTTGGGGCAAAAAGGAAGAAATTCCCATTATTTTGGGGCAAAAAGGCAGAAATTCACCTTATTTTGGGGTAAAATGTCAGAAATTTCACATATTTCAGGGGAAAAAAGCCGGAAATTTCCCTCATTTTGGGGCAAAATTGCAGAATTTCACTTATTTCAGGGTAATAAGTCAGAAATTCTTCTTATTTTGGGGCAAAAAAGACAGAAATTCCCTTTGTTTTGGGGGAAAAAGTCAGAAATTCCACTTATTTAGAGGCAAAAAAGCAGAAATTCTTCTTATTTTGGAGCAAAAATGAAGAAATTTTCCTCTTTTATGGCAAAAAGTTATGCATTCCTCTTATTTCCGGGCAAAAAGGCAGAAGTTCCCCGTATTTTGTAGCAAAATTGCAGAAATTCCCCTAATTGTGAAGCAAAAAGGCAGAAATTCCCTATATGTTGGGGCAAAAAGACAGAAATTCTCCTTATTTTGGTGCAAAACTCAGAATTTTCTCTTATTTTGGGGCAAAATTCCAGAAATTTCACTTATTTTGGGGCAAAATTGCAGAAATTTCCCTTATTTTGGAGCAAAATTGCAGAAATTTCACTTATTTCAGGGAAAAAAAGGCAGAAATTTCCCTTATTTTGGGGCAAAAATGCAGAATTTCTTAATATTTGGTGGCAAAAATGCAGAAATTCTCTTTCTTTTGAGGTAAAAATGCTGAAGTTCCCCTTATATGGGGGCAAAAAAACAGAAATTTCCCTTATTTTGGGGCAAAAAGACAGAAATTCCCCTTATTTTGTGGCAAAAAGGCAGAAATTTCTTTTATTTTGGGGCAAAATTGCAGAAATTTCACTTATTTCAGGGCATAATTCAAAAATTCCTTTTATTTTGGGGCAAAATACAAAAATTCCATTTATTTTTGGGTAAAAAGGCAGAAATTTCACTTATTTTGAGGTAAAAAGGCAGAAATTCCTCTTATTTTGGGGCAAAAATGAAGAAATTTCCCTTTTCTGTGGCAAAAGATATACATTCTTCTTACTTTCTGGATAATAAGCAGAAATTCCCCGTATTTTGAAGCAAAATTGCAGTAATTCTCATAATTTTCGGTCAAAAAGGCAGAAATTCTCCATATTTTGGGGTAAAAAGACAGAAAATCTCCTTTTTTTGGGGGCAAACTGTCAGAAATTCCTCTTATTTTGTGGCAAAAAGACAGAAATTTCTTTTATTTTGAGGCAAAATTGCAGAAATTTCACTTATTTCAGGGCATAATTCAAAAATTCCTTTTATTTTGGGGCAAAAAGACAGAAATTTTGTTTATTTTTGGGTAAAAAGGCAGAAATTTCACTTATATTGAGGTAAAAAGGCAGAAATTCCTCTTATTTTGGGGCAAAAATGAAGAAATTTCCCTTTTTTTGTGGCAAAAGGTATACATTCCCCTTACTTTCAGGATAAAAAGCAGAAATTCCCCGTATTTTGAAGCAAAATTGCAGAAATTCTCATAATTTTCGGACAAAAAGGCAGAAATTCTTCTTATTTTGGGGCAAAAAGGCAGAAAATCTCCTTTTTTCGGGAGCAAAAGGTCAGAAATTCCCCATATTTTGGGGCAAAATTGCAGAAATTTCCTTTACATTGGGGCAAAATTGCAGAAATTTCCTTTACATTGGGGCAAAATTGCAGATATTTCCTTTACATTGGGGCAAAATTGCAGAAATTTCACATATTTCAGAGAAAAAAAGCAAAAATTTTTCATATTTTGGGGCAAAACGGCAGAAATTCCCATTATTTTGGGGCAAAAAAGGCAGAAATTCACATTATTTTGGGGTAAAATTGCAGAAATTTCACATATTTCAGGGCAAAAAGGCAGAAATTTCCCTTATTTTGGGGCAAAATTACAGAAAATTCACTTATTTTAGGGTAATAAGTCAGAAATTCCTCTTATTTTGGGGCAAAAAAAACAGAAATTTTCTTTTTTTTGGGGGAAAAAGACAGAAATTCCACTGATTTAGAGGCAAAAAGGCAGAAATTTCCCTTATTTTGGAGCAAAAATAAAGAAATTTTCCTTTTTTTATGGCAAAAATTATGCATTCCCCTTAATTTCGGGCAAAAAGGCAGAATTTCCCCGTATTTTAGAGCAAAATTGCAGAAATTCCCCTAATTGTAGGGCAAAAAGGCAGAAATTCCCTATACGTTGGGGCAAAAGACTGAAATTCTCTTTATTTTGGGGCAAAACTCAGAAATTCCACTTATTTTGGGGCAAAATTGCAAAAATTTCCCTTATTTTGGGGCAAAATTGCAGAAATTTCACATATTTTGGGGCAAAATTGCAGAAATTTCATTTATTTCAGGGAAAAAGGGCAGAAATTTTCCTTATTTTGTGACAAAAAGGTAGAAATTTCTAATATTTTGTGGCAAAAATTCACTAATTCCCCTTATTTTGAGGTAAAAAGGCTGAAATTCCCCTTATATGGGGGCAAAAAGGCCGAAATTTTCCTTAATTTGTGGCAAAATTGCAGAAATTTCACTTATTTCAGAGAAAAAAAGCAAAAAATTTTCTTATTTTGGGGCAAAAAGGCAGAAATTCCCATTATTTTAGGGCAAAAAGGCAAAAATTCTCCTTATTTTGGGGTAAAATTGCAGAAATTTCACATATTTCAGGGCAAAAATAAAGAAATTTCCCTTATTTTGGGGCAAAATTGCAGAAATTTCACTTATTTCAGGGTAATAAGTCAGAAATTTTCCTTATTTTGGAGCAAAAAAGACAGAAAATCCCTTTGTTTTGGGGGAAAAAGACAGACATTCCACTTATTTAGAGGCAAAAAAGCAGAAATTCCCCTTATTTTGGAGCAAAAATGAAGAAATTTCTTTTTTTTAAGGCAAAAATGTATGCATTCTTCTTATTTTCGGGCAAAAAGGCAGAAATTCCCCGTATTTTGGGGCAAAATTGCAGAAATTCCCCTAATTGTGGGGCAAAAATGCAGAAATTCCCTATATGTTGGGGCAAAAAGACAGAAATTCTCCTTATTTTGGGGCAAAACTCAGAAATTCCACTTATTTTGGGGCAAAATTCCAGAAATTTCCCTTATTTTGAAGCAAAATTGCAGAAATTTCACTTATTGTGAAGCGAAATTGCAGAAATTTCACTTACTTCAGGAAAAAAAGGCAGAAATTTTTCTTTATTTTTGGGCAAAAAGGCAGAAATTTCTAATATTTTGTGGCAAAAATGCAGAAATTCTTCTTATTTTGAGGTAAAAAGGCTGAAATTCTCCTTATTTGTGGGCAAAAATGCAGAAAATTCTTTTATTTGGGGGCAAAATTGCAGAAATTTCACTTATTTTAGGGTAATGAGTCAGAAATTCCCCTTATTTTGGAGCAAAAAATACAGAAATTCCCTTTGTTTTGGGGGAATAAGACAGAAATTCCACTTATTTAGAGGCAAATAGTCAGAAATTCCCCTTATTTTGGAGCAAAAATGAAGAAATTTCCCTTTTTATGGCAAAAAGGTATGCATTCCCTTTATTTTCGGGCAAAAGGCAGAAATTCTCCGTATTTTGGAGCAAAATTGCAGAAATCCCCTAATTTTGGGGCGAAAGGCAGAAATTCCCTTTATTTTGGGGCAAAAATCAGAAATTCGCCTTATTTTAAGTCAAAATTCCAGAAATTTCCTTTATTTTGGGGCAAAATTGCAGGAATTTACCTTATTTTGGGGCAAAATTGCAGAAATTTCACTTATTTGAGGCAAAATTGCAGAAATTTCACTTATTTTCAGGTAAAAAGGCTGAAATTTCCTTTATTTTAGGGGAAAAAGGAGAAATTCTCTTTATTTTGGGGCAAAATTGCAGAAATTTCCCTTACTATGGGGAAAAATTGCAGAAATTTTCCTTATTTTAGGGCAAAATTGCAAAAATTTCACTTATTTCAGAGAAAAAAAACAAAAATTTTTCTTATTTTGGGGCAAAAAGGAAGAAATTCCCATTATTTTGGGGCAAAAAGGCAGAAATTCACCTTATTTTGGGGTAAAATTGCAGAAATTTCAAATATTTCAGAACAAAAAGGCAGAAATTTCTTTTATTTTGGGCCAAAATTGCAGAATTTCACGTATTTCAGGGTAATAAGTCAGAAATTCTTCTTATTTTGGGGCAAAAAAGACAGAAATTCCCTTTGTTTTGGGGGAAAAAGACAGAAATTCCACTTATTTAGAGGCAAAAAAGCAGAAATTCTTCTTATTTTGGAGCAAAAATGAAGAAATTTTCCTCTTTTATGGCAAAAAGTTATGCATTCCTCTTATTTTCGGGCAAAAAGGCAGAAGTTCCCCGTATTTTGTAGCAAAATTGCAGAAATTCCCCTAATTGTGAAGCAAAAAGGCAGAAATTCCCTATATGTTGGGGCAAAAAGACAGAAATTCTCCTTATTTTGGTGCAAAACTCAGAATTTTCTCTTATTTTGGGGCAAAATTCCAGAATTTTCCTTTATTTTGGGGCAAAATTGAGGAAATTTCCCATATTTTGGGGCAAAATTGCAGAAATTTCACTTATTTCAGGGAAAAAAGGCAGAAATTTTTCTTATTTTGGGGCAAAAATGCAGAATTTCTTAATATTTGGTGGCAAAAATGCAGAAATTCTCTTTCTTTTGTGGTAAAAAGGCTAAAATTCCCCTTATATGGGGGCAAAAAACCAGAAATTTCCCTTATTTTGGGGAAAAAAGACAGAAATTCCCCTTATTTTGTGGCAAAAAGGCAGAAATTTCTTTTATTTTGGGGCAAAATTGCAGAAATTTCACTTATTTCAGTGCATAATTCAAAAATTCCTTTTATTTTGGGGCAAAATACAGAAATTCTATTTATTTTTGGGTAAAAAGGCAGAAATTTCACTTATTTTGAGGTAAAAAGGCAGAAATTCCTTTTATTTTGCGGCAAAAATGAAGAAATCCCTTTTTTGTGGCAAAAGATATACATTCCCCTTACTTTCTGGATAATAAGCAAAAATTCCCCGTATTTTGAAGCAAAATTTCAGTAATTCTCATAATTTTCGGGCAAAAAGGCAGAAATTCTCCTTATTTTGGGGTAAAAAGACAGAAAATCTCCTTTTTTTGGGAGCAAACAGTCAGAAATTCCTTTTATTTTGTGGCAAAAAGGCAGAAATTTCTTTTATTTTGAGGCAAAATTGCAGAAATTTCACTTATTTCAGGGCATAATTCAAAAATTCCTTTTATTTTGGGGCAAAAAGACAGAAATTTTGTTTATTTTTGGGTAAAAAGGCAGAAATTTCACTTATATTGAGGTAAAAAGGCAGAAATTCCTCTTATTTTGGGGCAAAAATGAAGAAATTTCCCTTTTTTTGTGGCAAAGGGTATACATTCCCCTTACTTTCAGGATAAAAAGCAGAAATTCCCCCGTATTTTGAAGCAAAATTGCAGAAATTCTCATAATTTTCGGGCAAAAAAGCAGAAATTCTCCTTATTTTAAGGCAAAAAGGCAGAAAATCTCCTTTTTTCGGGAGCAAAAGGTCAGAAATTCCCCATATTTTGGGGCAAAATTGCAGAAATTTTCTTTACATTGGGGCAAAATTGCAGAAATTTCCTTTACATTGGGGCAAAATTGCAGAAATTTCACTTATTTCAGAGAAAAAAAGCAAAAATTTTTCGTATTTTGGGGCAAAACCGCAGAAATTCCCATTATTTTGGGGCAAAAAAGGCAGAAATTCACCTTATTTTGGGGTAAAATTGCAGAAATTTCACATATTTCAGGGCAAAAGGCAGAAATTTCCCTTATTATGGGGCAAAATTACAGAAAATTCACTTATTTTAGGGTAATAAGTCAGAAATTCCCTTATTTTGGGGCAAAAAAACAGAAATTTTCTTTGTTTTGGGGGAAAAAGACAGAAATTCCACTTATTTAGAGGCAAAAAGGCAGAAATTCCCATTATTTTGGAGCAAAAATAAAGAAATTTCCCTTTTTTTATGGCAAAAATTATGCATTCCCCTTAATTTCGGGCAAAAAGGAGAAATTCCCCGTATTTTGGAGCAAAATTGCAGAAATTCCCCTAATTGTAGGGCAATAAGGCAGAAATTCCCTATATGTTGGGGCAAAAAGACAGAAATTCTCTTTTTTTTGGGCAAAACTCAGAAATTCCACTTATTTTGGGGCAAAATTGCAAAAATTTCCCTTATTTTGGGGCAAAATTGCAGAAATTTCACTTATTTGGGGGCAAAATTGCAGAAATTTCATTTATTTCAGGGAAAAAAGGCAGAAATTTTCCTTATTTTGTGACAAAAATGTAGAAATTTCTAATATTTTGTGGCAAAAATGCAGAAATTCACCTTATTTTGAGGTAAAAAGGCTGAAGTTCCCCTTATATGGGGGCAAAAAGGCCGAAAATTCCCTTAATTTGGGGCAAAATTGCAGAAATTTCACTTATTTCAGAGAAAAAAAGCAAAAATTTTTTTTATTTTGGGGCAAAAAGGCAGAAATTCCCATTATTTTGGGCCAAAAATGCAGAAATTCACCTTATTTTGGGGTAAAATTCCAGAAATTTCACATATTTCAGGGCAAAAAGGAAGAAATTTCCCTTATTTTGGGGCAAAATTGCAGAAATTTCACTTATTTCAGGGTAATAAGTCAGAAATTTTCCTTATTTTGGAGGAAAAAAGACAGCAAATCCCTTTGTTTTGGGGGAAAAAGAAAGACATTCCACTTATTTAGAGGCAAAAAAGCAGAAATTCCCCTTATTTTGGAGCAAAAATGAAGAAATTTCTTTTTTTAAGGCAAAAAGGTATGCATTCTTCTTATTTTCGGGCAAAAAGGCAGAAATTCCCCGTATTTTGGAACAAAAAGCAGAAATTCCCCTAATTGTGGGGCAAAAATGCAGAAATTCCAATATGTTGGGGCAAAAAGACAGAAATTCTCATTATTTTGAGGCAAAACTCAGAAATTCCACTTATTTAGGGGCAAAATTCCAGAAATTTCCCTTATTTTGGGGCAAAATTGCAGAAATTTCACTTATTTTGGGGCGAAATTGCAGAAATTTCACTTATTTCAGGGAAAAAAGGCAGAAAGTTTTCCTTATTTTGGGGCAAAAAGGCAGAAATTTCTAATATTTTGTGGCAAAAATGCAGAAATTCCCCTGATTTTGAGGTAAAAAGGCTGAAATTCTCCTTATTTGGGGGCAAAAATGCAGAAAATTCTTTTATTTGGGGGCAAAATTGCAGAAATTTCACTTATTTGAGGGTAATGAGTCAGAAATTCCCCTTATTTTGGAGCAAAAAATACAGAAATTCCCTTTGTTTTGGGGGAATAAGACAGAAATTCCACTTATTTAGAGGCAAAAAGGCAGAAATTCCCTTTATTTTGGAGCAAAAATGAAGAAATTTCCCTTTTTATGGCAAAAAGGTATGAATTCCCATTATTTTCGGGCAAAAAGGCAGAAATTCTCCGTATTTTGGAGCAAAATTGCAGAAATTCCCCTAATTTTGAGGCGAAAGGCAGAAATTCTCTTTATTTTGGGGCAAAAATCAGAAATTCCACTTATTTTAGGGCAAAATTCCAGAAATTTCCTTTATTTTGGGGCAAAATTGCAGGAATTCACCTTATTTTGGGGCAAAATTGCAGAAATTTCACTTATTTGAGGCAAAATTGCAGAAATTTCACTTATATTCAGGTAAAAAGGCTGAAATTTCCTTTATTTTAGGGAACAAAGGAGAAATTCTCTTTATTTTGGGGCAAAATTGCAGAAATTTCCCTTATTATGGGGAAAAATCGCAGAAATTTCCCATATTTTAGGGCAAAATTGCAAAAATTTCACTTATTTCAGAGAAAAAAAACAAAAATTTTTCTTATTTTGTGGCAAAAAGGAAGAAATTCCCATTATTTTGGGGCAAAAAGGCAGAAATTCACCTTATTTTGGGGTAAAATGTCAGAAATTTCACATATTTAAGGGGAAAAAAGCCGGAAATTTCTCTCATTTTGGGGCAAAATTGCAGAATTTCACTTATTTCAGGGTAATAAGTCAGAAATTCTTCTTACTTTGGGGCAAAAAAGACAGAAATTCCCTTTGTTTTGGGGGAAAAAGACAGAAATTCCACTTATTTAGAGGCAAAAAAGCAGAAATTCTTCTTATTTTGGAGCAAAAATGAAGAAATTTTCCTCTTTTATGGCAAAAAGTTATGCATTCCTCTTATTTCCGGGCAAAAAGGCAGAAGTTCCCCGTATTTTGTAGCAAAATTGCAGAAATTCCCCTAATGGTGAAGCAAAAAGGCAGAAATTCCCTATATTTTGGGGCAAAAAGACAGAAATTCTCCTTATTTTGGTGCAAAACTCAGAATTTTCTCTTATTTTGGGGCAAAATTCCAGAAATTTCACTTATTTTGGGGCAAAATTGCAGAAATTTCCCTTATTTTGGAGCAAAATTGCAGAAATTTCACTTATTTCAGGGAAAAAAGGCAGAAATTTCCCTTATTTTGGGGCAAAAATGCAGAATTTCTTAATATTTGGTGGCAAAAATGCAGAAATTCTCTTACTTTTGAGGTAAAAAGGCTGAAATTCCCCTTATATAGGGGCAAAAAAACAGAAATTTCCCTTATTTTGGGGCAAAAAGACAGAAATTCCCCTTATTTTGTGGCAAAAAGGCAGAAATTTCTTTTATTTTGGGGCAAAATTGCAGAAATTTCACTTATTTCAGGGCATAATTCAAAAATTCCTTTTATTTTGGGGCAAAATACAAAAATTCCATTTATTTTTTGGTAAAAAGGCAGAAATTTCACTTATTTTGAGGTAAAAAGGCAGAAATTCCTCTTATTTTGGGGCAAAAATGAAGAAATTTCCCTTTTTTGTGGCAAAAGATATACATTCTTCTTACTTTCTGGATAATAAGCAGAAATTCCCCGTATTTTGAAGCAAAATTGCAGTAATTCTCATAATTTCGGGCAAAAAGGCAGAAATTCTCCATATTTTGGGGTAAAAAAACAGAAAATCTCCTTTTTTTGGGGGCAAACTGTCAGAAATTCCTCTTATTTTGTGGCAAAAAGACAGAAATTTCTTTTATTTTGAGGCAAAATTGCAGAAATTTCACTTATTTCAGGGCATAATTCAAAAATTCCTTTTATTTTGGGGCAAAAAGACAGAAATTTTGTTTATTTTTGGGTAAAAAGGCAGAAATTTCACTTATATTGAGGTAAAAAGGCAGAAATTCCTCTTATTTTGGGGCAAAAATGAAGAAATTTCCCTTTTTTTGTGGCAAAAGGTATACATTCCCCTTACTCTCAGGATAAAAAGCAGAAATTCCCCGTATTTTGAAGCAAAATTGCAGAAATTCTCATAATTTTCGGGCAAAAAGGCAGAAATTCTCCTTATTTTGGGGCAAAAAGGCAGAAAATCTCCTTTTTTCGGGAGCAAAAGGTCAGAAATTCCCCATATTTTGGGGCAAAATTGCAGAAATTTCCTTTACATTGGGGCAAAATTGCAGAAATTTCCTTTACATTGGGGCAAAATTGCAGAAATTTCACTTATTTCAGAGAAAAAAAGCAAAAATTTTTCATATTTTGGGGCAAAACGGCAGAAATTCCCATTATTTTGGGGCAAAAAAGGCAGAAATTCACCTTATTTTGGGGTAAAATTGCAGAAATTTCACATATTTCAGGGCAAAAAGGCAGAAATTTCCCTTATTTTGGGGCAAAATTACAGAAAATTCACTTATTTTAGGGTAATAAGTCAGAAATTCCCCTTATTTTTGGGCAAAAAAACCAGAAATTTTCTTTGTTTTGAGGGAAAAAGACAGAAATTCCACTGATTTAGAGGCAAAAAGGCAGAAATTTCCCTTATTTTGGAGCAAAAATAAAGAAATTTCCCTTTTTTTATGACAAAAATTATGCATTCCCCTTAATTTCGGGCAAAAACGCAGAATTTCTCCGTATTTTGAAGCAAAATTGCAGAAATTCCCCTAATTGTGGGGCAAAAAGGCAGAAATTCCCTATACGTTGGGGCAAAAAGACTGAAATTCTCTTTATTTTGGGGCAAAACTCAGAAATTCCACTTATTTTGGGGCAAAATTGCAAAAATTTCCCTTATTTTGGGGCAAAATTGCAGAAATTTCACATATTTTGGGGCAAAATTGCAGAAATTTCATTTATTTCAGGGAAAAAAGGCAGAAATTTTCGTTATTTTGTGACAAAAAGGTAGAAATTTCTAATATTTTGTGGCAAAAATTCAGAAATTCCCCTTATTTTGAGGTAAAAAGGCTGAAGTTCCCCTTATATGGGGGCAAAAAGGCCGAAATTTTCCTTAATTTGTGGCAAAATTGCAGAAATTTCACTTATTTCAGAGAAAAAAAGCAAAAAATTTTCTTATTTTGGGGCAAAAAGGCAGAAATTCCCATTATTTTAGGGCAAAAATGCAAAAATTCTCCTTATTTTGGGGTAAAATTTCAGAAATTTCACATATTTCAGGGCAAAAATGGAGAAATTTCCCTTATTTTGGGGCAAAATTGCAGAAATTTCACTTATTTCAGGGTAATAAATCAGAAATTTTCCTTATTTGGGAGCAAAAAAGACAGAAAATCCCTTTGTTTGGGGGGAAAAAGACAGACATTCCACTTATTTAGAGGCAAAAAAGCAGAAATTCCCCTTATTTTGGAGCAAAAATGAAGAAATTTCTTTTTTTTTAAGGCAAAAATGTATGCATTCTTCTTATTTTCGGGCAAAAAGGCAGAAATTCCCCGTATTTTGGGGCAAAATTGCAGAAATTCCCCTAATTGTGGGGCAAAAATGCAGAAATTCTCTATATGTTGGGGCAAAAAGACAGAAATTCTCCTTATTTTGGGGCAAAACTCAGAAATTCCACTTATTTTGGGGCAAAATTCCAGAAATTTCCCTTATTTTGGGGAAAAATTGCAGAAATTTCACTTATTTTGAGGCGAAATTGCAGAAATTTCACTTATTTCAGGAAAAAAAGGCAGAAATTTTTCTTTATTTTGGGGCAAAAAGGCAGAAATTTCTAATATTTTGTGGCCAAAATGCAGAAATTCTTCTTATTTTGAGGTAAAAATGCTGAAATTCTCCTTATTTGGGGGCAAAAATGCAGAAAATTCTTTTATTTGGGGGCAAAATTGCAGAAATTTCACTTATTTTGGAGCAAAAAATACAGAAATTCCCTTTGTTTTGGGGGAATAAGACAGAAATTCCACTTATTTAGAGGCAAATAGTCAGAAATTCCCTTTATTTTGGAGCAAAAATGAAGAAATTTCCCTTTTTATGGCAAAAAGGTATGCATTCCCTTTATTTTCGGGCAAAAAGGCAGAAATTCTCCGTATTTTGGAGCAAAATTGCAGAAATCCCCTAATTTTGGGGCGAAAGGCAGAAATTCCCTTTATTTTGGGGCAAAAATCAGAAATTCGCCTTATTTTAAGTCAAAATTCCAGAAATTTCCTTTATTTTGGGGCAAAATTGCAGGAATTTACCTTATTTTGGGGCAAAATTGCAGTAATTTCACTTATTTGAGGCAAAATTGCAGAAATTTCACTTATTTTCAGGTAAAAAGGCTGAAATTTCCTTTATTTTAGGGGAAAAAGGAGAAATTCTCTTTATTTTGGGGCAAAATTGCAGAAATTTCCCTTACTATGGGGAAAAATTGCAGAAATTTTCCTTATTTTAGGGCAAAATTGCAAAAATTTCACTTATTTCAGAGAAAAAATACAAAAATTTTTCTTATTTTGGGGCAAAAAGGAAGAAATTCCCATTATTTTGGGGCAAAAAGGCAGAAATTCACCTTATTTTGGGGTAAAATTGCAGAAATTTCAAATATTTCAGAACAAAAAGGCAGAAATTTCTTTTATTTTGGGCCAAAATTGCAGAATTTCACGTATTTCAGGGTAAAAGGTCAGAAATTCTTCTTATTTTGGGGCAAAAAAGACAGAAATTCCCTTTGTTTTGGGGGAAAAAGACAGAAATTCCACTTATTTAGAGGCAAAAAAGCAGAAATTCTTCTTATTTTGGAGCAAAAATGAAGAAATTTTCCTCTTTTATGGCAAAAAGTTATGCATTCCTCTTATTTCCGGGCAAAAAGGCAGAAGTTCCCCGTATTTTGTAGCAAAATTGCAGAAATACCCCTAATTGTGAAGCAAAAAGGCAGAAATTCCCTAAATGTTGGGGCAAAAAGACAGAAATTCTCCTTATTTTGGTGCAAAACTAAGAAATTTCCCTTATTTTTGGGCAAAATTGCAGAAATTTCCCATATTTTGGGGCAAAATTGCAGAAATTTCACTTATTTCAGGGAAAAAAGGCAGAAATTTCCCTTATTTTGGGGCAAAAATGCAGAATTTCTTAATATTTGGTGGCAAAAATGCAGAAATTCTCTTTCTTTTGAGGTAAAAAGGCTGAAATTCCCTTTATATGGGGGCAAAAAAACAGAAATTTCCCTTATTTGGGGGCAAAAAGACAGAAATTCCCCTTATTTTTTGGCAATAAGGCAGAAATTTCTTTTATTTGGGGGCAAAATTGCAGAAATTTCACTTATTTCAGGGCATACTTCAAAAATTCCTTTTATTTTGGGGCAAAATTCAGAAATTCCGTTTATTTTTGGGTAAAAAGTCAGAAATTTCACTTATTTTGAGGTAAAAAGGCAGAAATTCCTTTTATTTTTGGGCAAAAATGAAGAAATTTCCCTTTTTTGTGGCAAAAGATATACATTCCCCTTACTTTCTGGATAATAAGCAGAAATTCCCTGTATTTTGAAGCAAAATTGCAGTAATTCTCATAATTTTCGGGCAAAAAGGCAGAAATTCTCCTTATTTTGGGGTAAAAAGTCAGAAAATCTCCTTTTTTCGGGAGCAAACAGTCAGAAATTCCTTTTATTTTGTGGCAAAAAGGCAGAAATTTCTTTTATTTTGAGGCAAAATTGCAGAAATTTCACTTATTTCAGGGCATAATTCAAAAATTCCTTTTATTTTGGGGCAAAAGGACAGAAATTTTGTTTATTTTTGGGTAAAAATGCAGAAATTTCACTTATATTGAGGTAAAAAGGCAGAAATTCCTCTTATTTAGGGGCAAAAATGAAGAAATTTCCCTTTTTTTGTGGCAAAAGGTATACATTCCCCTTACTTTCAGAATAAAAAGCAGAAATTCCCCGTATTTTGAAGCAAAATTGCAGAAATTCTCATAATTTTCGGGCAAAAAGCAGAAATTCTACTTATTTTGGGTCAAAAAGGCAGAAAATCTCCTTTTTTCGGGAGCAAAAGGTCAGAAATTCCCCATATTTTGGGGCAAAATTGCAGAAATTTCCTTTACATTGGGGCAAAATTGCAGAAATTTCCTTTACATTGGGGCAAAATTGCAGAAATTTCACTTATTTCAGAGAAAAAAAGCAAAAATTTTTCGTATTTTGGGACAAAACGGCAAAAATTCCCTTTATTTTGGGGCAAAAAGGGCAGAAATTCACCTTATTATGGGGTAAAATTGCAGAAATTTCACATATTTCAGGGCAAAAAGGCCGAAATTTTCCTTATTTTGGGGCAAAATTACAGAAAATTCACTTATTTTAGGGTAATAAGTCAGAAATTCCCCTTATTTTGGGGGAAAAAAACAGAAATTCCATTAGTTTTGGGGGAAAAAGACAGAAATTCCACTTATTTAGAGGCAAAAAGGCAGAAATTCCCCTTATTTTGGAGCAAAAATAAAGAAATTTTCCTTTTTTTATGGCAAAAATTATGCATTCCCCTTAATTTTGGGCAAAACGGCAGAAATTCCTCGTATTTTGGAGCAAAATTGCAGAAATTCCCCTAATTGTGGGGAAAGAATGCAGAAATTCCCTATATGTTGGGGCAAAAAGACAGAAATTCTCCTTATTTTGGGGCAAAACTCAGAAATTCCACTTATTTTGGGGCAATATTGCAAAAAATTCCCTTATTTTGGGGCAAAATTGCTGAAATTTCACTTATTTTGGGGCAAAATTGCAGAAATTCCATTTATTTCAGGGAAAAAAGGCAGAAATTTTTCTTATTTTGTGACAAAAAGATAGAAATTTCTAATATTTTGTGGCAAAAATGCAGAAATTCCCCTTATTTTGAGGTAAAAAGGCTGAAGTTCCCCTTATATGGGGGCAAAAAGGCCGAAATTTCCCTTAATTTGGGGCAAAATTGCAGAAATTTCACTTATTTGAGAGAAAAAAGCAAAAATTTTTCTTATTTTGGGGAAAAAAGGCAGAAATTCCCATTATTTTGGGGCAAAAATGCAGAAATTCACCTTATTTTGGGGGAAGATTGCAGAAATTTGACATATTTCACGGCAAAAAGTGAGAAATTTCCCTTATTTTGGGGCAAAATTGCAGAAATTTCACTTATTTCAGGGTAATAAATCAGAAATTTTCTTTATTTTGGAGCAAAAAAGACAGAAAATCCCTTTGTTTTGGGGGAAAAGGACAGACATTCCACTTATTTAGAGGAAAAAAGGCAGAAATTCCCATTATTTTCGGGCAAAAATCAAAAATTCCCTTTATTTTGCGGCAAAATTCCAGAAATTTCCTTTATTTTGGGGCAAAATTGCAGGAATTTACCTTATTTTGGGGCAAAATTTCAGAAATTTCCCTTATTTGGTGCAAAATTGCAGAAATTTCACTTATTTTTAGGTAAAAAGGCTGAAATTTCCTTTATTTTGGGGCAAAAATGGAGAAATTTCCCTTATTTTGGGCCAAAAATGCAGAATTTCTTAATATTTGGTGGCAAAAATGCAGAAATTCTCCTTCTTTTGAGGTAAAAAGGCTGAAATTCCCCTTATATGGGGGCAAAAAAACAGAAATTTCCCCTATTTTGTGGCAAAAAGACAGAAATTCCTCTTATTTTGTGGCAAAAAGGCAGAAATTTTTTTTATTTTGGGGCAAAATTGCAGAAATTTCACTTATTTCAGGGCATAATTCAAAAATTCCTCTTATTTTGGGGCAAAATACAGAAATTCCGTTTATTTTTGGGTAATAACGCAGAAATTTCACTTCTTTTGAGGTAAAAAGGCAGAAATTCCTCTTATTTTGGGGCAAAAATGAAGAAATTTCCCTTTTTTATGGCAAAAGATATACATTCCCCTTACTTTCGGGATAATAAGCAGAAATTCCCCGTATTTTGAAGCAAAATTGCAGTAATTCTCATAATTTTCGGGCAAAAAGGCAGAAATTCTTCCTATTTTGGGGCAAAAAGACAGAAAATCTCCTTTTTTCGGGAGCAAACTGTCAGAAATTCCCCTTATTTTGGGGCAAAATTGCAGAAATTTCTTTTACATTGGGGCAAAATTGCAGAAATTTCCTTTACATTGGGGCAAAATACAGAAAGTTAACTTATTTCAGAGAAAAAAAGCAAAAATTTTTCATATTTTGGGGCAAAAAGGCAGAAATTCTCATTATTTTGGGGCAAAAAGTCAGAAATTCACCGTATTTTGGGGTAAAATTGCAGAAATTTCACATATTTCAGAACAAAAATGCAGAAATTTCCCCTATTTTGGGGCAAAATTGCAGACATTTCACTTATTTCAGAGTAATAAGTCAGAAATTCCCCTTATTTTGGGGCAAAAAAGACAGAAATTCCCTTTGTTTTGGGGGAAAAAAGACAGAAATTCCACTTATTTAGAGGCAAAAAGGCAGAAATTCCCCTTATTTTGGAGCAAAGATGAAGAAATTTTCCTTTTTTATGGAAAAAAAGTTATGTATATCCCGTATTTTTGGGAAAAATGGCAGAAATTCCCCGTATTTTGGAGCAAAATTGCAGAAATTCCCCTAATTGTGGGGCAAAAAGGCAGAAATTCACTATATGTTGGGGCAAAAAGACAGAAATTCTCCTTATTTTAAGGCAAAACTCAGAAATTCCACTTATTTTGGGGCAAAATTCCAGAAATTTCCCTTATTTTGGTGCAAAATTGCAGAAATTTCATTTATTTTGGGGCGAAATTGCAGAAATTTCACTTTTTTCAGGGAAAAAAGTGAGAAATTTTTCTTACTTTGGGGCAAAAAGGCAGAAATTCCTCATATTTTGTGGCAAAAATGCAGAAATTCCCCTTATTTTAAGGTAAAAAGGCTGAAATTTCCTTTATTTGGGGGCAAAAAGGCAGAAATTTCCATTATTTTGGGGCAAAATTGCAGAAATTTCACTTATTTCAGGGTAATAAGTCAGAAATTTTTCTTATTTTGGGGCAAAAAAGACAGAAAATTCTTTTGTTTTAGGAGAAAAATACAGAAATTCCACTTATTTAGAGGCAAAAAAGCAAAAATTCCCCTTATATTGGAGCAAAAATGAAGTAATTTCCCTTTTTATGGCAAGAAGGTATGCATTCCCATTATTTTTGGGCAAAAAGGCAGAAATTCCCCGTATTTTGGAGCAAAATTGCAGAAATTCCCCTAATTTGGGGGCAAAACGCAGAAATTCCCTTTATTTTGGGGCAAAAATCAGAAATTCCCCTTCTTTTGAGGCAAAATTCAAGAAATTTCCTTTATTTTGGTGCAAAATTGCAGGAATTTACCTTATTTTGGGGCAAAATTCCAGAAATTTCCCTTATTTGGGGCAAAATTGCAGAAATTTCACTTATTTTTAGGTAAAAGGGCTGAAATTTCTTTATTTTGGGGCAAAAAAGGAGAAATTCCTTTTATTTTGGGGCAAAATTTCAAAAATTTCCCTTATTATGGGGAATAATTGCAGAAATTTCCCTTAATTTAGGGCAAAATTGCAGAAATTTCACTTATTTCAGAGAAAAAAAAGAAAAATTTTTCTTTTTTTGGAGCAAAAAGGCAGAAATTCCCATTATTATGGGGCAAAATTCAGAAATTCACCTTATTGTGGGGTAAAATTGCAGAAATTTCACATATTTCAGGGCAAAAAGGCAGAAATTTCCCTTATTTTGGGGCCAAATTGCAGAAATTTCACTTATTTCAGGGAAAAAGTCAGAAATTTTCCTTATTTTGGGAGAAAAAGGCAGAAATTCCTAATATTTTGTGGCAAAAATGCAGAAATTCCCCTTATTTTGAGATAAAAAGGCTGAAATTCCCCTTATTTGGGGGCAAAAACGCAAAAATTTCCCTTATTTTGGGGCAAAATTTCAGAAATTTCACTTATTTCAGGGTAATAAGTCAGAAATTTTCCTTATTTTGGGGCAAAAAAAACCAGAAAATCCCTTAGTTTTGGGGTAAAAAGAAAGAAATTCCACTTATTAAGAGGCAAAAAAGCAGAAATTCCCCTTATTTTGGAGCAAAAATGAGGAAATTTCCCTCTTTTATGGCAAAATGTTATCCATTCCTCTTATTTTCATTCAAAAAGGCCGAAATTCCCCGTATTTTTGAGAAAAATTGCAGAAATCATCCTAATTGTGGGGCAAAAATGCAGAAATTCCCTATATGTTGGGGCAAAAACCAGAAATTCCCCTTATTTTGGGGCAAATCTCAGAAATTCCACTTATTTTGGGGCAAAATTCCATTATTTCTCTTTTTTTGGGGCAAAATTGCAGATATTTCACTTATTTTGTGGCAAAATTGCAGAAATTTTAGTTATTTCAGGGAAAAAAGGCAAAAAATTTCTTTTTGAAGCAAAAATACAGAAATTCTTAATATTTTGTGGCAAAAATGCAGAAATTCCCCTTAATTTGAAGTAAAAAGGCTGAAATTCCCCTATTTGGCGCAAAAAGGCAGAAAAATCCCTTATTTTGGGGCAAGAAGGCAGAAATTCCCCTAATTTTGTGGCAAAAGGCAGAAATTTCTTTTATTTTGGGGCAAAATTGCAGAAATTTCACTTATTTCAGAGCATAATTCAAAAATTCCTTTTATTTTGGGGCAAAAAGACAGAAATTCCGTTTATTTTTGGGTAAAAAGGCAGAAATTTCACTTATTTTGAGGTAGAAAGGCAGAAATTCCTCTTATTTTCCGGCAAAAATGAAAAAATTTACTTTTTTTGTGGCAAAAGGTATACATTCCCCTTACATTCGGGATTAAAAGCAGAAATTCCCCATATTTTGAAGCAAAATTGCAGAAATTCTCATAATTTTCGGTCAAAAAGGCAGAAATTCTTCTTATTTTGGGGCAAAAATACAGAAAATCTCCTTTTTTCAGGAGCAAACAGTCAGAAATTCCCCTTATTTTGGGCAAAGTTGCAGAAATTTCCTTTACATTGAGGCAAAATTGCAGAAATTTCCCTTATTTTGGGGCAAAATTCCAGAAATTTTAATTATTTCAGGGTAATAAGTCAAAAATTCCCATTATTTTGGGGCAAAAAAGACAGAAATTCTATTTGTTTTGGGGGAAAAGGACAGAAATTCCACTTATTTAAAGGCAAAAATGCAGAAATTCCCCTTATTTTGGAGCAAAAATGAAGTAATTTCCCTTTTTATGGCAAAAAGGTATGCATTCCCATTATTTTCGGGCAAATTGGCAGAAATTCCCCGTATTTTGGAGCAAAATTGCAGAAATTTCCCTAATTTGGGGGCAAAACGCAGAAATTCCCTTTATTTTGGGGCAAAAATCAGAAATTCCCCTTATTTTGAGGCAAAATTCAAGAAATTTCCTTTATTTTGGGGCAAAATTGCAGGAATTTACTTTATTTTGGGGCAATATTGCAGAAATTTCCCTTATTTGGGGCAAGATTGCAGAAATTTCACCTATTTTCAGGTAAAAAGGCTGAAATTTCCTTTATTTTGGGGCAAAAAAGGAGAAATTCCCCTTATTTTGGGGCAAAATTGCAGAAATTTCTTTTATTATGGGGAAAAATTGCAGAAATTTCCCTTATTTTAGGGCAAAATTGTAGAAATTTCACTTACTTCAGAGAAAAAAGGCAAAAATTTTTCTTATTTTGGGGCAAAAAGGCAGAAATTCCCTTTATTTTGGGGCAAAAATGCAGAAATTCACCTTATTTTGGAGTAAAATTGAAGAAATTTCACATATTTCATGGCAAAAAGGCAGAAATTTCTTTTATTTTGAAGCAAAATTGCAGAAATTTCATTTATTTCAGGGCAAAAATTCAGAAAATTTCCCTTATTTTGGGGCAAAAAGCAGAAATTTCTTTTATTATAGTACAAAATTGAAGAAATTTTCCTTATTTTGGAACAAAAAGGCAGAAATTCCCCATATTTTGGGGCAAAAGGCAGAAATTCTTCTTATTTTGAGGTAAAATGCAGAAATTCTTCTTATTTAGAGGTAAAATGCAGAAATTCCCTTTATTTTGGGGCTAAAAGGCAGAAATTCCTCGTATTTTGAAGCAAAATTGCAGAAATTCTCATAATTTTTGGGCAAAAAGGCAGAAATTCTTTTTATTTTGGAGCAAAAAGACAGAAAATCTCCTTTTTTTGGGAGCAAAAAGTCATAAATTCCCCTTATTTTGGGGCAAAATTGCAGAAATTTCACTTATTTTGGGGCAAAATTGCAAAAATTTTCCTTATTATAGGGAATATTTGCAGAAATTTTCATTATTTTAGGGCAAAATTGCAAAAATTTCACTTATTTCAGAGAAAAAAAACAAAAATTTTTCTTATTTTTGGGCAAAAAAAAAGAAATTCACATTATTTTGGGGCAAAAAGGCAGAAATACACCTTATTTTGGGGTAAAATTGCAGAAATTTCACATATTTCAGAACAAAAAGGCAGAAATTTCTTTTATTTTGGGCCAAAATTGCAGAATTTCACGTACTTCAGGGTAATAAGTCAGAAATTCTTCTTATTTTGGGGCAAAAAGGACAGAAATTCCCTTTGTTTTGGGGGAAAAAGACAGAAATTCCACTTATTTAGAGGCAAAAAAGCAGAAATTCTTCTTATTTTGGAGCAAAAATGAAGAAATTTTCCTCTTTTATGGCAAAAAGTTATGCATTCCTCTTATTTTCGGGCAAAAAGGCAGAAGTTCCCCGTATTTTGTAGCAAAATTGCAGAAATTCCCCTAATTGTGAAGCAAAAAGGCAGAAATTCCCTATATGTTGGGGCAAAAAGACAGAAATTCTCCTTATTTTGGTGCAAAACTCAGAATTTTCTCTTATTTTGGGGCAAAATTCCAGAAATTTCCCTTATTTTGGGGCAAAATTGCAGAAATTTCCCATATTTTGGGGCAAAATTGCAGAAATTTCACTTATTTCAGGGAAAAAAGGCAGAAATTTCCCTTATTTTGGGGCAAAAATGCAGAATTTCTTAATATTTGGTGGCAAAAATGCAGAAATTCTCTTTCTTTTGAGGTAAAAAGGCTGAAATTCCCTTTATATGGGGGCAAAAAAACAAAATTTCCTTTATTTTGGGGCAAAAAGACAGAAATTCCCCTTAGTTTTTGTCAAAAAGGCAGAAATTTCTTTTATTTTGGGGCAAAATTGCAGAAATTTCACTTATTTCATAACATAATACAAAAATTCCTTTTATTTTGGGGCAAAATACAGAAATTCCGTTTATTTTTGGGTAAAAAGGCAGAAATTTCACTTATTTTGAGGTAAAAAGGCAGAAATTCCTTTTACTTTGGGGCAAAAATGAAGAAATTTCCCTTTTTTGTGGCAAAAGATATACATTCTTCTTACTTTCTGGATAATAAGCAGAAATTCCCTGTATTTTGAAGCAAAATTGCAGTAATTCTCATAATTTTCAGGAAAAAAGGCAGAAATTCTCCTTATTTTGGGGTAAAAAGACAGAAAATCTCCTTTACTCGGGAGCAAACAGTAAGAAATTCCTCTTATTTTGTGGCAAAAAGGCAGAAATTTCTTTTATTTTGAGGCAAAATTGCAAAAAATTCACTTATTTCAGGGCATAATTCAAAAATTCCTTTTATTTTGGGGCAAAAGGACAGAAATTTTGTTTATTTTTGGGTAAAAAGGCAGAAATTTCACTTATATTGAGGTAAAAAGGCAGAAATTCCTCTTATTTTGGGGTAAAAATGAAGAAATTTCCCTTTTTTTGTGGCAAAAGGTATACATTCCTTTTACTTTAAGGATAAAAAGCAGAAATTCCCCGTATTTTGAAGCAAAATTGCAGAAATTCTCATAATTTTCGGGCAAAAAGCAGAAATTCTACTTATTTTGGGTTAAAAAGGCAGAAAATCTCCTGTTTTCGGGAGCAAAAGGTCAGAAATTCCCCATATTTTTGGGCAAAATTGCAGAAATTTCCTTTACATTGGGGCAAAATTGCAGAAATTTCCTTTACATTGGGGCAAAATTGCAGAAATTTCACTTATTTCAGAGAAAAAAAGCAAAAATTTTTCCTATTTGGGGGCAAAACAGCAGAAATTCCCATTATTTTGGGGCAAAAAAGGCAGAAATTCACCTTATTTTGGGGTAAAATTGCAGAAATTTCACATATTTCAGGGCAAAAAGGCAGAAATTTCCCTTATTTTGGGGCAAAATTACAGAAAATTCACTTATTTTACGGTAATAAGTCAGAAATTCCCCTTATTTTGGGGGAAAAAACAGAAATTCCCTTTGTTTTGGGAGAAAAAGACAGAAATTCCACTTATTTAGAGGCAAAAGCAGAAATTCCCCTTATTTTGGAGCAAAAATAAAGAAATTTCCCTTTTTTTATGGCAAAAATTATGCATTCCCCTTAATTTCGGGCAAAACGGCAGAAATTCCCTGTATTTTGGAGCAAAATTGCAGAAATTCCCCTAATTGTGGGGAAAAAATGCAGAAATTCCCTATATGTTGGGGCAAAAAGACAAAAATTCTCCTTATTTTGGGGCAAAACTCAGAAATTCCACTTATTTTGGGGCAAAATTGCAAAAAATTCCCTTATTTTGGGGCAAAATTGCTAAAATTTCACTTATTTTGGGGCAAAATTGCAGAAATTTCATTTATTTGAGGGAAAAAAGGCAGAAATTTTCTTTATTTTGTGACAAAAATATAAAAATTTCTAATATTTTGTGGCAAAAATGCAGAAATTCCCCTTATTTTGAGGTAAAAAGGCTGATGTTCCCCTTATATGGGGGCAAAAAGGCCGAAATTTCCCTTAATTTGGGGCAAAATTGCAGAAATTTCACTTATTTCAGAGAAAAAAAAGCAAAAATTTTTCTTATTTTGGGGCAAAAAGGCAGAAATTCCCATTATTTTGGGGCAAAAATGCAGAAATTCACCTTATTTTGGGGTAAGATTGCAGAAATTTCACATATTTCAGGGCAAAAAGGGAGAAATTTCTCTTATTTTTGGGCAAAATTGCAGAAATTTCACTTATTTCAGGGTAATAAATCAGAAATTTTCTTTATTTTGGAGCAAAAAAGACAGAAAATCCCTTTGTTTTGGGGGAAAAGACAGACATTCCAATTATTTAGAGGCAAAAATGCAGAAATTCCCCTTATTTTGGAGCAAAAATGAAGAAATTTCTTTTTTTTAAGGCAAAAAAGTATGCATTTTTCTTATTTTCGGGAAAAGGCAGAAATTCCCCGTATTTTGGAGCAAAATTGCAGAAATTCCCCTAATTGTGGGGCAAAAATGCAGAAATTCCCTATATGTTGTGGCAAAAAGACAGAAATTCTCCTTATTTTGGGGCAAAACTCAGAAATTCCACGTATTTTGGGGCAAAATTCCAGAAATTTCCCTTATTTTGGGGCAAAATTGCAGAAATTTCACTTATTTTGGGGCGAAATTGCAGAAATTTCACTTATTTCAGGGAAAAAAAGCAGAAATTTTTCCTTCTTTTGGTGCAAAAAATTCAGAAATTTCTAATATTTTGTGGCAAAAATGCAGAAATTCCCCTTATTTTGAGGTAAAAAGGCTGAAATTCTCCTTATTTGAGGGCAAAAATGCAGAAAATTCTTTTATTTGGGGGCAAAATTGCAGAAATTTCACTTATTTCAGGGTAATGAGTCAGAAATTCCCCTTATTTTGGAGCAAAAAATACAGAAATTCCATTTGTTTTGGGGGAATAAGACAGAAATTCCACTTATTTAGAGGCAAAAAGGCAGAAATTCCCCTTATTTTGGAGCAAAAATGAAGAAATTTCCCTTTTTATGGCAAAAAAGGTATGCATTCCCATTATTTTCGGGCAAAAAGGCAGAAATTCCCCATATTTTGGGGCAAAATTGCAGAAATTCCACTTATTTCATGGAAAAAGGCAGAAATTTCCCTTATTTTGGGGCAAAAATGCAGAAATTCTTAATATCTAATGGCAAAAATGCAGAAATTCTCTTTCTTTTGAGGTAAAAAGGCTGAAATTCCCCTTATATGGGGGCAAAAAAACAGAAATTTCCCCTATTTTGGGGCAAAAAGACAGAAATTCCCCTTATTTTGTGGCAAAAAGGCAGAAATTTCTTTTATTTTGTGGCAAAATTGCAGAAATTTCACTGATTTCAGGGCATAATTCAAAAATTCCTTTTATTTTGGGGCAAAATACAGAAATTCCGTTTATTTTTGGGTAAAACGGCAGAAATTTCACTTATTTTGAGGTAAAAAGGCAGAAATTCCTTTTATTTTGGGGCAAAAATGAAGAAATTTCCCTTTTTTGTGGCAAAAGATATACATTCCCCTTACTATCTGGATAATAAGCAGAAATTCCCTGTATTTTGAAGCAAAATTGCAGTAATTCTCATAATTTTCGGGCAAAAAGGCAGAAATTCTCCTTATTTTGGGGTAAAAAGACAGAAAATCTCTTTTTCTCGGGAGCAAACAGTAAGAAATTCCTCTTATTTTGTGGCAAAAAGGCAAAAATTTCTTTTATTTTGAGGCAAAATTGCAGAAATTTCACTTATTTCAGGGCATAATTCAAAAATTCCTTTTATTTTGGGGCAAAAGGACAGAAATTTTGTTTATTTTTGGGTAAAAAGGCAGAAATTTCACTTATATTGAGGTAAAAAGGCAGAAATTCCTCTTATTTTGGGGCAAAAATGAAGAAATTTCCCTTTTTTTGTGGCAAAAGGTATACATTCCCCTTACTTTCAGGATAAAAAGCAGAAATACCCCGTATTTTGAAGCAAAATTGCAGAAATTCTCATAATTTTCGGGCAAAAAACAGAAATTCTACTTATTTTGGGTCAAAAAGGCAGAAAATCTCCTTTTTTCGGGAGCAAAAGGTCAGAAATTCCCCTTATTTTGGGGCAAAATTGCTGAAATTTCCTTTACATTGGGGCAAAATTGCAGAAATTTCCTTTACATTGGGGCAAAATTGCAGAAATTTCTCTTATTTCAGAGAAAAAAAGCAAAAATTTTTCATATTTTGGGGAAAAACGGCAGAAATTCCCATTATTTTGGGGCAAAAAAGGCAGAAATTCACCTTATTTTGGGGTAAAATTGCAGAAATTTCACATATTTCAGGGCAAAAAGGCAGAAATTTCCCTTATTTTGGGGCAAAATTACAGAAAATTCACTTATTTTAGGGTAATAAGTCAGAAATTCCCCTTATTTTGGGGGAAAAAAACAGAAATTCCCTTTGTTTTGGGGGAAAAAGACAGAAATTCCACTTATTTAGAGGCAAAAGCAGAAATTCCCCTTATTTTGGAGCAAAAATAAAGAAATTTCCCTTTTTTTATGGCAAAAATTATGCATTCCCCTTAATTTCGGGCAAAACGGCAGAAATTCCCCATATTTTGGAGCAAAACTGCAGAAATTCCCCTAATTGTGGGGAAAAAATGGAGAAATTCCCTATATGTTGGGGCAAAAAGACAGAAATTCTCCTTATTTTGGGGCAAAACTCAGAAATTCCACTTATTTTGGGGCAAAATTGCAAAAAATTCCCTTATTTTGGGGCAAAATTGCTGAAATTTCACTTATTTTGGGGCAAAATTGCAGAAATTTCATTTATTTCAGGGAAAAAAGGCAGAAATTTTCCTTATTTTGTGACAAAAAGATAGAAATTTCTAATATTTTGTGGCAAAAATGCAGAAATTCCCCTTATTTTGAGGTAAAAAGGCTGAAGTTCCCCTTATATGGGGGCAAAAAGGCCGAAATTTCCCTTAATTTGGGGCAAAATTGCAGAAATTTCACTTATTTCAGACAAAAAAAGCAAAAATTTTTCTTATTTTGGGGAAAAAAGGCAGAAATTCCCATTATTTTGGGGGAAAAATGCAGAAATTCACCTTATTTTGGGGTAAGATTGCAGAAATTTCACATATTTCAGGGCAAAAAGGGAGAAATTTCCCTTATTTTGGGGCAAAATTGCAGAAATTTCACTTATTTCAGGGTAATAAATCAGAAATTTTCTTTATTTTGGAGCAAAAATACAGAAAATTCCTTTGTTTTGGGGGAAAAGACAGACATTCCAATTATTTAGAGGCAAAAATGCAGAAATTCCCCTTATTTTGGAGCAAAAATGAAGAAATTTCTTTTTTTTAAGGCAAAAAAGTATGCATTCTTCTTATTTTCGGGAAAAGGCAGAAATTCCCCGTATTTTGGAGCAAAATTGCAGAAATTCCCCTAATTGTGGGGCAAAAATGCAGAAATTCCCTATATGTTGTGGCAAAAAGACAGAAATTCTCCTTAATTTGGGGAAAAACTCAGAAATTCCAAGTATTTTGGGGCAAAATTCCAGAAATTTCCCTTATTTTGGGGCAAAATTGCAGAAATTTCACTTATTTTGGGGTGAAATTGCAGAAATTTCACTCATTTCAGGGAAAAAAGGCAGAAATTTTTCCTTATTTTGGGGCAAAAAGGCAGAAATTTCTAATATTTTGTGGCAAAAATGCAGAAATTCCCCTTATTTTGAGGTAAAAAGGCTGAAATTCTCCTTATTTGGGGGCAAAAATGCAGAAAATTCTTTTATTTGGGGGCAAAATTGCAGAAATTTCACTTATTTCAGGGTAATGAGTCAGAAATTTTCCTTATTTTGGAGCAAAAAATACAGAAATTCCATTTGTTTTGGGGGAATAAGACAGAAATTCCACTTATTTAGAGGCAAAAAGGCAGAAATTCCCCTTATTTTGTAGCAAAAATGAAGAAATTTCCCTTTTTATGGCAAAAAGGTATGCATTCCCATTATTTTCGGGCAAAAAGGCAGAAATTCCCCGTATTTTGGAGCAAAATTGCAGATATTTCCCTAATTTTGGGGCAAAAGTCAGAAATTCCCTTTATTTTGGGGCAAAAATCAAAAATTCCCCTTATTTTGCGGCAAAATTCCAGAAATTTCCTTTATTTTGGGGCAAAATTGCAGGAATTTACCTTATTTTGGGGCAAAATTTCAGAAATTTCCCTTATTTGGTGCAAAATTGCAGAAATTTCACTTATTTTTAGGTAAAAAAGCTGAAATTTCCTTTATTTTGGGGCAAAAATGGAGAAATTCCCCTTATTTTGGGGTAAAATTGCAAAAATTTCTCTTATTTTGGGAAAAAATTGCAGAAATTGTCCTTATTTTAGGGCAAAATTGCAGAAATTTAACTTATTTCAGAGAAAAAAAGCAAAAGTTTTTCTTATTTTGGGGCCAAAAGGAAGAAATTCCCATTATTTTGGGGCAAAAAGGCAGAAATTCACCTTATTTTGGGGTAAAATTGCAGAAATTTCACATATTTCAGGGCAAAAAGGCAGAAATTTCCCTTATTTTGGGGCAAAATTGCAGAATTTCACTTATTTCAGGGTAATAAGTCAGAAATTCTTCTTATTTTGGGGCAAAAAAGACAGAAATTCCCTTTGTTTTGGGGGAAAAAAACAGAAATTCCACTTATTTAGAGGCAAAAAGGCAGAAATTCCCCTTATTTTGTAGCAAAATGAAGAAATTTCCCTTTTTATGGCAAAAAGGTATGCATTCCCATTATTTTCGGGCAAAAAGGCAGAAATTCCCCGTATTTTGGAGCAAAATTGCAGATATTTCCCTAATTTTGGGGCAAAAGTCAGAAATTCCCTTTATTTTGGGGCAAAAATCAAAAATTCCCCTTATTTTGCGGCAAAATTCCAGAAATTTCCTTTATTTTGGGGCAAAATTGCAGGAATTTACCTTATTTTGGGGCAAAATTTCAGAAATTTCCCTTATTTGGTGCAAAATTGCAGAAATTTCACTTATTTTTAGGTAAAAAGGCTGAAATTTCCTTTATTTTGGGGCAAAAATGGAGAAATTCCCCTTATTTTGGGGTAAAATTGCAAAAATTTCTCTTATTTTGGGAAAAAATTGCAGAAATTGTCCTTATTTTAGGGCAAAATTGCAGAAATTTAACTTATTTCAGAGAAAAAAAGCAAAAGTTTTTCTTATTTTGGGGCCAAAAGGAAGAAATTCCCATTATTTTGGGGCAAAAAGGCAGAAATTCACCTTATTTTGGGGTAAAATTGCAGAAATTTCACATATTTCAGGGCAAAAAGGCAGAAATTTCCCTTATTTTGGGGCAAAATTGCAGAATTTCACTTATTTCAGGGTAATAAGTCAGAAATTCTTCTTATTTTGGGGCAAAAAAGACAGAAATTCCCTTTGTTTTGGGGGAAAAAAACAGAAATTCCACTTATTTAGAGGCAAAAAAGCAGAAATTCTTCTTATTTTGGAGCAAAAATGAAGAAATTTTCCTCTTTTATGGCAAAAAGTTATTCATTCCTCTTATTTTCGGGCAAAAAGGCAGAAATTCCCCGTATTTTGTAGCAAAATTGCAGAAATTCCCCTTATTGTGAAGCAAAAAGGCAGAAATTCCCTATATGTTGGGGCAAAAAGACAGAAATTCTCCTTATTTTGGTGCAAAACTCAGAATTTTCTCTTATTTTGGGGCAAAATTCCAGAAATTTCACTTATTTTGGGGCAAAATTGCAGAAATTTTTCTTATTTTGGGGCAAAATTGCAGAAATTCCACTTATTTCAGAGAAAAAGGCAGAAATTTCCCTTATTTTGGGGCAAAAATGCAGAAATTCTTAATATTTGGTGGCAAAAATGCAGAAATTCTCCTTCTTTTGAGGAAAAAGGCTGAAATTCCCCTTATATAAGGGCAAAAAAACAGAAATTTCCCCTATTTTGGGGCAAAAAGACAGAAATTCCCCTTATTTTGTGGCAAAAAGGCAGAAATTTCTTTTATTTTGGGGCAAAATTGCAGAAATTTCACTTATTTCAGGGCATAATTCAAAAATTCCTCTTATTTTGGGGCAAAATACAGAAATTCCGTTTATTTTTGTGTAAAAAGGCAGAAATTTCACTTATTTTGAGGTAAAAAGGCAGAAATTCCTCTTATTTTGGGGCAAAAATGAAGAAATTTCCCTTTTTTGTGGCAAAAGATATACATTCCCCTTACTTTCGGAATAATAAGCAGAAATTCCCCGTAATTTGAAGCAAAATTGCAGTAATTCTCATAATTTTCGGGCAAAAAGGCAGAAATTCTTCTTATTTTGGGGCAAAAAGACAGAAAATCTCCTTTTTTCGGGAGCAAACAGTCAGAAATTCCCCTTATTTTGGGGCAAAATTGCAGAAATTTCTTTTACATTGGGGCAAAATTGCAGAAATTTCCTTTACATTGGGGCAAAATACAGAAATTTAACTTATTTCAGAGAAAAAAAGCAAAAATTTTTCGTATTTTGGGGCAAAAAGGCAGAAATTCCCATTATTTTGGGGCAAAAAGTCAGAAATTTACCTTATTTTGGTGTAAAATTGCAGAAATTTCACATATTTCAGAACAAAAAGGCAGAAATTTCCCCTATTTTGGGGCAAAATTGCAGACATTTCACTTATTTCAGAGTAATAAGTCAGAAATTCCCCTTATTTTGGGGCAAAAAAGACAGAAATTCCCTTTGTTTTGGGGGAAAAAAGACTGAAATTCCACTTATTTAGAGGCAAAAAGGCAGAAATTCCCCTTATTTTGGAGCAAAGATGAAGAAATTTTCCTTTTTTATGGCAAAAAGTTATTTATATCCTGTATTTTTGGGAAAAATGGCAGAAATTCCCCGTATTTTGGAGCAAAATTGCAGAAATTCCCTTAATTGTGGGGCAAAAAGGCAGAAATTCACTATATGTTGGGGCAAAAAGACAGAAATTCTCCTTATTTTAAGGCAAAACTCAGAAATTCCACTTATTTTCGGGCAAAATTCCAGAAATTTCCCTTATTTTAAGGCAAAATTGCAGAAATTTCATTTATTTTGGGGCGAAATTGCAGAAATTTCACTTTTTTCAGGGAAAAAAGGGAGAAATTTTTCTAACTTTGTGGCAAAAAGGCTGAAATTCCTAATATTTTGTGGCAAAAATGCAGAAATTCCCCTTATTTTGAGGTAAAAAGGCTGAAATTCCCCTTATTTCGGGGCAAAAAGGCAGAAATTTCCATTATTTTGGGGCAAAATTGCAGAAATTTCACTTATTTAAGGGTAATAAGTCAGAAATTTTTCTTATTTTGGGGCAAAAAAGACAGAAAATTCTTTTATTTTAGGAGAAAAATACAGAAATTCCACTTATTTAGAGGCAAAAAAGCAAAAATTCCCCTTATATTGGAGGAAAAATGAAGAAATTTCCCTTTTTATGGCAAGAAGGTATGCATTCCCATTATTTTCGGGCAAAAAGGCAGAAATTCCCCGTATTTTGGAGCAAAATTGCAGAAATTCCCCTAATTTGGGGGCAAAACGCAGAAATTCCCTTTATTTTGGGGCAAAAATCAGAAATTCCCATTCTTTTGAGGCAAAATTCAAGAAATTTCCTTTATTTTGGGGCAAAATTGCAGGAATTTACCTTATTTTGGGGCAAAATTCCAGAAATTTCCCTTATTTGGGGCAAAATTGCAGAAATTTCACTTATTTTTAGGTAAAAGGGCTGAAATTTCTTTATTTTGGGGCAAAAAAGGGGAAATTCCTTTTATTTTGGGGCAAAATTTCAGAAATTTCCCTTATTATGGGGAAAAATTGCAGAAATTTCTCTTAATTTAGGGCAAAATTGCAGAAATTTCACTTATTTCAGAGAAAAAAAGGAAAAATTTTTCTTATTTTGGGGCAAAAAGGCAGAAATTCCCATTATTTTGGGGCAAAAGGCAGAAATTCACCTTATTGTGGGGTAAAATTGCAGAAATTTCACATATTTCAGGGCAAAAAGGCAGAAATTTTCCTTATTTTGGGGCCAAATTTCAGAAATTTCACTTATTTTGAAGCAAAATTGCAGAAATTTCACTTATTTCAGGGAAAAAGTCAGAAATTTTCCTTATTTTGGGAGAAAAAGGCAGAAATTTCTAATATTTTGTGGCAAAAATGCAGAAATTCCCCTTATATTGAGATAAAAAGGCTGAAATTCCCCTTATTTCGGGGCAAAAAGGCAGAAATTTCCCTTATTTTGGGGCAAAATTGCAGAAATTTCACTTATTTCAGGGTAACAAGTCAGAAATTTTTTTTTATTTTGGGGCAAAAAAGACAGAAATTCCCTTTGTTTTGGGGGAAAAAGACAGAAATTCCACTTATTTATAGGCAAAAAAGCAGAAATTCAATGTATTTTGGAGCAAAAATGAAGTAATTTCATTTTTTTATGGCAAAAAGGTATGCATTCTTTATATTTTCGGGCAAAAAGGCAGACATTCCCCATATTTTGGGGCAAAAGGCAGAAATTCTTCTTATTTTTATGTAAAATGCAGAAATTCCTTTTAATTAGAGGTAAAATGCAGAAATTCCCCAAATATTGGGGGAAAATGCAGAAATTTCTTTTATTTTTGGGTTAAAGGCAGAAATTAACTGTATTATGAAGCAAAATTGCAGAAATTCTCATAATTTTTGGGCAAAAAGGCAGAAATTCTCCTTATATTTGGGCAAAAATACAAAAAATCTTTTTTTGGGAGCATAAAGTCAGAAATTCCCTTTATTTTGTGGCAAAATTGCATAAATTTCCTTTACATTGGGGCAAAATTGCAGAAATTTCCCTTCTTTGGGCCAAAATTGCAGAAATTACACTTATTTCAGAAAAAAGGCAGAAATTTTTTTATTTTGGGGCAAAAAGGCAGAAATTTCTTTTATTTTGGTACAAAATTACAGAAATTTTTCTTATTTTGGGTCAAAAAGGCAGAAAATCCCCATATTTTGAGGCAAAAAGGCAGAAATTCCCTATATTTTGAGGTAAAAAGGCGGAATACCCCTTATTTTCAGGCAAAAAGTCAGAAATTCCCCTTAGTTTGGTGCAAAAAGGCAGAAATTTCGTTTATTTTTGTAGAAAAGGCAGAAATTGCACTTATTTTGAGTCAAAAGGTGGAAAATCTCATTATTTTGGGGCAAAAATGAAAAAATTTCCCTTTTTTATGGCAAAAAGGTAAACATTCCCTTTATTTTCGGGCAAAAAGGCAGAAATTCCCCATATTTTGGAGCAAAATTGCAAAAATTCCCCTAATTTTGGGGCAAAAGGCAGAAATTCCCTTTATTTTGGGGTAAAACTCCATAAATTTCACTTATTTCGCAGCAAAATGGAAGAAATTCCCTTTATTTTCGGCGAAAAAGGAAGAAAATCACCATATTTTGGAGCAAAATTGCAGAAATTCACCTAATTTTGGGGTAAAAAATACAGTAATTTTCTTTATTTTGGGGAAAAAGGCAGAAATTCTCATTATTTTGGCGCAAAAGGCAGAAATTTCCATTATTTTAGGGCAAAATTGCAGAAATTTCCCTTATTTGGGGGCAAAAAAAAGAAATTCCCTTTATTTTGGGGCAAAATTCTAGAAATTTCCCTTATTATGGGGAAAAATTGTAGAAATTTCCCTTATTTTAGGGCACAATTGCAGATATTTCACTTATTTCGAAAAAAATGCAAAAATTTTTCTTATTTTGGGGCAAAAAGGCAGAAATTCCCATTATTTTGGTGCAAAAACGCAGAAATTCACCTTCTTTTGGGCTAAAATTGCAGAAATTTCACATATTTCAGGGCAAAAAGGCAGAAATTTCCCTTAATTTGGGGCAAAAATGAAGAAACTTCCCTTTTTTATGGCAAAAAAGTATGCATTCCCATTATTTTCGGGCAAAAAGGAAGAAATTCCCCATATTTTAGAGCAAAATTGCAGAAATTCCCCTAATTGTGGGGCAGAAATGTAGAAATTCTCTTTATTTTTGGGCAAAACTCAGAAATTCCACTTATTTTAAGGCAAAATTCCAGAAATTTCCCTTATTTTGGGGAAAAATTGTAGAAATTTCACTTATTTTGGGGCAAAATTGCAGAAATTTCACTTATTTCAGTGAAAAAAAGGCAGAAATTTTCATTATTTTGGGGCAAAAAGTCAGAAATTCCTAATATTTAGTTGCAAAAATGCAGAAATTCTTAATATTTTGTTGCAAAAATGCAGAAATTTTCCTTATCTTGAGGTAAAAAGGCTGAAATTCCCCTTATTTGGGGGCAAAAAGACAGAAATTTCCTTTATTTTGGAGCAAATTTGCAGAAATTTCACTTATTTCAGGGTAATAAGTCAGAAATTTTTCTTATTTTGGGGCAAAAAAGACAGAAATTCCTTTTGTTTTGGGGGAAAAAGACAGAAATTCCACTTATTTAGAGGCAAAAAGGCAAAAGTTCTTTTTGTTTTGGAGCAAAAATGAGGAAATTTCCCTTTTTTATGGCAAAAAGGTATGCATTTTTTTTTATTTTCAGACAAAAAGGCAGAAATTCCCCATATTTTGGGGCAAAAGGCAGAAATTCCCCTTATTTTGGGGCAAAATTGCAGAAATATCCCTAATTGTGGGGCAAAAAACAGAAATTCCCCTTATTTTGGGGCAAAAAAGCAAAAATTCTCCTTATTTTGGGGCAAAACTCAGAAATTCCACTTATTTTGGGGCAAAATTCCAAAAATTTCCTTTATTTTGGGGCAAAATTGCAGAAATTTTACTTATTTTGTGGCAAAATTGCAGAAATTTCAATTATTTCAGGAAAAAAAGGCAGAAATTTTCCTTATTTTGGGGCAAAAATGCAGAAATTCCTAATATTTTGTGCCAAAATTCAGAAATTTCCCTTATTTTGAGGTAAAAAGGCTGAAATTCCCCTTATTTGGGGGCAAAAAGGCAGAAATTACCCTTATATTGGGGCAAAATTGCAGAAATTTCCGTAATTTCAGGGTGATAAGTCAGAAATTTTCCTTATTTTGGGGCAAAAATGACAGAAATTCCGTTTGTTTTGGGGGAAAAAGACAGAAATTCCAATTATTTCGAGGCAAAAATGCAGAAATTCCCCTTATTTTAGGGCAAAATTGCAGAAATTTCTCTTATTTGGGGGCAAAAAAACAGAAATTCCCCTTATGTTGGGGCGAAATTCCTGAAATTTCCCTAATTATGGGGAAAAATTGCAGTAATTTCCCTTATTTTAGAGCAAAATTGCAGAAATTTCACTTATTCCAGAGAAAAAAGGCAAAAATTTTTCTTATTTTGGGGCAAAAAGGCAGAAATTCCCATTATTTTGGGGCAAAAAGGCAGAAATTCAAATTATTTTGGGCTAAAATTGCAGAAATTTCACATATTTCAGGGCAAAAAGGCAGAAATTTCCCTTAATTTGGGGCAAAAATGAAGAAATTTCCCTTTTTTATGGCAAAAAGGTATTCATTCCCTTTATTTTCGGGCAAAAAGGCAGAAATTCCCCGTATTTTGGAGCAAAATTGCAGAAATTCCCCTAATTGTGGGGCAAAAAGGCAGATATTCTTGTTATTTTGGGGCAAAACTAAGAAATTCCACTTATTTTGAGGCAAAATTTCAGAAATTTCCCTTATTTGGGGCAAAATTGTAGAAATTTCACATATTTTGGGGCAAAATTGCAGAAATTTCACTTATTTCAGGGAAAAAAGGCAGAAATTTTCCTTATTTTGGGGCAAAAAGGCAGAAATTCTCCATATTTTGAGGTAAAAAGGCTGAAATTCCCCTTATTTCGGGGCAAAAAGGCAGAAATTTCCATTATTTTGGGGCAAAATTGCAGAAATTTCACTTATTTAAGGGTAATAAGTCAGAAATTTTTCTTATTTTGGGGCAAAAAAGACAGAAAATTCTTTTATTTTAGGAGAAAAATACAGAAATTCCACTTATTTAGAGGCAAAAAAGCAAAAATTCCCCTTATATTGGAGGAAAAATGAAGAAATTTCCCTTTTTATGGCAAGAAGGTATGCATTCCCATTATTTTCGGGCAAAAAGGCAGAAATTCCCCGTATTTTGGAGCAAAATTGCAGAAATTCCCCTAATTTGGGGGCAAAACGCAGAAATTCCCTTTATTTTGGGGCAAAAATCAGAAATTCCCCTTCTTTTGAGGCAAAATTCAAGAAATTTCCTTTATTTTGGGGCAAAATTGCAGGAATTTACCTTATTTTGGGGCAAAATTCCAGAAATTTCCCTTATTTGGGGCAAAATTGCAGAAATTTCACTTATTTTTAGGTAAAAGGGCTGAAATTTCTTTATTTTGGGGCAAAAAAGGGGAAATTCCTTTTATTTTGGGGCAAAATTTCAGAAATTTCCCTTATTATGGGGAAAAATTGCAGAAATTTCTCTTAATTTAGGGCAAAATTGCAGAAATTTCACTTATTTCAGAGAAAAAAAGGAAAAATTTTTCTTATTTTGGGGCAAAAAGGCAGAAATTCCCATTATTTTGGGGCAAAAGGCAGAAATTCACCTTATTGTGGGGTAAAATTGCAGAAATTTCACATATTTCAGGGCAAAAAGGCAGAAATTTTCCTTATTTTGGGGCCAAATTTCAGAAATTTCACTTATTTTGAAGCAAAATTGCAGAAATTTCACTTATTTCAGGGAAAAAGTCAGAAATTTTCCTTATTTTGGGAGAAAAAGGCAGAAATTCCTAATATTTTGTGGCAAAAATGCAGAAATTCCCCTTATATTGAGATAAAAAGGCTGAAATTCCCCTTATTTGGGGGCAAAAAGGCAGAAATTTCCCTTATTTTGGGGCAAAATTGCAGAAATTTCACTTATTTCAGGGTAACAAGTCAGAAATTTTTTTTTATTTTGGGGCAAAAAAGACAGAAATTCCCTTTGTTTTGGGGGAAAAAGACAGAAATTCCACTTATTTATAGGCAAAAAAGCAGAAATTCAATGTATTTTGGAGCAAAAATGAAGTAATTTCATTTTTTTATGGCAAAAAGGTATGCATTCTTTATATTTTCGGGCAAAAAGGCAGACATTCCCCATATTTTGGGGCAAAAGGCAGAAATTCTTCTTATTTTTATGTAAAATGCAGAAATTCCTTTTAATTAGAGGTAAAATGCAGAAATTCCCCAAATATTGGGGGAAAATGCAGAAATTTCTTTTATTTTTGGGTTAAAGGCAGAAATTAACTGTATTATGAAGCAAAATTGCAGAAATTCTCATAATTTTTGGGCAAAAAGGCAGAAATTCTCCTTATGTTTGGGCAAAAATACAAAAAATCTTTTTTTGGGAGCATAAAGTCAGAAATTCCCTTTATTTTGTGGCAAAATTGCATAAATTTCCTTTACATTGGGGCAAAATTGCAGAAATTTCCCTTCTTTGGGCCAAAATTGCAGAAATTACACTTATTTCAGAAAAAAGGCAGAAATTTTTTTATTTTGGGGCAAAAAGGCAGAAATTTCTTTTATTTTGGTACAAAATTACAGAAATTTTTCTTATTTTGGGTCAAAAAGGCAGAAAATCCCCATATTTTGAGGCAAAAAGGCAGAAATTCCCTATATTTTGAGGTAAAAAGGCGGAATACCCCTTATTTTCAGGCAAAAAGTCAGAAATTCCCCTTAGTTTGGTGCAAAAAGGCAGAAATTTCGTTTATTTTTGTAGAAAAGGCAGAAATTGCACTTATTTTGAGTCAAAAGGTGGAAAATCTCATTATTTTGGGGCAAAAATGAAAAAATTTCCCTTTTTTATGGCAAAAAGGTAAACATTCCCTTTATTTTCGGGCAAAAAGGCAGAAATTCCCCATATTTTGGAGCAAAATTGCAAAAATTCCCCTAATTTTGGGGCAAAAGGCAGAAATTCCCTTTATTTTGGGGTAAAACTCCATAAATTTCACTTATTTCGCAGCAAAATGGAAGAAATTCCCTTTATTTTCGGCGAAAAAGGAAGAAAATCACCATATTTTGGAGCAAAATTGCAGAAATTCACCTAATTTTGGGGTAAAAAATACAGTAATTTTCTTTATTTTGGGGAAAAAGGCAGAAATTCTCATTATTTTGGCGCAAAAGGCAGAAATTTCCATTATTTTAGGGCAAAATTGCAGAAATTTCCCTTATTTGGGGGCAAAAAAAAGAAATTCCCTTTATTTTGGGGCAAAATTCTAGAAATTTCCCTTATTATGGGGAAAAATTGTAGAAATTTCCCTTATTTTAGGGCACAATTGCAGATATTTCACTTATTTCGAAAAAAATGCAAAAATTTTTCTTATTTTGGGGCAAAAAGGCAGAAATTCCCATTATTTTGGTGCAAAAACGCAGAAATTCACCTTCTTTTGGGCTAAAATTGCAGAAATTTCACATATTTCAGGGCAAAAAGGCAGAAATTTCCCTTAATTTGGGGCAAAAATGAAGAAACTTCCCTTTTTTATGGCAAAAAAGTATGCATTCCCATTATTTTCGGGCAAAAAGGAAGAAATTCCCCATATTTTAGAGCAAAATTGCAGAAATTCCCCTAATTGTGGGGCAGAAATGTAGAAATTCTCTTTATTTTTGGGCAAAACTCAGAAATTCCACTTATTTTAAGGCAAAATTCCAGAAATTTCCCTTATTTTGGGGAAAAATTGTAGAAATTTCACTTATTTTGGGGCAAAATTGCAGAAATTTCACTTATTTCAGTGAAAAAAAGGCAGAAATTTTCATTATTTTGGGGCAAAAAGTCAGAAATTCCTAATATTTAGTTGCAAAAATGCAGAAATTCTTAATATTTTGTTGCAAAAATGCAGAAATTTTCCTTATCTTGAGGTAAAAAGGCTGAAATTCCCCTTATTTGGGGGCAAAAAGACAGAAATTTCCTTTATTTTGGAGCAAATTTGCAGAAATTTCACTTATTTCAGGGTAATAAGTCAGAAATTTTTCTTATTTTGGGGCAAAAAAGACAGAAATTCCTTTTGTTTTGGGGGAAAAAGACAGAAATTCCACTTATTTAGAGGCAAAAAGGCAAAAGTTCTTTTTGTTTTGGAGCAAAAATGAGGAAATTTCCCTTTTTTATGGCAAAAAGGTATGCATTTTTTTTTTATTTTCAGACAAAAAGGCAGAAATTCCCCATATTTTGGGGCAAAAGGCAGAAATTCCCCTTATTTTGGGGCAAAATTGCAGAAATATCCCTAATTGTGGGGCAAAAAACAGAAATTCCCCTTATTTTGGGGCAAAAAAGCAAAAATTCTCCTTATTTTGGGGCAAAACTCAGAAATTCCACTTATTTTGGGGCAAAATTCCAAAAATTTCCTTTATTTTGGGGCAAAATTGCAGAAATTTTACTTATTTTGTGGCAAAATTGCAGAAATTTCACTTATTTCAGGAAAAAAAGGCAGAAATTTTCCTTATTTTGGGGCAAAAAGGCAGAAATTCTCCATATTTTGGTGCAAAAATCAGAAATTTCTCTTATTTGAGGTAAAATGCTGAAATTCCCTATTTTGGGGAAAAAGGCAGAAATTTCCCTTTTTTGGGGCAAATTTGCAGAAATTTCACTTATTTCAGAGAAAAAAAGGCAGAAATTTGCCTTACTTTTTGACAAAAGGGCAGAAATTCCTTATATTTTGTGGCAAAAATGCAGAAATTCCTAATATTTTGTTGCAAAAATGCAGAAATTTCCCTTATTTTGAGGTAAAAATGCTGAAATTCCCTTTATTTGGGGGCAAAAAGGCAGAAATTTTTCTTATTTTGGGGCAAATTTGCAGAAATTTCACTTATGTCAGGGTTATAAGTCAGAAATTTTCCTTATTTTGGGGCAAAAAAGACAGAAATTCCCTTTGTTTTGGGGGAAAAAGACAGAAATTCCACTTATTTAGAGGCAAAAAGGCAAAAGTTCTCCTGATTTTGGAGCAAAAATAAAGAAATTTCCCTTTTTTATGGCAAAAATGTATGCATTCTTCTTATTTTCAAACAAAAAGGGAGAAATTCCCCATATTTTGGGAGAAAAGGCAGAAATTCCCCTTATTTTGGGGCAAAATTGCAGAAATTTCCCTAATTGTGGGGCAAAAAACAGAAATTCCCCTTATTTTGGGGCAAAATTGCAGAAATTTTCCTTATTATGAGGAAAAATTTCAGAAATTTCCCTTATTTAAGGCAAAATTGCAGAAATTTCACTAATTGTGGCGCAAAAAGGCAGAAATTCTCCTTATTTTAGGGCAAAACTCAGAAATTCCACTTATTTTGGGGCAAAATTCCAGAAATTTCCCTTATTTTGGTGCAAAATTGCAAAAATTTTACTTATTTTGGGGCAAAATTGCAGAAATTTCACTTATTTCAGGAAAAAAAGGCAGAAATTTTCCTTATTTGGGCAAAAAGGCAGAAATTCCCCATATTTTGGAGCAAAATTGCAGAAATTCACCTAATTTTGGGGTAAAAAATACAGTAATTTTCTTTATTTTGGGGCAAAAAGACAGAAATTCTCTTTATTTTGGGGCATAAGGCAGAAATTCCTTTTATTTTAATGCAAAATTGCAGAAATTTCTCTTATTTGGGGGCAAAAAAACACAAATTCCTTTTATTTTGGGGCAAAATTCCAGAAATTTCCCTTATTATGGGGAAAAATTGTAGAAATTTCCCTTATTTTAGGGCAAAATTGCAGATATTTCATTTATTTCAGAAAAAAGCAATAATTTTTCTTATTTTGGGGCAAAAAGGCAAAATTCCCATTATTTTGGGGCAAAAAGGCAGAAATTCACCTTATTTTAGGCTAAAATTGCAGAAATTTCACATATTTCAGGGCAAAAAGGCAGAAATTGCTCTTAATTTGGGGCAAAAATTAAGAAATTTCCCTTTTTTATGGCAAAGAGGTATGCATTCCCCTTTTTTCGGGCAAAAAGGGAGAAATTTCCCGTATTTTGGAGCAAAATTGCAGAAATTCTTCTAATTTTGGGGCAGAAAGGCAGAAATTCTTTTTATTTTGGGGCAAAACTCAGAAATTCCACTTATTTTGGGGCAAAATTCCAGAAATTTCCTTTATTTTGGGGCAAAATTGCAGAATTTTCACTTATTTTCGGGCCAAATTGCAGAAATTTCACTTATTTCAGGGAAAAAAAGGCAGAAATTTTCCTTATTTTGGGGCAAAAAGGCAGAAATTCCTAATATTTTGTTGCAAAAATGCAGAAATTCTTAATATTTTGTTGCAAAAATGCAGAAATTTCCCTTATTTTGAGGTAAAAAGGCTAAAATTCCCCTTATTTAGCGGCAAAAAGGCAGAAATTTCCTTTAAATTTGGGCAAATTTGCAGGAATTTCACTTATTTCAGGGTAATAAGTCAGAAATTTTTCTTATTTTTGGGGCAAAAAAGACAGAAATTCCCTTTGTTTTGGGGGAAAAAGACAGAAATTCCACTTATTTAGAGGCAAAAAGGCAAAAGTTCCACTAATTTGGAGCAAAAATGAGGAAATTTCCCTTTTTTATGGCAAAAAGATATGCATTTTTCTTATTTTCAGACAAAAAGGCAAAAATTCACCATATTTTGGGGCAAAAGGCAGAAATTCCCCTTATTTTGGGGCAAATTGCAGAAATTTCCCTAATTGTGGGGCAATAAACAGAAATTCCCCTTATTTTGGGGCAAAATTGCAGAAATTTCCCTTATTATGAGGAAAAATTGCAGAAATTTCCCTTATTTTAGGGCAAAATTGCAGAAATTTCACTAATCGTGGGGCACAGAGGCAGAAATTCTCCTTTTTTGGGGCAAAACTCAGAAATTCCACTTATTTTGCGGCAAAATTCCAGAAATTTCTTATATTTTGGGGCAAAATTGCAGAAATTTTACTTATTTTGGGGCAAAATTGCAGAAATTTCACTTATTTCAGAGAAAAAGGGCAGAAATTTTCCTTATTTTGGGGCAAAAAGGCAGAAATTCCTAATATTTTGTGCCAAAATTCAGAAATTCTTTTTATTTTGAGGTAAAAATGCTGAAATTCCCCTTATTTGGGGGCAAAAAAGCAGAAATTTCCCTTCTATTGAAGCTAAATTGCAGAAATTTCACTAATTTCAGGGTAATAAGTCAGAAATTTTCATTAATTTGGGGCAAAAATGACAAAAATTCTTTTTGTTTTCGGGGAAAAAGACAAAAATTCCACTTATTTAAAGGCAAAAAGGCAGAAATTCCCCTTATTTTAGGGCAAAATTGCAAAAATTTTCCTTATTTGGGGGCAAATAAACAGAAATTCCTTTTATTTTGGGGCAAAATTCCTGAAATTTCCCTAATTATGGGGAAAAATTGCAGAAATTTTTCATATTTTATGGCAAAACTGCAGAAATTTCAATTATTTCAGAGAAAAAAGGCAAAAATTATTCTTATTTTGGGGCAAAAAGGCAGAAATTCCCATTATTTTGGGGCAAAAAGGCAGAAATTCAAATTATTTTGGGCTAAAATTGCAGAAATTTCACATATTTTAGGGCAAAAAGGCAGAAATTTCCCTTAATTTGGGGCAAAAATGAAGAAATTTCCCTTTTTTATGGCAAAAAGGTATGCATTCCCCTTATTTTCGGGCAAAAAGGCAGAAATTCCCCGTATTTTGGAGCAAAATTGCAGAAATTACCCTAATTGTGGGGCAAAAAGGCAGAAATTCTTCTTATTTTGGGGCAAAACTCAGAAATTCCACTTATTTTGGGGCAAAATTCCAGAAATTTCCCTTATTTTGGGGCAAAATTGCAGAAATTTCACTTATTTTGGGGCAAAATTGCAAAAATTTTCCTTATTTGGGGGCAAATAAACAGAAATTCCTTTTATTTTGGGGCAAAATTCCTGAATTTCCCTTATTTTGGATCAAAATTGCAAAAATTTTACTTATTTTGGTGCAAAATTGCAGAAATTTCACTTATTTCAGGGAAAAAAAGCAGAAATTTTCCTTATTTGGGCAAAAAGGCAGAAATTCCCGATATTTTGGATCAAAATTGCAGAAATTCACTTAATTTTGGGGTAAAATATACAGTAATTTTCTTTATTTTGTGGCAAAAAGGCAGAAATTCACCTTATTTTGGGCTAAAATTGCAGAAATTTCACATATTTCAGGGCAAAAAGGCAGAAATTTGTATTAATTTGGGGCAAAAATGAAGAAATTTTCCTTTTTATGGCAAAAAGGTATGCATTCCCCTTATTTTCGGGCAAAAAGGCAGAAATTCCCCATATTTTGGAGCATAATTGCAGAAATTCCCCTAATTGTGGGGCAGAAATGCAGAAATTCTCCTTATTTTTGGGCAAAACTCAGAAATTCCACTTATTTTGGGGCAAAATTCTAGAAATTTCCCTTATTTTGGGGCAAAATTGCAGAAATTTCACATATTTTGGGCAAAATTGTAGAAATTTCACTTATTTCAGGGAAAAAAATGCAGAAATTTTCCTTATTTTGGGGCAAAATATCAGAAATTCCTAATATTTTGTTGCAAAAATGCAGAAATTCTTAATATTTTGTTGCAAAAATGCAGAAATTTTCCTTATTTTGAGGTAAAAATGCTGAAATTCTCCTTATTTGGGGGCAAAAATGCAGAAATTCTCTTTATTTTGGTGCAAATTTGCAGAAATTTTACTTATTTCAGGGTAATAAGTCAAAATTTTTCTTATTTTGGGGCAAAAAAGACAGAAATTTCCTTTGTTTTGGGGGAAAAAGACAGAAATTCCACTTATTTAGAGGTAAGAAGGCAAAAGTTCCCCTTATTTTGGAGCAAAAATGAGGAAATTTCCCTTTTTATGGCAAAAAGTATGCATTTTTCTTATTTTCAGACAAAAAGGCAGAAATTCCCCATATTTTGGGGCAATAGGCAGAAATTCCCTTTATTTTGGGGCAAAATTGCAGAAATTTCCCTAATTGTGGGGCAAAAAACAGAAATTCCCCTTATTTTGGGTCAAAATTGCAGAAATTTCCCTTATTATGGTGAAAAATTGCAGAAATTTCCCTTATTTTAGGGCAAAATTGCAGAAATTTCACTAATCGTGGGGCTAAAAGGCAGAAATTCTCCTTATTTTGGGGCAAAACTCAGAAATTCCACTTATTTTGGGGCAAAATTCCAGAAATTTCCCTTATTTTGGTGCAAAATTGCAGAAATTTTACTTATTTTGGGGCAAAATTTCAGAAATTTCACTTATTTCAGGGAAAAAAGGCAGAAATTTTCCTTATTTTGGGGCAAAAAGGCAGAAATTCCTAATATTTTGTGCCAAAATTCAGAAATTCTCCTTATTTTGAGGTAAAAAGGCTGAAATTACCCTTTTTGGGGGCAAAAAGGCAGAAATTTCCCTTATATTGGGGCAAAATTTCAGAAATTTTACTAATTTAAGGGTAATAAGTCAGAAATTTTCCTTATTTTGGGGCAAAAATGACAGAAATTCTTTTTGTTTTGGGGGAAAAAGACAGAAATTCCACTTATTTAGAGGCAAAAAAGCATAAAATTCCTTTTATTTTAGGGCAAAATTGCAGAAATTTTTCTTATTTGGGGGCAAAAATAAAGACATTCCCCTTATTTTGCGGCAAAATTCCTGAAATTTCACTAATTATGGGGAAAAATTGCAGAAATTTCCCTTATTTTAGGGCAAAATTGCAGAAATTTCACTTATTTCAGAGAAAAAAGGCAAAAATTTTTCTTATTTTGGGGCAAAAAGGCAGAAATTCCCATTATTTTGGGGCAAAAAAGCAGAAATTCACCTTATTTTGGGCTAAAATTGCAGAAATTTCACATATTTCAGGGCAAAAAGGCAGAAATTTCTATTAATTTGGGGCAAAAATGAAGAAATTTTCCTTTTTATGGCAAAAAGGTATGCATTCCCCTTTTTTTCGGGCAAAAAGGCAGAAATTCCCCGTATTTTGGAGCAAAATTGCAGAAATTCCCCTAATTGTGGGGCAGAAATGCAGAAATTCTCCTTATTTTTGGGCAAAACTCAGAAATTCCACTTATTTGGGGCAAAATTCTAGAAATTTCCATATTTTGGGGCAAAATTGCAAAAATTTAACTTATTTTGGGGCAAAATTGCAGAAATTTCACTTATTTCAGGGAAAAAAAGGCAGAAATTTTCCTTATTTTGGGGCAAAATATCAGAAATTCCTAATATTTTGTTTCAAAAATGCAGAAATTCTTAATATTTTGTTGCATAAATGCAGAAATTTTTCTTATTTTGAGGTAAAAAGGCTGAAATTCTCCTTATTTGGGGGCAAAAATGCAGAAATTCCCTTTATTTTGGGGAAAATTTGCAGAAATTTTACTTATTTCAGGGTAATAAGTCAGAATTTTTTCTTATTTTGGGGCAAAAAAGACAGAAATTTCCTTTGTTTTGGGGGAAAAAGACAGAAATTCCACTTATTTAGCAGCAAAAAGGCAAAAGTTCCCCTTATTTTGGAGCAAAAATGAGGAAATTTCCCTTTTTATGGCAAAAAGTATGCATTTTTCTTATTTTCAGACAAAAAGGCAGAAATTCCCCATATTTTGGGGCAATAGGCAGAAATTCCCTTTATTTTGGGGCAAAATTGCAGAAATTTCCCTAATTGTGGGGCAAAAAACAGAAATTCCCCTTATTTTGGGTCAAAATTGCAGAAATTTCCCTTATTATGGTGAAAAATTGCAGAAATTTCCCTTATTTTAGGGCAAAATTGCAGAAATTTCACTAATCGTGGGGCTAAAAGGCAGAAATTCTCCTTATTTTGGGGCAAAACTCAGAAATTCCACTTATTTTGGGGCAAAATTCCAGAAATTTCCCTTATTTTGGTGCAAAATTGCAGAAATTTTACTTATTTTGGGGCAAAATTTCAGAAATTTCACTTATTTCAGGGAAAAAAGGCAGAAATTTTCCTTATTTTGGGGCAAAAAGGCAGAAATTCCTAATATTTTGTGCCAAAATTCAGAAATTCTCCTTATTTTGAGGTAAAAAGGCTGAAATTACCCTTTTTGGGGGCAAAAAGGCAGAAATTTCCCTTATATTGGGGCAAAATTTCAGAAATTTTACTAATTTAAGGGTAATAAGTCAGAAATTTTCCTTATTTTGGGGCAAAAATGACAGAAATTCTTTTTGTTTTGGGGGAAAAAGACAGAAATTCCACTTATTTAGAGGCAAAAAAGCATAAAATTCCTTTTATTTTAGGGCAAAATTGCAGAAATTTTTCTTATTTGGGGGCAAAAATAAAGACATTCCCCTTATTTTGCGGCAAAATTCCTGAAATTTCACTAATTATGGGGAAAAATTGCAGAAATTTCCCTTATTTTAGGGCAAAATTGCAGAAATTTCACTTATTTCAGAGAAAAAAGGCAAAAATTTTTCTTATTTTGGGGCAAAAAGGCAGAAATTCCCATTATTTTGGGGCAAAAAAGCAGAAATTCACCTTATTTTGGGCTAAAATTGCAGAAATTTCACATATTTCAGGGCAAAAAGGCAGAAATTTCTATTAATTTGGGGCAAAAATGAAGAAATTTTCCTTTTTATGGCAAAAAGGTATGCATTCCCCTTTTTTTCGGGCAAAAAGGCAGAAATTCCCCGTATTTTGGAGCAAAATTGCAGAAATTCCCCTAATTGTGGGGCAGAAATGCAGAAATTCTCCTTATTTTTGGGCAAAACTCAGAAATTCCACTTATTTGGGGCAAAATTCTAGAAATTTCCATATTTTGGGGCAAAATTGCAAAAATTTAACTTATTTTGGGGCAAAATTGCAGAAATTTCACTTATTTCAGGGAAAAAAAGGCAGAAATTTTCCTAATTTTTTTGCAAAAGAGATGAAATTCCTAATATTTTGTGGCAAAAATGCAGAAATTACTAATATTTTGTTGCAAAAATGTAGAAATTTTCTTTATTTTGAGGTAAAAAGGCTGAAATTCTCCTTATTTGAGGGCAAAAAGGCAGAAATTTCCTTTATGTTGGGGCAAATTTGCAGAAATTTTACTTATTTCAGGGTAATAAGTCAGGAATTTTTCTTATTTTGGGGCAAAAAAGACAGAAATTCCCTTTGTTTTGGGGGAAAAAGACAGAAATTCCACTTATTTAGAGGCAAAAAGGCAAAAGTTCCCCTTATTTTGGAGCAAAAATGAGGAAATTTCCCTTTTTATGGCAAAAAAATTATGCATTTTTCATATTTTCAGAAAAAAAGGCAGAAATTCCCCATATTTTGGGGCAATAGGCAGAAATTCCCTTTATTTTGGGGCAAAATTGCAGAAATTTCCCTAATTGTGGGGCAAAAAACAGAAATTCCCCTTATTTTGGGTCAAAATTGCAGAAATTTCCCTTATTATGGGGAAAAATTGCAGAAATTTCCCTTATTTTAGGGCAAAATTGCAGAAATTTCACTAATCGTGGGGCAAAAAGGCAGAAATTCTCCTTATTTTGGGGCAAAACTCAGAAATTCCACTTATTTTGGGGCAAAATTCCAGAAATTTCCCTTATTTGGGTGCAAAATTGCAGAAATTTTACTTATTTTGGGGAAAAATTTCAGAAATTTCACTTATTTCATGGAAAAAAGGCAGAAATTTTCTTTATTTTGGGGCAAAAATGCAGAAATTTCTAATATTTTGTGCCAAAATTCAGAAATTCTCCTTATTTTGAGGTAAAAAGGCTGAAATTCCTTTTTTGGGGGGGCAAAAAGGCAGAAATTTTCCTTATATTGGGGCAAAATTTCAGAAATTTCACTAATTTAAGGGTAATAAGTCAGAAATTTTCCTTCTTTTGGGGCAAAAATGACAGAAATTCTTTTTTTGGGGGGGAAAAAGACAGAAATTCCACTTATTTAGAGGCAAAAAAGCATAAAATTCCCCTTATTTTAGGGCAAAATTGCAGAAATTTTCATTATTTGGGGCAAAAATAAAGAAATTCCCCTTTTTTGGGGCAAAATTCCTGAAATTTCCATAATTATGGGGAAAAATTGCAGAAATTTCCTTTATTTTAGGGCAAAATTGCAGAAATTTCACTTATTTCAGAGAAAAAGGGCAAAAATTTTTCTTATTTTGGGGCAAAGAGGCAGAAATTCCCATTATTTTGGGGCAAAAAGGCAGAAATTCAACTTATTTTGGGCTAAAATTGCAGAAATTTCACATATTTCAGGGCAAAAAGGCAGGAATTTCCCTTAATTTGGGGAAAAAATGAAGAAATTTTCCTTTTTTATGGCAAAAAGGTATGCATTCCCCTTATATTCCGGCAAAAAGGCAAAAATTTCCCGTATTTTGAAGCAAAATTTCAAAAATTCCCCTAATTGTGGGGCAGAAATGCAGAAATTCTCCTTAATTTTGGGCAAAACTCAGAAATTCCACTTATTTTGGGGCAAAATTCCAGAAATTTCCCTTATTTTGGGGCAAAATTGCAGAAATTTTACTTATTTTGGGGCAAAATTGCAGAAATTTCACTTATTTCAGGGAAAAAAAGGCAGAAATTTTCCATATTTTGGGCCAAAATATCAGAAATTCCTAATATTTTGTTGCAAAAATGCAGAAATTCCTAATATTTTGTTGGAAAAATTCAGAAATTTCCTTTATTTTGAGGTAAAAAGGCTGTAATGCTCCTTATTTTGAGGCAAAAAGGCAGAAATTTCCTTTATTTTGGGGCAAATTTGCAGAAATTTTACTTATTTCAGGGTAATAAGTCAGAAATTTTTCTTATTTTGGGGCAAAAAAGACAGAAATTCCCTTTGTTTTGGGGGAAAAAGAAATTCCACTTATTTAGAGGCAAAAAGGCAAAAGTTCCCCGTATTTTGGAGCAAAAATGAGGAAATTTCTTTTTTTTATGGCAAAAAGGTATGCATTTTTCTTATTTTGAGGTATAAAGGCAGAAATTCCCCATATTTTGGGGCAATAGGCAGAAATTCCCCTTATTTTGGGGCAAAATTGCAGAAATTTACCTAATTGTGGGGCAAAAAACAGAAATTTCCCTTATTTTGGGTCAAAATTGCAGAAATTTTCCTTATTATGGGGAAAAATTGCAGAAATTTCCCTTATTTTAGGGCAAAATTGCAGAAATTTCACTAATCGTGGGGCAAAAAGGCCGAAATTCTGCTTATTTTGGGGCAAAACTCAGAAATTCCACTTATTTTGGGGCAAAATTCCAGAAATTTCCCTTATTTTGGGGCAAAATTGCAGAAATTTTACTTATTTTGGGGCAAAATTTCAGAAATTTCACTTATTTCAGGGAAAAAAGGCAGAAATTTTCCTTATTTTGGGGCAAAAATGCAGAAATTTCTAATATTTTGTGTCAAAATTCAGAAATTCTCCTTATTTTGAGGTAAAAGGCTGAAATTCCCCTTTTTTGAGGGCAAAAAGGCAGAAATTTCCCTTATATTGGGGCAAGATTTCAGAAATTTCACTAATTTAAGGGTAATAAGTCAGAAATTTTTCTTATTTTGGGGCAAAAATGACAGAAATTCTTTTTGTTTTGGGGGAAAAAGACAGAAATTCCACTTATTTAGAGGCAAAAAAGCATAAAATTCCTTTTATTTTAGGGCAAAATTGCAGAAATTTTTCTTATTTGGGGGCAAAAATAAAGACATTCCCCTTATTTTGCGGCAAAATTCCTGAAATTTCACTAATTATGGGGAAAAATTGCAGAAATTTCCCTTATTTTAGGGCAAAATTGCTGAAATTTCAATTATTTCAGAGAAAAAAGGCAAAAATTTTTCTTATTTTGGGGCAAAAAGGCAGAAATTCCCATTATTTTGGGGCAAAAAGGCAGAAATTCACCTTATTTTGGGCTAAAATTGCAGAAATTTCACATATTTCAGGGCAAAAAGGCAGAAATTTCCCTTAATTTGGGGCAAAAATGAAGAAATTTCCCTTTTTTATGGCAAAAAGGTATCCATTACCCTTATTTTCGGGCAAAAAGGCAGAAATTCCCCGTATTTTGGAGCAAAATTGCAGAAATTACCCTAATTGTGGGGCAAAAAGGCAGAAATTCTTCTTATTTTGGGGCAAAACTCAGAAATTCTACTTATTTTGGGGCAAAATTCCAGAAATTTCCCTTATTTTGGGGAAAAATTGCAGAAATTTCAATTATTTTGAGGCAAAATTGCAGAAATTTCACTTATTTCAGGGAAAAAAAGCAGAAATTTTCCTTATTTTGGGGCAAAAAGGCAGAAATTCTCCATATTTTGGTGCAAAAATCAAAAATTTCCCTTATTTTGAGGTAAAATGCTGAAATTCCCCTTATTTTGGGGAAAAGGCAGAAATTTCTTTTTTTGGGGGGCAAATTTGCAGAAATTTCACTTATTTCAGGGAAAAAAAGGCAGAAATTTTCCTAATTTTTTTGCAAAAGAGATGAAATTCCTAATATTTTGTGGCAAAAATGCAGAAATTACTAATATTTTGTTGCAAAAATGTAGAAATTTTCTTTATTTTGAGGTAAAAAGGCTGAAATTCTCCTTATTTGAGGGCAAAAAGGCAGAAATTTCCTTTATGTTGGGGCAAATTTGCAGAAATTTTACTTATTTCAGGGTAATAAGTCAGGAATTTTTCTTATTTTGGGGCAAAAAAGACAGAAATTCCCTTTGTTTTGGGGGAAAAAGACAGAAATTCCACTTATTTAGAGGCAAAAAGGCAAAAGTTCCCCTTATTTTGGAGCAAAAATGAGGAAATTTCCCTTTTTATGGCAAAAAAATTATGCATTTTTCATATTTTCAGAAAAAAAGGCAGAAATTCCCCATATTTTGGGGCAATAGGCAGAAATTCCCTTTATTTTGGGGCAAAATTGCAGAAATTTCCCTAATTGTGGGGCAAAAAACAGAAATTCCCCTTATTTTGGGTCAAAATTGCAGAAATTTCCCTTATTATGGGGAAAAATTGCAGAAATTTCCCTTATTTTAGGGCAAAATTGCAGAAATTTCACTAATCGTGGGGCAAAAAGGCAGAAATTCTCCTTATTTTGGGGCAAAACTCAGAAATTCCACTTATTTTGGGGCAAAATTCCAGAAATTTCCCTTATTTGGGTGCAAAATTGCAGAAATTTTACTTATTTTGGGGAAAAATTTCAGAAATTTCACTTATTTCATGGAAAAAAGGCAGAAATTTTCCTTATTTTGGGGCAAAAATGCAGAAATTTCTAATATTTTGTGCCAAAATTCAGAAATTCTCCTTATTTTGAGGTAAAAAGGCTGAAATTCCTTTTTTGGGGGGGCAAAAAGGCAGAAATTTTCCTTATATTGGGGCAAAATTTCAGAAATTTCACTAATTTAAGGGTAATAAGTCAGAAATTTTCCTTCTTTTGGGGCAAAAATGACAGAAATTCTTTTTTTGGGGGGGAAAAAGACAGAAATTCCACTTATTTAGAGGCAAAAAAGCATAAAATTCCCCTTATTTTAGGGCAAAATTGCAGAAATTTTCATTATTTGGGGCAAAAATAAAGAAATTCCCCTTTTTTGGGGCAAAATTCCTGAAATTTCCATAATTATGGGGAAAAATTGCAGAAATTTCCTTTATTTTAGGGCAAAATTGCAGAAATTTCACTTATTTCAGAGAAAAAGGGCAAAAATTTTTCTTATTTTGGGGCAAAGAGGCAGAAATTCCCATTATTTTGGGGCAAAAAGGCAGAAATTCAACTTATTTTGGGCTAAAATTGCAGAAATTTCACATATTTCAGGGCAAAAAGGCAGGAATTTCCCTTAATTTGGGGAAAAAATGAAGAAATTTTCCTTTTTTATGGCAAAAAGGTATGCATTCCCCTTATTTTCCGGCAAAAAGGCAAAAATTCCCCGTATTTTGAAGCAAAATTTCAGAAATTCCCCTAATTGTGGGGCAGAAATGCAGAAATTCTCCTTAATTTTGGGCAAAACTCAGAAATTCCACTTATTTTGGGGCAAAATTCCAGAAATTTCCCTTATTTTGGGGCAAAATTGCAGAAATTTTACTTATTTTGGGGCAAAATTGCAGAAATTTCACTTATTTCAGGGAAAAAAAGGCAGAAATTTTCCTTATTTTGGGCCAAAATATCAGAAATTCCTAATATTTTGTTGCAAAAATGCAGAAATTCCTAATATTTTGTTGGAAAAATTCAGAAATTTCCTTTATTTTGAGGTAAAAAGGCTGTAATGCTCCTTATTTTGAGGCAAAAAGGCAGAAATTTCCTTTATTTTGGGGCAAATTTGCAGAAATTTTACTTATTTCAGGGTAATAAGTCAGAAATTTTTCTTATTTTGGGGCGAAAAAGACAGAAATTCCCTTTGTTTTGGGGGAAAAAGAAATTCCACTTATTTAGAGGCAAAAAGGCAAAAGTTCCCCGTATTTTGGAGCAAAAATGAGGAAATTTCTTTTTTTTATGGCAAAAAGGTATGCATTTTTCTTATTTTGAGGTATAAAGGCAGAAATTCCCCATATTTTGGGGCAATAGGCAGAAATTCCCCTTATTTTGGGGCAAAATTTCAGAAATTTACCTAATTGTGGGGCAAAAAACAGAAATTTCCCTTATTTTGGGTCAAAATTGCAGAAATTTTCCTTATTATGGGGAAAAATTGCAGAAATTTCCCTTATTTTAGGGCAAAATTGCAGAAATTTCACTAATCGTGGGGCAAAAAGGCCGAAATTCTGCTTATTTTGGGGCAAAACTCAGAAATTCCACTTATTTTGGGGCAAAATTCCAGAAATTTCCCTTATTTTGGGGCAAAATTGCAGAAATTTTACTTATTTTGGGGCAAAATTTCAGAAATTTCACTTATTTCAGGGAAAAAAGGCAGAAATTTTCCTTATTTTGGGGCAAAAATGCAGAAATTTCTAATATTTTGTGTCAAAATTCAGAAATTCTCCTTATTTTGAGGTAAAAGGCTGAAATTCCCCTTTTTTGAGGGCAAAAAGGCAGAAATTTCCCTTATATTGGGGCAATATTTCAGAAATTTCACTAATTTAAGGGTAATAAGTCAGAAATTTTTCTTATTTTGGGGCAAAAATGACAGAAATTCTTTTTGTTTTGGGGGAAAAAGACAGAAATTCCACTTATTTAGAGGCAAAAAAGCATAAAATTCCTTTTATTTTAGGGCAAAATTGCAGAAATTTTTCTTATTTGGGGGCAAAAATAAAGACATTCCCCTTATTTTGCGGCAAAATTCCTGAAATTTCACTAATTATGGGGAAAAATTGCAGAAATTTCCCTTATTTTAGGGCAAAATTGCTGAAATTTCAATTATTTCAGAGAAAAAAGGCAAAAATTTTTCTTATTTTGGGGCAAAAAGGCAGAAATTCCCATTATTTTGGGGCAAAAAGGCAGAAATTCACCTTATTTTGGGCTAAAATTGCAGAAATTTCACATATTTCAGGGCAAAAAGGCAGAAATTTCCCTTAATTTGGGGCAAAAATGAAGAAATTTCCCTTTTTTATGGCAAAAAGGTATCCATTACCCTTATTTTCGGGCAAAAAGGCAGAAATTCCCCGTATTTTGGAGCAAAATTGCAGAAATTACCCTAATTGTGGGGCAAAAAGGCAGAAATTCTTCTTATTTTGGGGCAAAACTCAGAAATTCTACTTATTTTGGGGCAAAATTCCAGAAATTTCCCTTATTTTGGGGAAAAATTGCAGAAATTTCAATTATTTTGAGGCAAAATTGCAGAAATTTCACTTATTTCAGGGAAAAAAAGCAGAAATTTTCCTTATTTTGGGGCAAAAAGGCAGAAATTCTCCATATTTTGGTGCAAAAATCAAAAATTTCCCTTATTTTGAGGTAAAATGCTGAAATTCCCCTTATTTTGGGGAAAAGGCAGAAATTTCTTTTTTTGGGGGGCAAATTTGCAGAAATTTCACTTATTTCAGGGAAAAAAAGGCAGAAATTTTCCTAATTTTTTTGCAAAAGAGATGAAATTCCTAATATTTTGTGGCAAAAATGCAGAAATTACTAATATTTTGTTGCAAAAATGTAGAAATTTTCTTTATTTTGAGGTAAAAAGGCTGAAATTCTCCTTATTTGAGGGCAAAAAGGCAGAAATTTCCTTTATGTTGGGGCAAATTTGCAGAAATTTTACTTATTTCAGGGTAATAAGTCAGGAATTTTTCTTATTTTGGGGCAAAAAAGACAGAAATTCCCTTTGTTTTGGGGGAAAAAGACAGAAATTCCACTTATTTAGAGGCAAAAAGGCAAAAGTTCCCCTTATTTTGGAGCAAAAATGAGGAAATTTCCCTTTTTATGGCAAAAAAATTATGCATTTTTCATATTTTCAGAAAAAAAGGCAGAAATTCCCCATATTTTGGGGCAATAGGCAGAAATTCCCTTTATTTTGGGGCAAAATTGCAGAAATTTCCCTAATTGTGGGGCAAAAAACAGAAATTCCCCTTATTTTGGGTCAAAATTGCAGAAATTTCCCTTATTATGGGGAAAAATTGCAGAAATTTCCCTTATTTTAGGGCAAAATTGCAGAAATTTCACTAATCGTGGGGCAAAAAGGCAGAAATTCTCCTTATTTTGGGGCAAAACTCAGAAATTCCACTTATTTTGGGGCAAAATTCCAGAAATTTCCCTTATTTGGGTGCAAAATTGCAGAAATTTTACTTATTTTGGGGAAAAATTTCAGAAATTTCACTTATTTCATGGAAAAAAGGCAGAAATTTTCCTTATTTTGGGGCAAAAATGCAGAAATTTCTAATATTTTGTGCCAAAATTCAGAAATTCTCCTTATTTTGAGGTAAAAAGGCTGAAATTCCTTTTTTGGGGGGGCAAAAAGGCAGAAATTTTCCTTATATTGGGGCAAAATTTCAGAAATTTCACTAATTTAAGGGTAATAAGTCAGAAATTTTCCTTCTTTTGGGGCAAAAATGACAGAAATTCTTTTTTTGGGGGGGAAAAAGACAGAAATTCCACTTATTTAGAGGCAAAAAAGCATAAAATTCCCCTTATTTTAGGGCAAAATTGCAGAAATTTTCATTATTTGGGGCAAAAATAAAGAAATTCCCCTTTTTTGGGGCAAAATTCCTGAAATTTCCATAATTATGGGGAAAAATTGCAGAAATTTCCTTTATTTTAGGGCAAAATTGCAGAAATTTCACTTATTTCAGAGAAAAAGGGCAAAAATTTTTCTTATTTTGGGGCAAAGAGGCAGAAATTCCCATTATTTTGGGGCAAAAAGGCAGAAATTCAACTTATTTTGGGCTAAAATTGCAGAAATTTCACATATTTCAGGGCAAAAAGGCAGGAATTTCCCTTAATTTGGGGAAAAAATGAAGAAATTTTCCTTTTTTATGGCAAAAAGGTATGCATTCCCCTTATTTTCCGGCAAAAAGGCAAAAATTCCCCGTATTTTGAAGCAAAATTTCAGAAATTCCCCTAATTGTGGGGCAGAAATGCAGAAATTCTCCTTAATTTTGGGCAAAACTCAGAAATTCCACTTATTTTGGGGCAAAATTCCAGAAATTTCCCTTATTTTGGGGCAAAATTACAGAAATTTTACTTATTTTGGGGCAAAATTGCAGAAATTTCACTTATTTCAGGGAAAAAAAGGCAGAAATTTTCCTTATTTTGGGCCAAAATATCAGAAATTCCTAATATTTTGTTGCAAAAATGCAGAAATTCCTAATATTTTGTTGGAAAAATTCAGAAATTTCCTTTATTTTGAGGTAAAAAGGCTGTAATGCTCCTTATTTTGAGGCAAAAAGGCAGAAATTTCCTTTATTTTGGGGCAAATTTGCAGAAATTTTACTTATTTCAGGGTAATAAGTCAGAAATTTTTCTTATTTTGGGGCGAAAAAGACAGAAATTCCCTTTGTTTTGGGGGAAAAAGAAATTCCACTTATTTAGAGGCAAAAAGGCAAAAGTTCCCCGTATTTTGGAGCAAAAATGAGGAAATTTCTTTTTTTTATGGCAAAAAGGTATGCATTTTTCTTATTTTGAGGTATAAAGGCAGAAATTCCCCATATTTTGGGGCAATAGGCAGAAATTCCCCTTATTTTGGGGCAAAATTTCAGAAATTTACCTAATTGTGGGGCAAAAAACAGAAATTTCCCTTATTTTGGGTCAAAATTGCAGAAATTTTCCTTATTATGGGGAAAAATTGCAGAAATTTCCCTTATTTTAGGGCAAAATTGCAGAAATTTCACTAATCGTGGGGCAAAAAGGCCGAAATTCTGCTTATTTTGGGGCAAAACTCAGAAATTCCACTTATTTTGGGGCAAAATTCCAGAAATTTCCCTTATTTTGGGGCAAAATTGCAGAAATTTTACTTATTTTGGGGCAAAATTTCAGAAATTTCACTTATTTCAGGGAAAAAAGGCAGAAATTTTCCTTATTTTGGGGCAAAAATGCAGAAATTTCTAATATTTTGTGTCAAAATTCAGAAATTCTCCTTATTTTGAGGTAAAAGGCTGAAATTCCCCTTTTTTGAGGGCAAAAAGGCAGAAATTTCCCTTATATTGGGGCAAGATTTCAGAAATTTCACTAATTTAAGGGTAATAAGTCAGAAATTTTTCTTATTTTGGGGCAAAAATGACAGAAATTCTTTTTGTTTTGGGGGAAAAAGACAGAAATTCCACTTATTTAGAGGCAAAAAAGCATAAAATTCCCCTTATTTTAGGGCAAAATTGCAGAAATTTCCCTTATTTGGGGCAAAAATAAAGAAATTCAGCTTATTGTGGGGCAAAATTCCTGAAATTTCCCTAATTATGGGGAAAAATTGCAGAAATTTCCCTTATTTTAGGGCAAAATTGCAGAAATTTCACTTATTTCAGAGAAAAAGGCAAAAATTTTTTTTTATTTTGGGGCAAAAAGGCAGAAATTCCCATTATTTTGGGGCAAAGAGGCAGAAATTCACCTTATTTTGGGCTAATATTGCAGAAATTTCACTAATTTCAGGGTAATATGTCAGAAATTTTCTGTATTTTGGGGCAAAAATAACAGAAATTCCCTTTGTTTTGGGGGAAAAAGACAGAAATTTCACTTATTTAGAGGCAAAAATGCAGAAATTCCCCTTATTTTAGGACAAAATTGCAGAAATTTCCATTATTTGGGGGCAAAAAAACAGAAATTCCCCTTATTTTGGGGCAAAATTCCTGAAAATTTTCTTATTTTGGGGAAACATTGCAGAAATTTCACTTATTTTGGGGCAAAATTGCAGAAATTTCACTTATTTCAGGGAAAAAAGGCAGTAATTTTCTTTATTTTGAGGCAAAAATGCAGAAATTCTCCATATTTTGGTGCAAAAATTAGAAATTTCCCTTATTTTGAGGTAAAATGCTGAAATTCCCCTTATTTTGGGGCAAAAGGCCGAAATTTCCCTTTTTTGGGGGCAAATTTGCAGAAATTTCACTTATTTCAAGGAAAAAAAGGAAGAAATTTTCCTTACTTTTTGTCAAAAGGGCAGAAATTCCTAATATTTTGTGGCAAAAATGCAGAAATTCCTAATATTTTGTTGCAAAAATACATAAATTTCTCTTATTTTGAGGTAAAAAGGCTGAAATTCCCCTTATTTGGGGGCAAAAAGGCAGAAATTTTTCTTATTTTGGGGCAAATTTGCAGAAATTTCACTTATTTCAGGGTTATAAGTCAGAAATTTTCCTTATTTTGGGGCAAAAAAGACAGAAATTCCCTTTGTTTTGGGGGAAAAAGACAGAAATTCAACTTATTTAGAGGCAAAAATGCAAAAGTTCCCCTTATTTTGGAGCAAAAATGAAGAAATTTCCCTTTTTATGGCAAAAATGTATGCATTCTTCTTATTTTCAGGCAAAAAGGCAGAAATTCCCTATATTTTGGGGCAAAAGGCAGAAATTCCCCTTATTTTGGGGCAAAATTGCAGAAATTTCCCTAATTGTGTGGCAAAAACCAGAAATTCCCCTTATTTTGGGGCAAAATTGCAGAAATTTCCCTTATTATGGTGAAAAATTGCAGAAATTTCCCTTACTTAAAGCAAAATTGCAGAAATTTCACTAATTGTGGCGCAAAAAGGCAGAAATTCTCCTTATTTTAGGGCAAAACTCAGAAATTCCACTTATTTTGGGGCAAAATTCCAGAAATTTCCCTTATTTTGGGGCAAAATTGCCGAAATTTCCCTAATTGTAGGGCAAAAAACAGAAATTCCCTTATTTTGTGTAAAAATTGCAGAAATTTTCCTTATTATGGGGAAAAATTGCAGAAATTTCCCTTATTTAAGGCAAAATTGCAGAAATTTCACTAATCGTGGGGCAAAGAGGCAGAAATTCTTCTAATTTTGGGGCAAAACTCAGAAATTCCACTTATTTTGGGGCAAAATTCCAGAAATTTCCCTTATTTAGGGGCAAAATTGCAGAAATTTTACTTATTTTGGGGCAATATTGCAGAAATTTCACTTATTTCAGGGAAAAAAAGCAGAAATTTTTCTTATTTTGGGGCAAAAAGGCAGAAATTCCTAATATTATGTGCCAAAATTCAGAAATTCTTTTTATTTTGAGGTAAAAAGGCTGAAATTCCCCTTATTTGGGGGCAAAAAGGCAGAAATTTCCCTTATATTGGGGCAAAATTGCAGAAATTTCACTAATTTCAGGGTAATAAGTCAGAAATTTTCCGTATTTTGGGGCAAAAATGACAGAAATTCCCTTTGTTTTGGGGGAAAATAACAGAAATTCCACTTATTTAGAGGCAAAAATGCAGAAATTCCCTTTATTTTAGGACAAAATTGCAGAAATTTCCCTTATTAGGGGGCAAAAAAACAGAAATTCCCCTTATTTTTGGGCAAAATTCCTGAAAATTTTCTTATTTTGGGGAAAAATTGCAGAAATTTCACTTATTTTGGGGCAAAATTGCAGAAATTTCACTTATTTCAGGGAAAAAGGCAGTAATTTTCTTTATTTTGGGGCAAAAAGCAGTAATTCTCCATAATTTGGTGCAAAAATCAGAAATTTCCCTTATTTTGAGGTAAAATGCTGAAATTCCCCTTATTTTGGGGCAAAAGGCCGAAATTTCCCTTTTTTGGGGGCAAATTTGCAGAAATTTCACTTATTTCAGGGAAAAAAAGGCAGAAATTTTTTTTATTTTTTGGCAAAAGGGCAGAAATTCCTAATATTTTGTGGCAAAAATGCAGAAATTCCTAATATTTTGTTGCAAAAATGCAGAAATTTCCCTTATTTTGAGGTAAAAAGGTTGAAATTCCCCTTATTTGGGGGCAAAAAGGCAGAAATTTTTCTTATTTTGGGGCAAATTTGCAGAAATTTCACTTATTTCAGGGTTATAAGTCAGAAATTTTCCTTATTTTGGGGCAAAAAAGACAGAAATTCACTTTGTTTTGGGGGAAAAAGACAGAAATTCCACTTATTTAGAGGCAAAAAGGCAAAAGTTAGCCTTATTTTGGAGCAAAAATGAAGAAATTTCCCTTTTTATGGCAAAAATGTATGCATTCTTCTTATTTTCAGACAAAAAGGAAGAAATTCCCTATATTTTGGGGCAAAAGGCAGAAATTCCCCTTATTTTGGGGCAAAATTGCAGAAATTTCCCTAATTGTGTGGCAAAAACCAGAAATTCCCCTTATTTTGGGGCAAAATTGCAGAAATTTCCCTTATTATGGGGAAAAATTGCCGAAATTTCCTTTATTTAAGGCAAAATTGCAGAAATTTCACTAATTGTGGTGCAAAAAGGCAGAAATTCTCCTTATTTTAGGGCAAAACTCAGAAATTCCACTTATTTTGGGGCAAAATTCCAGAAATTTCCCTTATTTTGGGGCAAAATTGCAAAAATTTAATTTATTTTGGGGCAAAATTGCAGAAATTTTACTTATTTCATGGAAAAAAGGCAGAAATTTTCCTTATTTGAGCAAAAAGGCAGAAATTCCCCATATTTTGGAGCAAAATTGCAGAAATTCACCTAATTTTGGGGCAAAAAATACAGGAATTTTCTTTATTTTGGGGCAAAAATGCAGAAATTCTCTTTATTTTGGGGCAAAAAGAAAGAAATTCCCTTTATATTAGGGCAAAATTGCAGAAATTTCTCTTATTTGGGGGCAAAAAAACAGAAATTCCCCGTATTTTGGGGCAAAATTCAAGCAATTTCCCTTATTATGGGGAAAAATTGTAGAAATTTCCCTTATTTTAGGGCAAAATTGCAGATATTTCACTTATTTCAGAAAAAAAAGCAAAAATTTTTCTTAATTGGGGGCAAAAAGGCAGAAATTCCCATTATTTTGGGACAAAAAGACAGAAATTCACCTTATTTTGGGCTAAAATTGCAGAAATTTCACATATTTCAGGGCAAAAAGGCAGAAATTTCCCTTAATTTGGGGCAAAAATGAAGAAATTTCCCTTTTTATGGCAAAAAGTTATGCATTCCCTTTATTTTCGGGCAAAAAGGCAGAAATTTCCCGTATTTTGTAGCAAAATTGCAGAAATTCCCCTAATTGTGGGGCAGAAAAGCAGAAATTCTCCTTATTTTGGGGCAACACTCAGAAATTCCACTTATTTTGGGCCAAAATTGCAGAAATTTCACATATTTTGGGGCAAAATTGCAGAAATTTCAATTATTTCAGGGAAAAAAGGCAGAAATTTTCCTTCTTTTGGGGCAAAAAGGCAGAAATTCCTAATATTTTGTTGCAAAAATGCAGAAATTTCTAATATTTTGTTGCAAAAATGCAGAACTTTTCCTTAATTTGAGGTAAAAAGGCTGAAATTCCCCTTAGTTGGGGGCAAAAAGGCAGAAATTTTCTATATTTTGGGGCAAGTTTGCAGAAACTTCACTTATTTCAGGGTAATAAGTCAGAATTTTTTCTTATTTTGGGGCAAAAAAGACAGAAATTTCCTTTGTTTTGGGGGAAAAAGACAGAAATTCCACTTATTTAGCAGCAAAAAGGCAAAAGTTCCCCTTATTTTGGAGCAAAAATGAGGAAATTTCTCTTTTTTATGGCAAAAAGTTATGCATTCTTCTTATTTTCAGACAAAAAGGCAGAAATTCCCCATATTTTGGGGCAAAAGGCAGAAATTCCCCTTATTTTGGGGCAAAATTGTCAAAATTTCCCTAATTGTAGGGCAAAAAACAGAAATTCCCCTAATTTTGGGTCAAAATTGCAGAAATTTTCCTTATTATGGGGAAAAATTGCAGAAATTTCCCTTATTTAGGGGCAAAATTGCAGAAATTTTACTTATTTTTGGGCAAAATTGCAGAAATTTCACTTATTTCAGAGAAAAAAGGCAGAAATTTTCCTTATTTTGGGGCAAAAATGCAGAAATTCCTAATATGTTTTGCCAAAATTCAGAAAGTCTTTTTATTTTGAGGTAAAAAGGATGAAATTCCCTTTATTTGGGGGCAAAAAGGCAGAAATTTCCCTTATATTGAGGCAAAATTGCAGAAATTTCACTAATTTCAGGGTAATAAGTCAGAAATTTTCCTTATTTTGGGGCAAAAATGACAGAAATTTTCTTTGTTTTGGGGGAAAAAGACAGAAATTCCACTTATTTAGAGGCAAAAATGCAGAAATTGCCCTTATTTTAGGACAAAATTGAAGAAATTTCCCTTATTTGGGGGCAAAAAAACAGAAATTCCCATTATTTTGGGGCAAAATTCCTGAAAATTTTCTTATTTTGGGGAAAAATTGCAGAAATTTCACTTATTTTGGGGCAAAATTGCAGAAATTTCACTTATTTCAGGGAAAAAGGCAGTAATTTTCTTTATTTTGTGGCAAAAAGGAAGAAATTCTCCATGTTTTGGTGCAAAAATAAGAAATTTCCCTTATTTTGAGGTAAAATGCTGAAATTCCCCTTATTTTGGGGCAAAAGGCCGAAATACCCTTTTTTTGGGGCAAATTTGCAGAAATTTCACTTATTTCAGAGAAAAAAAGGCAGAAATTTTCCTTATTTTTTTGCAAAAGGGCAGAAATTCCTAATATTTTTTGGCAAAAATGCAGAAATTCCTAATATTTTGTTGGAAAAATGCAGAAATTTCCCTTATTTTGAGGTTAAAATGCTGAAATTCCCCATATTTGGGGGCAAAAATGCAGAAATTTTTCTTATTTTGGGGCAAATTTTCAGAAATTTCACTTATTTCAGGGTTATAAGTCAGAAATTTTCCTTATTTTGGGGCAAAAAAGACAGAAATTCTCTTTGTTTTGGGGGAAAAAGACAGAAATTCTACTTATTTAGAGGCAAAAATGCAAAAGTTCCCCTTATTTTGGAGCAAAAATAAAGAAATTTCCCTTTTTTATAGCAAAAATGTATGCATTCTTCTTATTTTCAGACAAAAAGGCAGAAATTCCCCATATTTTGGGGCAAAAGGCAGAAATTCCCCTTATTTTGGGGCAAAATTGCAGAAATTTCCCTAATTTTGGGGCAAAAAACAGAAATTCCACTTATTTTGGGGCAAAATTGCAGAAATTTCCTTTATTATGGTGAAAAATTGCAGAAATTTCCCTTATTTAAGGCAAAATTGCAGAATTCCACTAATTGTGGCGCAAAAAGGCAGAAATTCTCCTTATTTTAGGGCAAAACTTAGAAATTTCACTTATTTTGGGGCAAAATTCCAGAAATTTCCCTTATTTTGGGGCAAAATTGCAAAAGTTTTACTTATTTTGGGGCAAAATTGCAGATATTTCACTTATTTCAGGTAAAAAAGGCAGAAATTTTTCTTATTTGAGCAAAAAGGCAGAAATTCCCCATATTTTGGAGCAAAATTGCAGAAATTCACCTAATTTTGGGGTAAAAAATACAGTAATTTTCTTTATTTTGGGGCAAAAATGCAGAAATTCTCTTTATTTTGGGGCAAAAAGAAGGAAATTCCCTTTATTTTAGGGCAAAATTGCAGAAATTTCTCTTATTTTGGGGCAAAAAACAGAAATTCCCCTTATTTTGGGGCAAAATTCAAGAAATTTTTCTTATTATGGGGAAAAATGGTAGAAATTTCCCTTATTTTAGTGCAAAATTGCAGATATTTCACTTATTTCAGAAAAAAAAGCAAAATTTTTTTTTATTTTGGGGCAAAAAGGCAGAAATTCCCTTTATTTTGGGGTAAAAAGGCAGAAATTCACCTTATTTTATGCTAAAATTGCAGAAATTTCACATATTTCAGGGCAAAAAGGCAGAAATTTCCCTTAATTTGGGGCAAAAATGAAGAAATTTCCCTTTTTATGGCAAAAAGGTATGCATTCCCTTTATTTTCGGGCAAAAAGGCAGAAATTTCCCGTATTTTGGAGCAAAATTGCAGAAATTCCCCTAATTGTGAGGCAGAAAAGCAGAAATTCTCCTTATTTTGGGGCATCACTCAGAAATTCCACTTATTTTGGGGCAAAATTCCAGAAATTTCCCTAATTTTGGGGCAAAATTGCAGAAATTTCACATATTTTGGGGCAAAATTGCAGAAATTTCAATTATTTCAGGGAAAAAAGGCAGAAATTTTCCTTCTTTTGGGGCAAAAAGGCAGAAATTCCTAATATTTTGTTGCAAAAATGCAGAAATTCCTAATATTTTGTTGCAAAAATGCAGAACTTTTCCTTAATTTGAGGTAAAAAGGCTGAAATTCCCCTTATTTGAGGGCAAAAAGGCAGAAATTTCGTATATTTTGGGGCAAATTTGCAGAAACTTCACTTATTTCAGGGTAATAAGTCAGAAATTTTTCTTATTTTGGGGCAAAAAAGACAGAAATTTCCTTTGTTTTGGGGGAAAAAGACAGAAATTCCACTTATTTAGAGGCAAAAAGGCAAAAGTTCCCCTTATTTTGGAGCAAAAATGAGGAAATTTCCCTTTTTTATGGCAAAAAGTTATGCATTCTTCTTATTTTCAGACAAAAAGGCAGACATTCCCCATATTTTGGGGCAAAAGGCAGAAATTCCCCTTATTTTGGGGCAAAATTGCCAAAATTTCCCTAATTGTAGGGCAAAAAACAGAAATTCCCTTTATTTTGGGTCAAAATTGCAGAAATTTTCCTTATTATGGGGCAAAATTGCAGATATTTCCCTTATTTTAGGGCAAAATTGCAGAAATTTCACTAATCGTTGGGCAAAGAGGCAGAAATTCTCCTAATTTTGGGGCAAAACTCAGAAATTCCACTTATTTTGGGGCTAAATTCCAGAAATTTCCCTTATTTAGGGGCAAAATTGCAGAAATTTTACTTATTTTGGGGCAAAATTGCAGAAATTTTACTTATTTCAGTAAAAAAAGGCAGAAATTTTTTTTATTTTGGGGCAAAAAGGCAGAAATTCCTAATATTTTGTTCCAAAATTCAGAAATTCTTTTTATTTTGAGGTAAAAAGGCTGAAATTCCCCTTATTTGGGGGCAAAAAGGCAGAAATTTCCCTTATATTAGGGCAAAATTGCAGAAATTTTACTAATTTCAAGGTAATAAGTCAGAAATTTTTCGTATTTTGGGGCAAAAATGACAGAAATTCCTTTGTTTTGGGGGAAAGAGACAGAAATTCCACTTATTTAGAGGCAAAATTGCAGAAATTCCCCTTATTTTAGGACAAAATTGCAGAAATTTCCATTATTTGGGGGCAAAAAAACAGAAATTCCCCTTATTTTGGGGCAAAATTCATGAAAATTTTCTTATTTTGGGGAAAAATTGCAGAAATTTCACTTATTTTGGGGCAAAATTTCAGAAATTTCACTTATTTCAGGGATAAAAGGCAGTAATTTTCTTTATTTTGGAGCAAAAAGGCAGAAATTCTCCATATTTTGGTGCAAAAATCAGAAATTTCCCTTATTTTGAGGTAAAATCCTGAAATTCCCCTTATTTTGGGGCAAAAGGCCGAAATTTCTTTTTTTTTGGGGGGCAAATTTGCAGAAATTTCACTTATTTCAGGGAAAAAAAGGCAGAAATTTTCCTTATTTTTTGGCAAAAGGGCAGAAATTCCTAATATTTTGTGGCAAAAATGCAGAAATTCCTAATATTTTGTTGCAAAAATGCAGAAATTTCCCTTATTTTGAGGTAAAAAGGCTGAAATTCCCCTTATTTGGAGGCAAAAAGGCAGAAATTTTTCTTATTTTGGGGCATATTTGCAGAAATTTCACTTATTTCAGGGTTATAAGTCAGAAATTTTCTTTATTTTGGGGCAAAAAAGACAAAAATTCCCTTTGTTTTGGGGGAAAAAGACAGAAATTCCACTTATTTAGAGGCAAAAAGGCAAAAGTTCCCCTTATTTTGTAGCAAAAATGAAGAAATTTCTTTTTTTATGGCAAAAATGTATGCATTCTTCTTATTTTCAGACAAAAAGGCAGAAATTCCCCATATTTTAGGGCAAAAGGCAGAAATTCCCCTTATTTTGGGGCAAAATTGCAGAAATTTCCCTTATTATGAGGAAAAATTGCAGAAATTTCCCTTATTTAAGGCAAAATTGCAGAAATTTCACTAATTGTGGCGCAAAAAGGCAGAAATTCTCCTTATTTTAGGGCAAAACTCAGAAATTCCACTTATTTTGGGGCAAAATTCCAGAAATTTCTCTTATTTTGGGGCAAAATTGCAAAAATTTTACTTATTTTGGGGCAAAATTGCAGTAATTTCACTTATTTCAGGGAAAAAAGGCAGAATTTTTCCTTATTTGAGCAAAAAGGCAGAAATTCCCCATATTTTGGAGCAAAATTGCAGAAATTCACCTAATTTTGGGGTAAAAAATACAGTAATTTTCTTTATTTTGGGGCAAAAAGGCAGAAATTCTCTTTATTTTGGGGCAAAAAGAAAGAAATTCCGTTATTTTAGGGCAAAATTGCAGAAATTTCTTTTATTTGGGGGCAAAAAAACAGAAATTCCCCTTATTTTAGGGCAAAATTCAAGAAATTTCTCTTATTATAGAGAAAAATTGTAGAAATTTCCCTTATTTTAGGGCAAAATTGCAGATATTTCACTTATTTCAGAAAAAAAAGCAAAAATTTTTCTTATTTTGGGGCAAAAAGGCAGAAATTCCCATTATTTTGGGGCAAAAAGGCAGAAATTCACCTTATTTTGGGCTAAAATTGCAGAAATTTCACATATTTCAGGGCAAAAAATCAGAAATTTCCCTTAATTTGGGGCAAAAATTTAGAAATTTCCCTTTTTATGGCAAAAAGGTATGCATTCCCTTTATTTTCGGGCAAAAAGGCAGAAATTTCCCGTATTTTGGAGCAAAATTGCAGAAATTCCCCTAATTGTGGGGCAGAAAAGCAGAAATTCTACTTATTTTTGGGCAAAACTCAGAAATTCCACTTATTTTGGGGCAAAATTCCAGAAATTTCCCTTATTTTGGGGCAAAATTGCAGAAATTTCACATATTTTGGGGCAAAATTGCAGAAATTCCAATTATTTCAGGGAAAAAAGGCAGAAATTTTCCTTATTTTGGGGTAAAAAGGCAGAAATTCCTAATATTTTGTTGCAAAAATGCAGAAATTCCTAATATTTTGTTGCAAAATTGCAGAACTTTTTTTTTAATTTGAGGTAAAAAGGCTGAAATTCCCCTTATTTGGGGGAAAAAGCAGAAATTTCCTTTATTTTGGGGCAAATTTGCAGAAATTTCACTTATTTCAGGGTAATAAGTGAGAAATTTTTCTTATTTTGGGGCAAAAAAGACAGAAATTTCCTTTGTTTTGGGGGAAAAAGACAGAAATTCCACTTATTTAGAGGCAAAAAGGCAAAAGTTCCCCTTATTTTGGAGCAAAAATGAGGAAATTTCCCTTTTTTATGACAAAAAGGTATGCATTCTTCTTATTTTCAGACAAAAACGCAGAAATTCCCCATATTTTGGGGCAAAAAACAGAAATTCCCCTTATTTTGGGGCAAAATTGCAGAAATTTCCCTTATTATGGGGAAAAATTGCAGAAATTTCCCTTATTTTAGGGCAAAATTGCAGAAATTTCATTAATTGTGGGGCAAAAAAGCAGAAGTTCTCCTTATTTTGGGCAAAACTCAGAAATTCCACTTATTTTCGGAGAAAATTCCCGAAATTTCCCTTATTTGGGGGCAAAATTGCAAAATTTTACTTATTTTGGGGCAAAATTGCAGAAATTTCACTTATTTCAGGGAAAAAATTCAGAAATTTTCTTTATTTTGGGGCAAAAACGCAGAAATTCCTATTATTTTGTGCCAAAATTCAGAAATTCCTTTTATTTTGAGGTAAAAAGGCTGAAATTCCCTTTATTTGGGGGCAAAAAGGCAGAAATTTCTTTTATATTGGGGCAAAATTGCAGAAATTTCACTATTTCAGGGTAATAAGTCAGAAATTTTCCTTATTTTGGGGAAAAAATGACAGAAATTCCCTTTGTTTTGGCGGAAAAAGACAGAAATTCCACTTATTTAAAGGCAAAAATGCAGAAATTCCCCTTATTTTAGTGTAAAATTGCAGAAATTTTTCTAATTTGGGGGCAAAAAAACAGAAATTCTTTTTATTTTGGGGCAAAATTCCTGAAATTTCCCTAATTATGGGGAAAAATTTCAAAAATTTCCCTTATTTTAGGGCAAAGTTGCAGAAATTTCACTTATTTCAGAGAATAAAGGCAAAAATTTTTCATATTTTGGGGCAAAAATCAGAAATTCCCATTATTTTGGGGCAAAAAGGCAGAAATTCACCTTATTTTGGGCTAAAATTGCAGAAATTTTTCATATTTCAGGGCAAAAAGGCAGAAATTTTTCTTAATTTGGGGCAAAAATGAAGAAATTTCCCTTTTTTATGGCAAAAAGTTATGCATTCCACTTATTTTCGGGCAAAAAGCAGAAATTCCCCGTATTTTAAAGCACAATTGCAGAAATTCCCCTAATTGTGGGGCAAGAGGCAGAAATTCTTTTTATTTTGGGGCAAAACTCAGAAATTCCACTTATTTTGGGGCAAAATTCCAGAAATTTCCCTTATTTTGGGGCAAAATTGAAGAAATTTCACTTATTTTCTGGCAAAATTGCAGAAATTTCACTTATTTCAGGGAAAAAAGGCAGAAAATTTCCTTATTTTGGGGCAAAAAGGCAGAAATTCTTCATAGTTTGGTGCAAAAATCAGAAATTTCCCTTATTTTGAGGTAAAATGCTGAAATTTCCCTTATTTTGGGGCAAAAGGCAGAAATTTCCCTTTTTTGGGGCAAATTTGCAGAAATTTCACTTATTTCAGAGTAATAAGTCAGAAATTTTCTTTATTATGGGGCAAAAAAACAGATATTCCCTTTGTTTTGGGGGAAAAAGACAGAAATTCCACTTATTTAGAGGCAAAAAGGCAAAAGTTCCCGTTATTTTGGAGCAAAAAGAAAGAAATTTCTTTTTTTATGGCAAAAAGGTATGCATTCTTCTTATTTTCGGAAAAAAGGAAGATATTCCCTATATTTTAGGGCAAAATTACAGAAATTTCCCTATTTTCCAGCAAAAAACAGAAATTCCCCTTAATTTGAAGCAAAATTGCAGAAATTTCCTTTATTATGGGGAAAAATTGCAGAAATTTCTCTTATTTTAGGGCAAAATTGCAGAAATTTCACTAATTGTGGGGCAAAAAGGCAGAAATTCTCCTTATTTTGGGGCAAAACTCAGAAATTCCACTTATTTTGGGGCAAAATTCCAGAAATTTCCCTTATTTTGTGGCAAACTTGCAGAAATTTTACTTATTTTGGGGCAAAATTGCAGAAATTTCACTTATTTCAGGGAAAAAGGCAGAAATTTTCCTTATTTTGGGGCAAGAAGGCAGAAATTCCTAATATTTTGTGCCAAAATTCAGAAATTCCCCTTATTTTGAGGTAAAAAGGCTGAAATTCCCCTTATTTGGGGGCAAAAAGGCAGAAATTTCCCTTATATTGGAGCAAAATTGAAGAAATTTCACTTATTTCAGGGTAATAAGTAAGAAATTTTCCTTATTTTGGGGCAAAAATGACAGAAATTCCCTTTGTTTTGGGGGAAAAAGACAGAAATTCCACTTATTTAGAGAAAAAAAAGCAGAAATTCCTCTTATTTTAGGGCAAAATTGCAGAAATTTCCTTTATTTGGGGGCAAAAAACAGAAATTCCCTTTATTTTGGGGCAAAATTCCAGAAATTTCCTATATTATGGGGAAAAATTGCAGAAATTTCTTTTATTTTAGGGCAAAATTGCAGAAATATCACATATTTCAGAGAAAAAAGCCAAAATTATTCTTATTTTGGGGCAAAAAAGCAGAAATTCCCATTATTTTAGGGCAAAAAGGCAGAAATTCCCTTTTTTTGGGCTAAAATTGCAGAAATTTCACATATTTCAGGGCAAAAAGGCAGAAATTTCCCTTAATTTGGGGCAAAAATGAAGAAATTTCCCTTTTTTATGGCAAAAAGGTATGCATTCCCCTTATTTTCAGGCAAAAAGGCAGAAATTTCCCGAATTTTGAAGCAAAATTGCAGAAATGCCCCTAATTGTGGGTCAAAAAGGCAGAAATTCTCCTTATTTTGGGGCAAAACTCAGAAATTCCACTTATTTTGGGGCCAATTTCCAGAAATTTCCCTTATTTTGGGGCAAAATTGCAGAAATTTCACTTATTTTGGGGCAAAATTGCAGAAATTTCACTTATTTCAGGAAAAAAAAAGCAGAAATTTTCCTTATTTTGGGGCAAAAAAGCAGAAATTCCTAATATTTTGTGGCAAAAATGCAGAAATTCCTAATATTTTGTTGCAAAAATGCAGAAATTTCCCTTATTTTGAGGTAAAAAGGCTGAAATTCCCCATATTTAAGGGCAAAAAGGAAGAAATTTCTCTTATTTTGGGGCAAATTTGCAGAAATTTCACTTATTTCAGGGTAATAAGTCAGAAATTTTTCTTATTTTGGTGCAAAAAAGACAGAAATTCCCTTTGTTTTGGGGGAAAAAGACAGAAATTCCACTTATTTAGAGGCAAAAAGGCAAAAGTTCCCCTTATTTTGGAGCAAAAATGAAGAAATTTCCCTTTTTTATGGCAAAAAGGTATGCATTCTTCTTATTTTTGGACAAAAAGGCAGAAATTCCCCATATTTTAGAACAAAAGGCAGAAATTCCTTTTATTTTGGAGCAAAATTGCAGAAATTTCCCTAATTGTGGGGCAAAAAACAGAAATTCCCCTTATTTTGAAGCAAAATTGCAGATATTTCCTTTATTATGGGGAAAAATTGCAGAAATTTCTCTTATTTTAGGGTAAAATTGCAGAAATTTCACTAATTATGGGGCAAAAAGGCAGAAATTCTCCTTATTTTGGGGCAAAACTCAGAAATTCCACTTATTTTGGGGCAAAATTCCAGAAATTTCCCTTATTTTGTGGCAAAATTGCAGAAATTTTACTTATTTTGGGGCAAAATTGCAGAAATTTCACTTATTTCAGGGAAAAAAGGCAGAAATTTTCCTTATTTTGGGGCAAAAATGACAGAAATTCTATTTGTTTTGAGGGAAAAAGACAGAAATTCCACTTATTTAGAGGCAAAAAAAGCAGAAATTCTCCTTATTTTAGGGCAAAATTGCAGAAATTTTCCTTATTTGGGGGCAAAAAAACAGAAATTCCCCTTATTTTGAGGCAAAATTCCAGAAATTATCTTTATTATGGGGAAAAATTGCAGAAATTTCTTTTATTTTAGGGCAAAATTGCAGAAATTTCATTTATTTCAGAGAAAAAAAGCAAAAATTTTTCTTATTTTGGTGCAAAAAGGCAGAAATTTTCATTATTTTGGGGCAAAAAGGCAGAAATTCTCCTTATTTTGGGCTAAAATTGCAGAAATTTCACATATTTCAGAACCAAAAGGCAGAAATTTCCCTTAATTTAGGGCAAAAATGAAGAAATTTCCCTTTTTTATGGCAAAAAGTTATGCATTCCCCTTATTTTTGTGCAAAAAAGCAGAAATTCCCTGTATTTTGGAGCAAAATTGCAGAAATTCCCCTAATTGTTGGGCAAAAAGGCAGAAATTTTCCTTATTTTGGGGTAAAACTCAGAAATTCCACTAATTTTGGGGCAAAATTCCAGAAATGTCCCTTATTTTGGGGCAAAATTGCAGAAATTTCACTTATTTTGGGGCAAAATTGCAGAAATTTCACTTATTTCAGGGAAAAAAAATGCAGAAATTTTCCTTATTTTGGGGCAAAAGGCAAAAATTCCTAATATTTTGTGGCAAAAATGCAGAAATTCCTAATATTTTGTTGCAAAAATGCAGAAATTTCCCTTATTTTGAAGTAAAAAAGCTGAAATTCCCCTTATTTGTTGGCAAAAAGCAGAAATTTCCCTTATTTTGGGGCAAATTTGCAAAAATTTCACTTATTTCAGCATAATAAGTCAAAAATTTTCCTTATTTTGGGGGAAAAAGACAGAAATTCCCTTTGTTTTGGGAAAAAAAGACAGAAATTCCACTTATTTAGAGGCAAAAAGGCAAAATTTCCACTTATTTTGGAGCAAAAATGAAGAAATTTCCCTTTATTATGGCAAAAAGATATGCATTCTTCTTATTTTTGGACAAAAAGGCAGAAATTCCCCATATTTTGGGGCAAAAGGCTAAATTCCCCTTATTTTAAGGCAAAATTGCAGAAATTTCCCTAATTGTGGGGCAAAAAACAGAAATTCCCCTTATTTTGAAGCAAAATTGCAGAAATTTCCTTTATTATGGGGAAAACTTGCAGAAATTTCTCTTATTTTAGGGCTTAATTGCAGAAATTTCACTAATTTTGGGGCAGAAAGGCAGAAATTCTCCTATTTTGGGGCAAAACTCAGATATTCCACTTTTTTTGGGGCAAAATTCCAGAAATTTCCCTTATTTTGGGGCAAAATTGCAGAAATTTTACCTATTTTGCGGCAAAATTGCAGAAATTTCACTTATTTCTAGGTAAAAAGCAGAAATTTTGCTTATTTTGGGGCAAAAAGGCAGAAATTCGTAATATTTTGTGCCAAAATTCAGAAATTCCCTTTATTTTGAGGTAAAAAAGCTGAAATTCCCCTTATTTGGGGGCAAAAAGGCAGAAATTTCCCTTATATTGGGGCAAAATTGCAGAAATTTCACTTATTTCAGGGTAATAAGTCAGAAATTTTCCTTATTTTGTTTCAAAAATGACAGAAATTCCCTTTGTTTTGGGGGAAAAAGACAGAAATTCCACTTATTTAGAGGCAAAAAACGCAGAAATTCCCCTTATTTTAGGGCAAAACTGCAGAAATTTCCCTTATTTGGGGGCAAAAAACCAGAAATTCCCCTTATTTTGGCGCAAAATTCCCGAAATTTCCCTTATTATAGGGGAAAATAGCAGAAATTTCCATTATTTTAGTGATAAATTGCAGAAATTTCACTTATTTCCGAGAAAAAAGGCAAAAATTTTTCTTATCTTGGGGCAAAAATGCAGAAATTCCCATTATTTTCCGGCAAAAAGGCAGAAATTCACCTTATTTTAAGCTAAAATTGTAGAAATTTCACATATTTCAGGGCACAAATGCAGAAATTTCCCTTAATTTGGGGCAAAAATGAAGAAATTTCCCTTTTTTATGGCAAAAGGTATGCATTCCCCTTATTTTCGGGCAAAAAGGCAGAAATTTCCCGTATTTTGGAGCAAAATTGCAGACATTCCCCTAATTGTGGGGCAAAAAGGCAGAAATTCTCCTTATTTTGGGGCAAAACTCAAAAATTCCATTTATTTTGGGGCAAAATATCCGAAATTTCCCTTAATTTGGGGCAAAATTTCAGAAATTTAACTTATTTTGGGGCAAAATTGCAGAAATTTCACTTATTTCAGGGAAAAAAGGCAGAAATTTTCCTTATTTTGGGGCAATAAGGCAGAAATTCCTAATATTTTCTGGCAATAATGCAGAAATTCCTAATATTTTGTTGCAAAAATGCAGAAATTTCCCTTATTTTGAGGTAAAAAGGCTGAAATTCCCCTTATTTGGGGGCAAAAAAGCAGAAATTTCCTGTATTTTGGGGAAAATTTGCAGAAATTTCACTTATTTCAGGGTAATAAGTCAGAAATTTTCCTTATTTTGGGGCAAAAAAGACAGAAATTCTCTTTGTTTTGGGGGAAAAAGACAGAAATTCCACTTATTTAGAGGCAAAAAGGCAAAAGTTCCCCTTATTTTGGAGCAAAAATGAAAAAAATTTCTCTTTTTTATAGCAAAAAGGTATGCATTCTTCTTATTTTCGAACAAAAAGGCAGAAATTCCCATTTTTGGGGCAAAGGCAGAATTAACCCTTATTTTGGGGCAAAATTGCAGAAATTTCTATAATTGTGGCGCAAAAAGGCAGAAATTCTCCTATTTTGGGGCAAAACTCAGAAATTCCACTTATTTTGGGGCAAAATTCCAGAAATTTCCCTTATTTTGGGGCAAAATTGCAGAAATTTTACTTATTTTGGTGCAAAATTGCAGAAATTTCACTTATTTCATAGAAAAAAGGCAGAAATTTTCCTTATTTTTGGGCAAAAAGGCAGAAATTCTTCATATTTTGGTGCAAAAATCAGAAATTTCCCTTATTTTGAGGTAAAATGCTGAAATTCCCCTTATTTTGGGGAAAAAACAGAAATTTCCCTATTTTTGGGGCAAATTTGCATAAATTTCACTTATTTCAGGGTAATAAGTCAGAAATTTTCCTTATTTTGGGGCAAAAAAGACAGAAATTTTTTTTGTTTTGGGGGAAAAATACAGAAATTTCACTTATTTAGAGGCAAAAAGGCAAAAGTTTCCCTTATTTTGGAGCAAAAATGAAGAAATTTCCCTTTTTTATGGCAAAAAGGTATGCATTCTTCTTATTTTCGGACAAAAAGGCAGAAATTCCCCATATTTTGGGGCAAAATGCAGAAATTCACTTTATTTTGGGGCAAAATTGCAGAAATTTTCCTAATTGTGGGGCAAAAAACAGAAATTCCCCTTATTTTGAAACAAAATTGCAGAAATTTCACTTATTTCAGAAAAAAAAGGCAGAAATTTTCCTTATTTTGGGGCAAAAAGGCAGAAATTCTCCGTATTTTGGTGCAAAATTACAGAAATTTCCCTTATTATAGGGAAAAATTGCAGAAATTTCCCTTATTTTAGGGCAAAATTGCAGAACTTTCACTAATTGTGGGGCAAAAAGGCATAAATTCTCCTTATTTTGGGGCAAAACTCAGAAATTCCACTTATTTTAGGGCAAAATTCCAGAAATTAACCTTATTTTAGGGGAAAATTGCAGAACTTTTACTTATTTTGGGGCAAAATTGAAGAAATTTCACTTATTTCAGGGCAAAAAGGCAGAAATTTTCCTTATTTTGGGGCAAAAAGGCAGAAATTCCTAATATTTTGTGCCAAAATTCAGAAATTCACCTTATTTTGAGGTAAAAAGGCTGAAATTCCCCTTATTTGGGGGCAAAAGGCAGAATTTTCCCTTATAATGGGGCAAAATTGCAGAAATTTCACTTATTTCAGGGTAATAAGTCACAAATTTTTCTTACTTTGGGGCAAAAAGGCAGAAATTCCTAATATTTTGTTGCAATAATGCAGAAATTCCTAATATTTTGTTGCAAAAATGCAGAAATTTTCATTATTTTGAGGTAAAAAGGCTGAAATTTCCCTTATTTGGGGGCAAAAAAGCAGAAATTTCCCTTATTTTGGGGCAATTTTGCAGAAATTTCACTTATTTCAGGGTAATAAGTCAGAAATTTTCCTTATTTTGGGGCAAAAATGACAGATTTCCCTTTGTTTTTGGGGAAAAAGACAGAATTTCCACTTATTTAGAGGCAAAAAAGCAGAAATTCCCCTTATTTTAGGGCAAAATTGCAGAAATTTCCCTTATTTGGTGGCAAAAAAGAGAAATTCCCCTATTTTGGGGCAAAATTCCAGAAATTTCCTTTATTATGGGGAAAAATTGCAGGAATTTCCTTTATTTTAGGGCAAAATTGCAGAAATTTCACATATTTCAGAGAAAAAAGGCAAAAATTTTTCTTCTTTTGGGGCAAAAATGCAGAAATTCCCATTATTTTGGGGCAAAAAGGCAGAAATTCACCTTATTTTGGGTTAAAATTGCAGAAATTTCACATTTTTCAGGGAAAAAAGCAGAAATTTCCCTTAATTTGGGGCAAAAATGAAGAAATTTCCCTTTTTTATGGCAAAAAGGTATGCATTCCCCTTATTTTTGAGCAAAAAGGCAGAAATTCCCCGTATTTTTGAGCAAAATTGCAGAAATTCCCCTAATTGTGGGGCAAAAAGGCAGAAATTCTCTTTATTTTGGGGCAAAACTCAGAAATTCCACCTATTTTGGGGCAAAATTCCAGAAACTTCCCTTATTTTGGGGCAAAATTGCAGAAATTTCACTTATTTTGGGGCAAAATTGCAATAATTTCACTTATTTCAGGGAAAAAAGGCAGAAATTTTCCTTATTTGGGCAAAAAGGCAGAAATTCTCCATATTTGGTGCAAAAATCAGAAATTTCCCTTATTTTGAGGTAAAATGCTGAAATTCTTCTTATTTGGGGGAAAAAGGCAGAAATTTCCCTATTTTTGGGGCAAATTTGCAGAAATTTCACTTATTTCATGGTAATAAGTCAGAAATTTTCCTTATTTTGGGGCAAAAAGACAGAAATTCCCTTTGTTTTGGGGGAAAAAGATAGAAATTCCACTTATTTAGAGGTAAAAAGGCAAAATTACCCCTTATTTTGAAGCAAAATGAAGAAATTTTTTTTATGGCAAAAAGGTATGCATTCTTTTTATTTTCAGACAAAAAGGCAGAAATTCCCCATATTTTAGGGCAATAGGCAGAAATTTCCCTTATTTTGGGGCAAAATTGCAGAAATTTCCCTAATTGTGGGACAAAAAACAGAAATTCCCCTTATTTTGAAGCAAAATTGCAGAAATTTCCCTTATTATGGGAAAAAATTGCAGAAATTTTCCTTATTTTAGGGCAAAATTGCAGAAATTTCACTAATTGTAAGGCAATAAGGCAGAAATTCTCCTTATTTTGGGGCAAAAATCAGAAATTCCAATTTTTTTGGGGGCAAAATTCCAGAAATTTCCCTTATTTTGGGGCAAAATTACAGAAATTTTACTTATTTTGGGGCAAAATTGCAGAAATTTTACTTATTTCAGTGAAAAAAGGCAGAAATATTCCTTATTTTGGGGCAAAAAGGCAGAAAGTCCTAATATTTTGTTCCAAAATTCAGAAATTCCCCTCATTTTGAGGTAAAAAGGCTGAAATTCCCCTTATTTGGGGCAAAAAGGCAGAAATTTCCCTTATATTGGGGCAAAATTGCAGAAATTTCACTTATTTCGGGTAATAAGTCAGAAATTTTCCTTATTTTGGGGCAAAAATGACAGAAATTCTCTTTGTTTTGGGGGATAAAATCAGAAATTACACTTATTCAGAGGCAAAAAAGCATAAACTCCCCTTACTTTAGAGCAAATTTGCAGAAATTTCCATTATTTGGGGGCAAAAAAACAGAAATTCCCCTTATTTTTGGGCAAAATTCCAGAAATTTCCTTTATTATGGGAAAAAATTGCAAAAATTTCTTTTATTTTAGGGCAAAATTGCAGAAATTTTACTTATTTCAGAGAAAAAAAGCAAAAATTTTTCTTATTTTGGGGCAAAGAGGCAGAAATTCCCATTATTTTGGGGCAAAAAGGCAGAAATTCACTTTATTTTGGGCTAAAATTGCAGAAATTTCACATATTTCAGGGCAAAAGGCAGAAATTTCCCTTAATTTGGGGCAAAAATAAAGAAATATCCCTTTTTTATGGCAAAAAGGTATGCATTCCCCTTATTTCCGGGCAAAAAGGCAGAAATTCTCCGTATTTTGGAGCAAAATTGCAGAAATTCCTCTAAATGTCAGACAAAAAGGCAGAAATTCTCCTTATTTTGGGGCAGAACTCAGAAATTCCACTTGTTTTGGGGCAAAATTCCAGAAATTTCTCTTATTTTGGGGCAAAATTGCAGAAATTTCCCTAATTGTGGGGCAAAAAACAGAAATTCCCCTTATTTTGAAGCAAAATTGCAGAAATTTCCCTTATTATGGGGAAAAATTGCAGAAATTTCTCTTATTTTATGGCAAAATTTCAGAAATTTCACTTATTTTCTTGCAAAATTGCAGAAATTTCACTTATTTCAGGGAAAAAAGGCAGAAATTTTCCTTATTTTGGGGCAAAAGGCAGAAATTCTCCATATTTTGGTGCAAAAATCAGAAATTTCCCTTATTTTGAGGTAAAATGCTGAAATTTATCTTATTTGGGGGCAAAAGGCAGAAATTTCCCTATTTTGGGGCAAATTTGCAGAAATTTCACTTATTTCAGGGTAATAAGTCAGAAATTTTCCTTATTTTGGGGCAAAAAAGACAGAAATTCCCTTTGTTTTGGGGGAAAAAGACAGAAATTCCACTTATTTAGAGGTAAAAAGGCAAAATTTCCCCTTATTTTGGAGCAAAATGAAGAAATTTCCATTTTTTATGGCAAAAAGGTATGCATTCCTTTTATTTTCAGACAAAAAGGCAGAAATTCCCCATATTTTAGGGCAAAAGGCAGAAATTCCCCTTATTTTGGGGCAAAATTGCAGAAATTTCCCTTATTTTAGGGCAAAATTGCAGAAATTTCACTAATTGTAAGGCAATAAGGCAGTAATTCTCTTTATTTTGGGGCAAAACTCAGAAATTCCACTTATTTTGGGGCAAAATTCCAGAAATTTCCCTTATTTTGGGGCAAAATTACAGAAATTTTACTTATTTTGGAACAAAATTGCAGAAATTTCACTTATTTCAGGGAAAAAAGGCAGAAATATTCCTTATTTTGGGGCAAAAAGGCACAAATTCCTAATATTTTGTTCCAAAATTCAGAAATTCCCCTCATTTTGAGGTAAAAAGTCTGAAATTCCCCTTTTTTGGGGCAAAAAGGCAGAAATTTCCCTTATATTAGGGCAAAATTGCAGAAATTTCACTTATTTCGGGTAATAAGTCAGAAATTTTCCTTATTTTGGGGCAAAAATGACAGAAATTCCCTTTGTTTTGGGAGATAAAAACAGAAATTACACTTATTTAGAGGCAAAAAAGCAGAAACTCCCCTTATTTTAGGGCAAAATTGCAGAAATTTCCATTATTTGGGGGCAAAAAAACAGAAATTCCCCTTATTTTGGGGCAAAATTTCAGAAATTTCCTTTATTATGGGAAAAATTGCAAAAATTTCTTTTATTTTAGGGCAAAATTGCAGAAATTTTACTTATTTAAGAGAAAAAAAGCAAAAATTTTTCTTATTTTGGGGCAAAGAGGCAGAAATTCCCATTATTTTGGGGCAAAAAGGCAGAAATTCACTTTATTTTGGGCTAAAATTGCAGAAATTTCACATATTTCAGAGCAAAAAGGCAAAAATTTCCATTAATTTGGGGCAAAAATGAACAAATTTCCCTTTTTTATGGCAAAAAGTTATTCACTCCCCTTATTTTCGGGCAAAAAGGCAGAAATTCTCTGTATTTTGGTGCAAAATTACAGAAATTTCCCTTATTATGAACAAAAATTGCAGAAATTTCCCTTATTTTAGGGCAAAATTGCAGAAATTTCACTAATTTTGGGGCAAAAAGGCAGAAATTCTCATTATTTTGGGGCAAAACTCAGAAATTCCACTTATTTTGGGGCAAAATTCCAGAAATTTCTTTTATTTTGGGGGAAAATTGCAGAAATTTTACTTATTTTGGGGCAAAATTTCAGAAATTTCACTTATTTCAGGGCAAAAAGGCAGAAATTTTCCTTATTTTGGGGCAAAAAGGCACAAATTCCTAATATTTTGTGCCAAAATTCAGAAATTCCCCTTATTTTGAGGTAAAAAGGCTGAAATTCCCCTTATTTGGGGGCAAAAGGCAGAATTTTCCCTTATAATGGGGCAAAATTGCAGAAATTTCACTTATTTCAGGGTAATAAGTCAGAAATTTTTCTTATTTTGGGGCAAAAATGACAGAAATTCCCTTTGTTTTCGGGGAAAAGACAGAAATTCCACTTATTTAAAGGCAAAAAAGCTGAAATTCCCCTTATGTTAGGGCAAAATTCCAGAAATTTCCATTATTTGGGGGCAAAAAAACAGAAATTCCCCTTATTTTGGGGCAAAATTCCAGAAATTTCCCTTATTATGGGGAAAAATTGCAGAAATTTCCCTTATTTTAGGGCAAAATTGCAGAAATTTTACTTATTTCAGAGAAAAAAAGCAAAAATTTTTCTTATTTTGGGGCAAAGAGGCAGAAATTCCCATTATTTTGGGGCAAAAAGGCAGAAATTCACTTTATTTTGGGCTAAAATTGCAGAAATTTCACATATTTCAGGGCAAAAGGCAGAAATTTCCCTTAATTTGGGGCAAAAATAAAGAAATTTCCCTTTTTTATGGCAAAAAGGTATGCATTCCCCTTATTTTCAGGCAAAAAGGCAGAAATTCTCCGTATTTTGGAGCAAAATTTCAGAAATTCCTCTAATTGTCAGATAAAAAGGCAGAAATTCTCCTTATTTTGGGGCAGAACTCAGAAATTCCACTTGTTTTTGGGCAGAATTCCAGAAATTTCCCTTATTTTGGGGCAAAATTGCAGAAATTTCCCTAATTGTGGGGCAAAAAACAGAAATTCCCCTTATTTTGAAGCAAAATTGCAGAAATTTCCCTTATTATGGAGAAAAATTGCAAAAATTTCTCTTATTTTATGGCAAAATTTCAGAAATTTCACTTATTTTTTTGCAAAATTGAAGAAATTTCACTTATTTCAGGGAAAAAAGGCAGAAATTTTCCTTATTTTGGGGCAAAAAGGCAGAAATTCTCCATATTTTGGTGCAAAAATCAGAAATTTCCCTTATTTTGAGGTAAAATGCTGAAATTCTTCTTATTTGGGGGCAAAAGGCAGAAATTTCCCTATTTTTGGGGCAAATTTGCAGAAATTTCACTTATTTCAGGGTAATAAGTCAGAAAATTTCCTTATTTTGGGGCAAAAAAGACAGAAATTCCCTTTGTTTTGGGAGAAAAAGACAGAAATTCCACTTATTTAGAGGTAAAAAGGCAAAATTTACCCTTATTTTGGAGCAAAATGAAGAAATTTCCCTTTTTTATGGCAAAAAGGTATGCATTCCTTTTATTTTCAGACAAAAAGGCAGAAATTCCCCATATTTTAGGACAAAAGGCAGAAATTCCCCTTATTTTGGGGCAAAATTGCAGAAATTTCCCTAATTGTGGGACAAAAAAAAAGAAATTCCCCTTATTTCTAAGCAAAATTGCAGAAATTTCCCTTATTATGGGGAAAAATTGCAGAAATTTCCCTTATTTTAGGGCAAAATTGCAGAAATTTCACTAATTGTAAGGCAATAAGGCAGAAATTCTCTTTATTTTGGGGCAAAACTCAGAAATTCCACTTATTTTGGGGCAAAATTCCAGAAATTTTTCTTGTTTTGGAGCCAAATTACAGAAATTTTACTTATTTTGGGGCAAAATTGCAGAAATTTCACTTATTTCAGGGAAAAAAGGCAGAAATATTCCTTATTTTGGGGCAAAAAGGCAGAAATTCCTAATATTTTGTTTCAAAATTCAGAAATTCCACTCATTTTGAGGTAAAAAGTCTGAAATTCCCCTTTTTTGGGGCAAAAAGGCAGAAATTTCCCTTATATTGGGGCAAAATTGCAGAAATTTCACTTATTTCGGGTAATAAGTCAGAAATTTTCCTTATTTTGGGGCAAAAATGACAGAAATTCCCTTTGTTTTGGGGGATAAAAACAGAAATTACACTTATTTAGAGGCAAAAAAGCAGAAATTCCCCTTATTTTAGGGCAAAATTGCAGAAATTTCCATTATTTGGGGGCAAAAAAAAAACAGAAATTCCCCTTATTTTGGGGCAAAATTCCAGAAATTTCCTTTATTATGGAAAAAATTACAAAAATTTCTTTTATTTTAGGGCAAAATTGCAGAAATTTTACTTATTTAAGAGAAAAAAAGCAAAAATTTTTCTTATTTTGGGGCAAAGAGGCAGAAATTCCCATTATTTTGGGGCAAAAAGGCAGAAATTCCCCGTATTTTGGAGCAAAATTGCAGAAATTCCCCTAATTGTGGGGCAAAAATGCAGAAATTCTCTTTATTTTGGGGCAAAACTCAGAAATTCCACCTATTTTGGGGCAAAATACCCGAAATTTTCCTTATTTTGGGGAAAAATTGCAGAAATTTAACTTATTTTGGGGCAAAATTGCAAAGATTTCACTTATTTCAGCGAAAAAAATGCAGAAATTTTCCTTATTTGGGGGCAAAAAGGCAGAAATTCCTAATATTTTGTGGCAATAATGCAGAAATTCCTAATATTTTGTTGCAAAAATGCAGAAATTTTCATTATTTTGAGGTAAAAAGGCTGAAATTCCCCTCATTTGGGGGCAAAAAAGCAGAAATTTCCCTTATTTTGGGGCAATTTTGCAGAAATTTCACTTATTTCAGGGTAATAAGTAAGAAATTTTCCTTATTTTGGGGAAAAATGACAGAAATTCCCTTTGTTTTGGGGGAAAAAGACAGAAATTCCACTTATTTAGAGGCAAAAAAGCAGAAATTCCCCTTATTTTAGGGCAAAATTGCAGAAATTTCTTTTATTTGGGGGCAAAAAACAGAAATTCCCCTTATTTTGGGGCAAAATTCCAGAAATTTCCTTTATTATGGGGAAAAATTGCAGAAATTTCCTATATTTTAGGGCAAAATTGCAGAAATTTCACTTATTTCAGAGAAAAAAAGCAAAAATTTTTCTTATTTTGGGGTAAAAACGCAGAAATTCCCATTATTTTGTGGCAAAAATTCAGAAATTCACCTTATTTTGGGCTAAAATTGCAGAAATTTCATTTATTTCAGGGTAATAAGTCAGAATTTTTCCTTATTTTGGGGCAAAAATGACAGAAATTTCCTTTGTTTTTGGGGAAAAAGACTTAAATTCCACTTATTTAGAGGCAAAAAACGCAGAAATTCCCCTGATTTTAGGGCAAAATTGCAGAAATTTCCCTTATTTGGGGGCAAAAAAACAGAAATTCCCCTTATTTTGGCAAAAAATTCCCGAAATATCCCTTATTATAATGAAAAATTGCAGAAATTTTTTTTATTTTAGTGCAAAATTGCAGAAATTTCACTTATTTCAGAGAAAAAAAGGCAAAAATTTTTCTTATCCTGGGGCAAAAAAGCAGAAATTCCCATTATTTTGGGGCGAAAAGAAAGAAATTCACCTTATTTTGGGCTAAAATTGCAGAAATTTAACATATTTCAGGGCAAAAATGCAGAAATTTCCCTTAATTTGGGGCAAAAATGAAGAAATTTCCCTTTTTTATGGCAAAAAGTTATTCATTCCCCTTATTTTCGGGCAAAAAGGCAGAAATTCCCCGTATTTTGGAGCAAAATTGCAGAAATTCCCCTAATTGTGGGGCAAAAAGGCAGAAATTCTCCTTATTTTGGGGCAAAACTCAGAAATTCCACCTATTTTGGGGCAAAATACCCGAAATTTCCCTTAATTGGGGCAAAATTGCAGAAATTTAACTTATTTTGGGGCAAATTGCAGAAATTTCACTTATTTCAGGGAAAAAAGGCAGAAATTTTCTTTATTTTGGGCAAAAAGGCAGAAATTCCTAATATTTTGTTGCAATAATACAGAAATTCCTAATATTTTGTTGCAAAAATGCAGAAATTTCCCTTATTTTAGGGCAAAATTGCAGAAATTTCACTAATTGTAAGGCAATAAGGCAGTAATTCTCTTTATTTTGAGGCAAAACTCAGAAATTCCACTTATTTTGGGGCAAAATTCCAGAAATTTCCCTTATTTTGGGGCAAAATTACAGAAATTTTACTTATTTTGGAACAAAATTGCAGAAATTTCACTTATTTCAGGGAAAAAAGGCAGAAATATTCCTTATTTTGGGGCAAAAAAGCACAAATTCCTAATATTTTGTTCCAAAATTCAGAAATTCCCCTCATTTTGAGGTAAAAAGTCTGAAATTCCCCTTTTTTGGGGCAAAAAGGCAGAAATTTCCCTTATATTAGGGCAAAATTGCAGAAATTTCACTTATTTCGGGTAATAAGTCAGAAATTTTCCTTATTTTGGGGCAAAAATGACAGAAATTCCCTTTGTTTTGGGAGATAAAAACAGAAATTACACTTATTTAGAGGCAAAAAAGCAGAAACTCCCCTTATTTTAGGGCAAAATTGAAGAAATTTCCATTATTTGGGGGCAAAAAAACAGAAATTCCCCTTATTTTGGGGCAAAATTCCAGAAATTTCCTTTATTATGGGAAAAATTGCAAAAATTTCTTTTATTTTAGGGCAAAATTGCAGAAATTTTACTTATTTAAGAGAAAAAAAGCAAAAATTTTTCTTATTTTGGGGCAAAGAGGCAGAAATTCCCATTATTTTGGGGCAAAAAGGCAGAAATTCACTTTATTTTGGGCTAAAATTGCAGAAATTTCACATATTTCAGAGCAAAAAGGCAAAAATTTCCCTTAATTTGGGGCAAAAATGAACAAATTTCCCTTTTTTATGGCAAAAAGTTATTCATTCCCCTTATTTTCGGGCAAAAAGGCAGAAATTCTCTGTATTTTGGTGCAAAATTACAGAAATTTCTCTTATTATGAACAAAAATTGCAGAAATTTCCCTTATTTTAGGGCAAAATTGCAGAAATTTCACTAATTTTGGGGCAAAAAGGCAGAAATTCTCTTTATTTTGGGGCAAAACTCAGAAATTCCACTTCTTTTGGGGCAAAATTCCAGAAATTTCTTTTATTTTGGGGGAAAATTGCAGAAATTTTACTTATTTTGGGGCAAAATTTCAGAAATTTCACTTATTTCAGGGCAAAAAGGCAGAAATTTTCCTTATTTTGGGGCAAAAAGGCACAAATTCCTAATATTTTGTGCCAAAATTCAGAAATTCCCCTTATTTTGAGGTAAAAAGGCTGAAATTCCCCTTATTTGGAGGCAAAAGGCAGAATTTTCCCTTATAATGGGGCAAAATTGCAGAAATTTCACTTATTTCAGGGTAATAAGTCAGAAATTTTTCTTATTTTGGGGCAAAAATGACAGAAATTCCCTTTGTTTTCGGGGAAAAGACAGAAATTCCACTTATTTAAAGGCAAAAGAGCTGAAATTCCCCTTATTTAAGGGCAAAATTCCAGAAATTTCCATTATTTGGGGGCAAAAAAACAGAAATTCCCCTTATTTTGGGGCAAAATTCCAGAAATTTCCCTTATTATGGGGAAAAATTGCAGAAATTTCCCTTATTTTAGGGCAAAATTGCAGAAATTTTACTTATTTCAGAGAAAAAAAGCAAAAATTTTTCTTATTTTGGGGCAAAGAGGCAGAAATTCCCATTATTTTGGGGCAAAAAGGCAGAAATTCACTTTATTTTGGGCTAAAATTGCAGAAATTTCACATATTTCATAGCAAAAGGCAGAAATTTCCCTTAATTTGGGGCAAAAATAAAGAAATTTCCTTTTTTTATGGCAAAAAGGTATGCATTCCCCTTATTTTCGGGCAAAAAGGCAGAAATTCTCCGTATTTTGGAGCAAAATTTCAGAAATTCCTCTAATTGTCAGACAAAAAGGCAGAAATTCTCCTTATTTTGGGGCAGAACTCAGAAATTCCACTTGTTTTGGGGCAAAATTCCAGAAATTTCTTTTATTTTGGGGCAAAATTGCAGAAATTTCCCTAATTGTGGGGCAAAAAACAGAAATTCCCCTTATTTTGAAGCAAAATTGCAGAAATTTCCCTTATTATGGGGAAAAATTGCAGAAATTTCTCTTATTTTATGGCAAAATTTCAGAAATTTCACTTATTTTTTTGCAAAATTGCAATAATTTCACTTATTTCAGGGAAAAAAGGCAGAAATTTTCCTTATTTTGGGGCAAAAAGGCAGAAATTCTCCATATTTTGGTGCAAAAATCAGAAATTTCCCTTATTTTGAGGTAAAATGCTGAAATTCTTATTTGGGGGCAAAAGGCAGAAATTTCCCTATTTTTGGGGCAAATTTGCAGAAATTTCACTTATTTCAGGGTAATAAGTCAGAAATTTTCCTTATTTTGGGGCAAAAAAGACAGAAATTCCCTTTGTTTTGGGGGAAAAAGACAGAAATTCCACTTATTTAGAGGTAAAAAGGCAAAATTTCCCCTTATTTTGGAGCAAAATGAAGAAATTTCCCTTTTTTATGGCAAAAAGGTATGCATTCCTTTTATTTTCAGACAAAAAGGCAGAAATTCCCCATATTTTAGGGCAAAAGGCAGAAATTCCCCTTATTTTGGGCCAAATTGCAGAAATTTCCCTAATTGTGGGACAAAAAAAAGAAATTCCCCTTATTTCTAAGCAAAATTGCAGAAATTTCCCTTATTATGGGGAAAAATTGCAGAAATTTCCCTTATTTTAGGGCAAAATTGCAGAAATTTCACTAATTGTAAGGCAATAAGGCAGAAATTCTCTTTATTTTGGGGCAAAACTCAGAAATTCCACTTATTTTGGGGCAAAATTCCAGAAATTTCCCTTGTTTTGGGGCAAAATTACAGAAATTTTACTTATTTTGGAACAAAATTGCAGAAATTTCACTTATTTCAGGGAAAAAAGGCATAAATATTCCTTATTTTGGGGCAAAAAGGCAGAAATTCCTAATATTTTGTTTCAAAATTCAGAAATTCCACTCATTTTGAGGTAAAAAGTCTGACATTCCCCTTTTTTGGGGCAAAAAGGCAGAAATTTCCCTTATATTGGGGCAAAATTGCAGAAATTTCACTTATTTCGGGTAATAAGTCAGAAATTTTCCTTATTTTGGGGCAAAAATGACAGAAATTCCCTTTGTTTTGGGGGATAAAAACAGAAATTACACTTATTTAGAGGCAAAAAAGCAGAAATTCCCCTTATTTTAGGGCAAAATTGCAGAAATTTCCATTATTTGGGGGCAAAAAAAACAGAAATTCCCCTTATTTTGGGGCAAAATTCCAGAAATTTCCTTTATTATGGAAAAAATTACAAAATTTTCTTTTATTTTAGGGCAAAATTTCAGAAATTTTACTTATTTAAGAGAAAAAAAGCAAAAATTTTTCTTATTTTGGGGCAAAGAGGCAGAAATTCCCATTATTTTGGGGCAAAAAGGCAGAAATTCCCCATATTTTGGAGCAAAATTGCAGAAATTCCCCTAATTGTGGGGCAAAAAGGCAGAAATTCTCCTTATATGGGGCAAAACTCAGAAATTCCACCTATTTTGAGGCAAAATACCCGAAATTTCCCTTATTTTAGGGCAAAATTGCAGAAATTTAACTTATTTTGGGGCAAAATTGCAGAGATTTCACTTATTTCAGGGAAAAAAACGCAGAAATTTTCCTTATTTTGGGGCAAAAAGGCAGAAATTCCTAATATTTTGTTGCAATAATACAGAAATTCCTAATATTTTGTTGCAAAAATGCAGAAATTTTCATTATTTTGAGGTAAAAAGGCTGAAATTCCCATAATTTGGGGGCAAAAAGGCAGAAATTTCCCTTATTTTGGGGCAATTTTGCAGAAATTTCACTTATTTCAGGGTAATAAGTCTGAAATTTTCCTTATTTTGGGGCAAAAATGACAGAAATTCCCTTTGTTTTGGGGGAAAAAGACAGAAATTCCAATTATTTAGAGGCAAAAAAGCAGAAATTCCCCTTATTTTAGGGCAAAATTGCAGAAATTTCTTTTATTTGTGGGCAAAAAACAGAAATTCCCCTTATTTTGGGGCAAAATTCCAGAAATTTCCTTTATTATGGGGAAAAATTGCAGGAATTTCCTTTATTTTAGGGCAAAATTGCAGAAATTTCACATATTTCAGTGAAAAAAGGCAAAAATTTTTCTTCTTTTGGGGCAAAAAGGCAGAAATTCCCATTATTTTGGGGCAAAAAGGCAGAAATTCACCTTATTTTGGGTTAAAATTGCAGAAATTTCACATTTTTCAGGGAAAAAAGGCAGAAATTTCCCTTAATTTGGGGCAAAAATGAAGAAATTTCCCTTTTTTATGGCAAAAAGTTATGCATTTCCTTATTTTTTAGCAAAAAGGCAGAAATTCCCCGTATTTTGGAGCAAAATTGCAGAAATTCCCCTAATTTTGGCAAAAAGGCAGAAATTCTCTTTATTTTGGGGCAAAACTCAGAAATTCCACTTATCTTGGGGCAAAATTCCAGAAACTTCCCTTATTTTGGGGCAAAATTGCAGAAATTTCACTTATTTTTTTGCAAAATTGCAATAATTTCACTTATTTCAGGGAAAAAAGGCAGAAATTTTCCTTATTTTGGGGCAAAAAGGCAGAAATTCTCCATATTTTGGTGCAAAAATCAGAAATTTCCCTTATTTTGAGGTAAAATGCTGAAATTCTTCTTATTTGGGGGCAAAAGGCAGAAATTTCCCTATTTTTGGGGCAAATTTGCAGAAATTTCACTTATTTCAGGGTAATAAGTCAGAAATTTTCCTTATTTTGGGGCAAAAAAGACAGAAATTCCCTTTGTTTTGGGGGAAAAAGACAGAAATTCCACTTATTTATAGGTAAAAAGGCAAAATTTCCCCTTATTTTGGAGTAAAATGAAGAAATTTCCCTTTTTTATGGCAAAAAGGTATGCATTCCTTTTATTTTCAGACAAAAAGGCAGAAATTCCCGATATTTTAGGGCAAAAGGCAGAAATTCCCCTTATTTTGGGGCAAAATTGCAGAAATTTCCCTAATTGTGGGACAAAAAAAAATTCCCCTTATTTTGAAGCAAAATTGCAGAAATTTCCCTTATTATGGGGAAAAATTGCAGAAATTTCCCTTATTTTAGGGCAAAATTGCAGAAATTTCACTAATTGTAAGGTAATAAGGCAGAAATTCTCTTTATTTTGGGGCAAAACTCAGAAATTCCACTTATTTTGGGGCAAAATTACAGTAATTTTACTTATTTTGGGGCAAAATTGCAGAAATTTCACTTATTTCAGGGAAAAAAGGCAGAAATATTCCTTATTTTGGGGCAAAAAGGCAGAAATTCCTAATATTTTGTTCCAAAATTCAGAAATTCCCCTCATTTTGAGGTAAAAAGTCTGAAATTCCCCTTATTTGGGGCAAAAAGGCAGAAATTTCCCTTATATTGGGGCAAAATTGCAGAAATTTTACATATTTCGGGTAATAAGTCAGAAACTTTCCTTATTTTGGGGCAAAAATGACAGAAATTCCCTTTGTTTTGGGGGATAAAAACAGAAATTACACTTATTTAGAGGCAAAAAAGCAGAAACTCCCCTTATTTTGGGGCAAATTTGCATAAATTTCCATTATTTGGGGGCAAAAAAACAGAAATTCCCCTTATTTTTGGGCAAAATTCCAGAAATTTTTTTTATTATGGGAAAAAATTGCAAAAATTTCTTTTATTTTAGGGCAAAATTGCAGAAATTTTACTTATTTCAGAGAAAAAAAGCAAAAATTTTTCTTATTTTGGGGCAAAGAGGGAGAAATTCCCATTATTTTGGGGCAAAAAGGCAGAAATTCACTTTATTTTGGGCTAAAATTGCAGAAATTTCACATATTTCAGGGCAAAAGGCAGAAATTTCCCTTAATTTGGGGCAAAAATAAAGAAATTTCCCTTTTTTATGGCAAAAAGGTATGCATTCCCCTTATTTTCGGGCAAAAAGGCAGAAATTCTCCGTATTTTGGAGCAAAATTGCAGAAATTCCTCTAATTGTCAGACAAAAAGGCAGAAATTCTCCTTATTTTGGGGCAGAACTCAGAAATTCCACTTGTTTTGGGGCAAAATTCCAGAAATTTCCCTTATTTTGGGGCAAAAATGCAGAAATTTCCCTAATTGTGGGGCAAAAAACAGAAATTCCCCTTATTTTGAAGCAAAATTGCAGAAATTTCCCTTATTATGGGGAAAAATTGCAGAAATTTCTCTTATTTTATGGCAAAATTTAAGAAATTTCACTTATTTTCTTGCAAAATTGCAGAAATTTCACTTATTTCAGGGAAAAAAGGCAGAAATTTTCCTTATTTTGGGGCAAAAAGGCAGAAATTCTCCATATTTTGGTGCAAAAATCAGAAATTTCCCTTATTTTGAGGTAAAATGCTGAAATTCTTCTTATTTGGGGGCAAAAGGCAGAAATTTCCCTATTTTGGGGGCAAATTTGCAGAAATTTCACTTATTTCAGGGTAATAAGTCAGAAATTTTCCTTATTTTGGGGCAAAAAAGACAGAAATTCCCTTTGTTTTGGGGGAAAAAGACAGAAATTCCACTTATTTAGAGGTAAAAAGGCAAAATTTCCCCTTATTTTGGAGTAAAATGAAGAAATTTCCCTTTTTTATGGCAAAAAGGTATGCATTCCTTTTATTTTCAGACAAAAAGGCAGAAATTCCCGATATTTTAGGGCAAAAGGCAGAAATTCTTCTTATTTTGGGGCAAAATTGCAGAAATTTCCCTAATTGTGGGACAAAAAAAAAATTCCCCTTATTTTGAAGCAAAATTGCAGAAATTTCCCTTATTATGGGGAAAAATTGCAGAAATTTCTCTTATTTTATGGCAAAATCCAGAAATTTCCCTTATTTTGGGGCAAAAATGCAGAAATTTCCCTAATTGTGGGGCAAAAAACAGAAATTCCCCTTATTTTGAAGCAAAATTGCAGAAATTTCCCTTATTATGGGGAAAAATTGCAGAAATTTCCCTTATTTTAGGGCAAAATTGCAGAAATTTCACTAATTGTAAGGCAATAAGGCAGAAATTCTCTTTATTTTGGGGCAAAACTCAGATTTCCAATTATTTTGGGGCAAAATTCCAGAAATTTCCCTTATTTTGGGGCAAAATTACAGTAATTTTACTTATTTTGGGGCAAAATTGCAGAAATTTCACTTATTTCAGGGAAAAAAGGCAGAAATATTCCTTATTTTGGGGCAAAAGGCAGAAATTCTTAATATTTTGTTCCAAAATTCAGAAATTCCACTCATTTTGAGGTAAAAAGTCTAAAATTCCTCTTATTTGGGGCAAAAAGGCAGAAATTTCCCTTATATTGGGGCAAAATTGCAGAAATTTCACTTATTTCGGGTAATAAGTCAGAAATTTTCCTTATTTTGGGGCAAAAATGACAGAAATTCCCTTTGTTTTGGGGGATAAAAACAGAAATTCCACTTATTTAGAGGCAAAAAAGCAGAAACTCCCCTTATTTTAGGGCAAAATTGCAGAAATTTCCATTATTTGGGGGTAAAAATCAGAAATTCCCCTTATGTTGGGGCAAAATTCCAGAAATTTCTTTTATTATGGGAAAAAGTTGCAAAAATTTCTTTTATTTTAGGGCAAAATTGCAGAAATTTTACTTATTTCAGAGAAAAAAAGCAAAATTTTTTTTTATTTTGGGGCAAAAAGGCAGAAATTCACTTTATTTTGGGCTAAAATTGCAGAAATTTCACATATTTCAGGGCAAAAAGGCAGAAATTTCCCTTAATTTTAGGCAAAAATGAAGAAATTTCCCTTTTTTATGGCAAAAAGTTATTCATTCCCCTTATTTTCGGGCAAAAAGGCAGAAATTCTCCGTATTTTGGTGCAAAATTACAGAAATTTCCCTTATTATGAACAAAAATTGCAGAAATTTCCCTTATTTTAGGGCAAAATTGCAGAAATTTCACTAATTTTGGGGCAAAAAGGCAGAAATTCTCTTTATTTTGTTGCAAAACTCAGAAATTACACTTATTTTGGGGCAAAATTCCAGAAATTTCCTTTATTTTGGGGGAAAATTGCAGAAATTTTACTTATTTTGGGGCAAAATTTCAGAAATTTCACTTATTTCAGGGCAAAAAGGCAGAAATTTTCCTTTTTTGGGGCAAAAAGGCACAAATTCCTAATATTTTGTGCCAAAATTCAGAAATTCCCCTTATTTTGAGGTACAAAGGCTGAAATTCCCCTTATTTGGGGGCAAAAGGCAGAATTTTCCCTTATAATGGGGCAAAATTGCAGAAATTTCACTTATTTCAGGGTAATAAGTCAGAAATTTTTCTTATTTTGGGGCAAAAATGACAGAAATTCCCTTTGTTTTCGGGGAAAAGACAGAAATTCCACTTATTTAAAGGCAAAAAAGCTGAAATTCCCCTTATTTTAGGGCAAAATTTCAGAAATTTCCATTATTTGGGGGCAAAAAAACAGAAATTCCCCTTATTTTGGGGCAAAATTCCAAAAATTTCCCTTATTATGGGGAAAAATTGCAGAAATTTCCCTTATTTTAGGGCAAAATTGCAGAAATTTCACTTATTTCGAAGAAAAAAAGCAAAAATTTTTCTTATTTTGGGGTAAAAATGCAGAAACTCCCATTATTTTGGGGCAAAAAGGGAGAAATTCACCTTATTTTGGGCTAAAATTGCAGAAATTTCACATATTTCAGGGCAAAAAGGCAGAAATTTCCCTTAATTTGGGGCAAAAATGAAGAAATTTCCCTTTTTTATGGCAAAAGAGTATGCATTCCTATTATTTTCGGGCAAAAAGGCAGAAATTCTCCTTATTTTGGGGCAAAACTCAGAAATTCCACTTATTTTGTGGCAAAATTCCAGAAATTTCCCTTATTTTGGGGCAAAATTGCAGAAATTACACTTATTTTGTGGCAAAATTGCAGAAATTTCACTTATTTCAGGGAAAAAAAGGTAGAAATTTTCCTTATTTTGGGGCAAAAAGCCAGAAATTCTCTTTATTTTGGGGCAAAACTCAGAAATTCCACTTATTTTGGGGCAAAATTCTAGAAATTTTCTTTATTTTGGGGAAAAATTCCAGAAATTTTACTTATTTTGGGGCAAAATTGCAGAAATTTCACTTATTTCAGTAAAAAAAGGCAGAAATTTTCCTTATTTTGGGGCAAAAAGGCACAAATTCCTAATATTTTGTGCCAAAATTTAGAAATTCCCCTTATTTTGAGGTAAAAAGGCTGAAATTCCCCTTATTTGGGGGCAAAAGGCAGAATTTTCCCTTATAATGGGGCAAAATTTCAGAAATTTCACTTATTTCAGGGTAATAAGTCAGAAATTTTTCTTATTTTGTGGCAAAAATGACAGAAATTACCTTTGTTTTCGGGGAAAACACAGAAATTCCACTTATTTAAAGGCAAAAAAGCTGAAATTCCTCTTATATTAGGGCAAAATTCCAGAAATTTCCATTATTTGGGGGCAAAAAAACAGAAATTCCCCTTATTTTGGGGCAAAATTCCAGAAATTTCCTTTATTATGGGGAAAAATTGCAGAAATTTCCCTTATTTTAGGGCAAAATTGCAGAAATTTCACTTATTTCAGAGAAAAAAAGCAAAAATTTTTCTTATTTTGGGGTAAAAAGGCAAAAATTCCCATTATTTTGGGGCAAAAAGGCAGAAATTCACCTTATTTTGGGCTAAAATTGCAGAAATTTCACATATTTCAGGGCAAAAAGGCAGAAATTTCCCTTAATTTGGGGCAAAAATGAAGAAATTTCCCTTTTTTATGGCAAAAAAGTATGCATTCCTATTATTTTCGGGCAAAAAGGCAGAAATTCCCTGTATTTTGGAGCAAAATTGCAGAAATTTCCCTAATTGTGGGGCAAAAAGTCAGAAATTCTCCTTATTTTGGGGCAAAACTCAGAAATTCCACTTATTTTGGGGCCAAATTCCTGAAATTTCCCTTATTTTGGGGCAAAATTGCAGAAATTACACTTATTTTGTGGCAAAATTGCAGAAATTTCACTTATTTCAGGGAAAAAAAGGTAGAAATTTTCCTTATTTTGGGGCAAAAAGGCAGAAATTCCTAATATTTTGTGGCAAAAATGCAGAAATTCCTAATATTTTGTTGCAAAAATGAAGAAAATTTCCCTTATTTTGAGGTAAAAAGGCTGAAATTCCCCTTATTTGGGGGCAAAAAGGCAGAAATTTCCTTTATTTTGGGGCAAATTTGCAAAAATTTCACTTATTTCAGGGTAATAAGTCAGAAATTTTCTATATTTTGGGGCAAAAAAGACAGAAATTCTTTTTGTTTTGGGGGAAAAATACAGAAAATCCACTTATTCAAAGGAAAAAAGTAAAAGTTCCGCTTATTTTGGAGCAAAAATGAAGAAATTTCCCTTTTTTATGGCATAAAGTTATGCATTCTTCTTATTTTCAGACAAAAAGGCAGAAATTTCCCATATTTTGGGGCAAAAGCCAGAAATTTCCCTTATTTTACAGCAAAATTGCAGAAATTTCACTAATTGTGGCGCAAAAAGGCAGAAATTCTTTTTATTTTGGGGCAAAACTCAGAAATTCCACTTATTTTGGGGCAAAATTCCAGAAAGTTCCCTTATATTGGGGCAAAATTGCAGAAATTTTACTTATTTTGGGGCAAAATTGCAGACATTTCACTTATTTCAGGGAAAAAAGGCAGAAATTTTCCTTATTTTGGGGCAAAAATGCAAAATTTTCCATATTTTGGTGCAAAAATCAGAAATTTCCCTTATTTTGAGGTAAAAAGGCAGAAATTCCCCTTATTTTGGAGCAAAAGGCAGAACTTTCTCTATTTTTGGGGCAAATTTGCAGAAATTTCACTTATTTCAGGGTAATAAGTCAGAAATTTTTTTTATTTTGGGGCAAAAATGACAGAAATTCCCTTTGTATTGGGGGAAAAATACAGAAATTCCACTTATTTAGAGGCAAAAAAGCAGAAATTCCCCTTATATTAGGGCAAAATTGCAGAAATTTCCCTTATTTGGTGGCAAATAAGAGAAATTCCCCTTATTTTGGGGCAAAATTCCAGAAATTTCCCTTATTATGGGTAAAAATTGCAGAAATTTCCTTTATTTTAAGGCAAAATTGCAGAAATTTCACTTATTTCAGAGAAAAAAGGCAAAAATTTTTCTTCTTTTTGGGCAAAAAGGCAGAAATTCCCATTATTTTGGGGCAAAAAGGCAGAAATTCACATTATTTGGGCTAAAATTTCAGAAATTTCATATATTTCAGGGCAAAAAGGCAGAAATTTCCCTTAATTTGGGGCAAAAATGAAGAAATTTCTCTTTTTTATGGCAAAAAGTTATGCATTCCCCTTATTTTCAGGCAAAAAGGCAGAAATTCCCCGTATTTTGGAGCAAAATTGCCGAAATTCCCCTAATTGTGGGGCAAAAAGGCAGAAATTCTCCTTATTTTGGGGCAAAACTCAGAAATTCCACCTATTTTGGGGCAAAATACCCGAAATTTTCCTTATTTTGGGGAAAAATTGCTGAAATTTAACTTATTTTGGGGCAAAATTGCAAAGATTTCACTTATTTCAGGGAAAAAAATGCAGAAATTTTCCTTATTTGGGGGCAAAAAGGCAGAAATTCCTAATATTTTGTGGCAATAATGCAGAAATTCCTAATATTTTGTTGCAAAAATGCAGAAATTTTCATTATTTTGAGGTAAAAAGGCTGAAATTCCTTTTATTTGGGGACAAAAAGCAGAAATTTCCCTTATTTTGGGGCAAAATTGCAGAAATTACACTTATTTTGTGGCAAAATTGCAGAAATTTCACTTATTTCAGGGAAAAAAAGTTAGAAATTTTCCTTATTTTTGGGCAAAAAGGCAGAAATTCTCTTTATTTTGGGGCAAAACTCAGAAATTCCACTTATTTTGGGGCAAAATTCCAGAAATTTCCTTTATTTTGGGGAAAAATTCCAGAAATTTTACTTATTTTGGGGCAAAATTTCAGAAATTTCACTTATTTCAGGACAAAAAGGCAGAAATTTTCCTTATTTTGGGGCAAAAAGGCACAAATTCCTAATATTTTGTGCCAAAATTTAGAAATCCCACTTATTTTGAGGTAAAAAGGCTGAAATTCCCCTTATTTGGGGGCAAAAGGCAGAATTTTCCCTTATAATTGGGCAAAATTTCAGAAATTTCACTTATTTCAGGGTAATAAGTCAGAAATTTTTCTTATTTTGGGGCAAAAATGACAGAAATTACCTTTGTTTTCGGGGAAAACACAGAAATTCCACATATTTAAAGGCAAAAAACTGAAATTCCTCTTATTTTAGGGCAAAATTCCAGAAATTTCCATTATTTGGGTGCAAAAAAACAGAAATTCCCCTTATTTTGGGGCAAAATTCCAGAAATTTCCCTTATTATGGGGAAAAATTGCAGAAATTTCCCTTATTTTAGGGCAAAATTGCAGAAATTTCACTTATTTCAGAGAAAAAAAGCAAAAATTTTTCTTATTTTGGGGTAAAAAGGCAGAAATTCCCATTATTTTGGGGCAAAAAGGCAGAAATTCACCTTATTTTGGGCTAAAATTGCAGAAATTTCACATATTTCAGGGCAAAAAGGCAGAAATTTCCCTTAATTTGGGGCAAAAATGAAGAAATTTCCCTTTTTTATGGCAAAAAAGTATGCATTCCTATTATTTTCGGGCAAAAAGGCAGAAATTCCCTGTATTTTGGAGCAAAATTGCAGAAATTTCCCTAATTGTGGGGCAAAAAGTCAGAAATTCTCCTTATTTTGGGGCAAAACTCAGAAATTCCACTTATTTTGGGGCCAAATTCCAGAAATTTCCCTTATTTTGGGGCAAAATTGCAGAAATTACACTTATTTTGTGGCAAAATTGAAGAAATTTCACTTATTTCAGGGAAAAAAAGGTAGAAATTTTCCTTATTTTGGGGCAAAAAGGCAGAAATTCCTAATATTTTGTGGCAAAAATGCAGAAATTCCTAATATTTTGTTGCAAAAATGAAGAAATTTCCCTTATTTTGAGGTAAAAAGGCTGAAATTCCCCTTATTTGGGGGCAAAAAGGCAGAAATTTCCTTTATTTTGGGGCAAATTTGCAAAAATTTCACTTATTTCAGGGTAATAAGTCAGAAATTTTCTATATTTTGGGGCAAAAAAGACAGAAATTCTTTTTGTTTTGGGGGAAAAATACAGAAAATCCACTTATTCAAAGGAAAAAAGTAAAAGTTCCGCTTATTTTGGAGCAAAAATGAAGAAATTTCCCTTTTTTATGGCATAAAGTTATGCATTCTTCTTATTTTCAGACAAAAAGGCAGAAATTTCCCATATTTTGGGGCAAAAGCCAGAAATTTCCCTTATTTTACAGCAAAATTGCAGAAATTTCACTAATTGTGGCGCAAAAAGGCAGAAATTCTTTTTATTTTGGGGCAAAACTCAGAAATTCCACTTATTTTGGGGCAAAATTCCAGAAAGTTCCCTTATATTGGGGCAAAATTGCAGAAATTTTACTTATTTTGGGGCAAAATTGCAGACATTTCACTTATTTCAGGGAAAAAAGGCAGAAATTTTCCTTATTTTGGGGCAAAAATGCAAAATTTTCCATATTTTGGTGCAAAAATCAGAAATTTCCCTTATTTTGAGGTAAAAAGGCAGAAATTCCCCTTATTTTGGAGCAAAAGGCAGAACTTTCTCTATTTTTGGGGCAAATTTGCAGAAATTTCACTTATTTCAGGGTAATAAGTCAGAAATTTTTTTTATTTTGGGGCAAAAATGACAGAAATTCCCTTTGTATTGGGGGAAAAATACAGAAATTCCACTTATTTAGAGGCAAAAAAGCAGAAATTCCCCTTATATTAGGGCAAAATTGCAGAAATTTCCCTTATTTGGTGGCAAATAAGAGAAATTCCCCTTATTTTGGGGCAAAATTCCAGAAATTTCCCTTATTATGGGTAAAAATTGCAGAAATTTCCTTTATTTTAAGGCAAAATTGCAGAAATTTCACTTATTTCAGAGAAAAAAGGCAAAAATTTTTCTTCTTTTGGGGCAAAAAGGCAGAAATTCCCATTATTTTGGGGCAAAAAGGCAGAAATTCACATTATTTGGGCTAAAATTTCAGAAATTTCATATATTTCAGGGCAAAAAGGCAGAAATTTCCCTTAATTTGGGGCAAAAATGAAGAAATTTCTCTTTTTTATGGCAAAAAGTTATGCATTCCCCTTATTTTCAGGCAAAAAGGCAGAAATTCCCCGTATTTTGGAGCAAAATTGCCGAAATTCCCCTAATTGTGGGGCAAAAAGGCAGAAATTCTCCTTATTTTGGGGCAAAACTCAGAAATTCCACCTATTTTGGGGCAAAATACCCGAAATTTTCCTTATTTTGGGGAAAAATTGCAGAAATTTAACTTATTTTGGGGCAAAATTGCAAAGATTTCACTTATTTCAGGGAAAAAAATGCAGAAATTTTCCTTATTTGGGGGCAAAAAGGCAGAAATTCCTAATATTTTGTGGCAATAATGCAGAAATTCCTAATATTTTGTTGCAAAAATGCAGAAATTTTCATTATTTTGAGGTAAAAAGGCTGAAATTCCTTTTATTTGGGGGCAAAAAGCAGAAATTTCCCTTATTTTGGGGCAAAATTGCAGAAATTACACTTATTTTGTGGCAAAATTGCAGAAATTTCACTTATTTCAGGGAAAAAAAGGTAGAAATTTTCCTTATTTTTGGGCAAAAAGGCAGAAATTCTCTTTATTTTGGGGCAAAACTCAGAAATTCCACTTATTTTGGGGCAAAATTCCAGAAATTTCCTTTATTTTGGGGAAAAATTCCAGAAATTTTACTTATTTTGGGGCAAAATTTCAGAAATTTCACTTATTTCAGGACAAAAAGGCAGAAATTTTCCTTATTTTGGGGCAAAAAGGCACAAATTCCTAATATTTTGTGCCAAAATTTAGAAATCCCACTTATTTTGAGGTAAAAAGGCTGAAATTCCCCTTATTTGGGGGCAAAAGGCAGAATTTTCCCTTATAATGGGGCAAAATTTCAGAAATTTCACTTATTTCAGGGTAATAAGTCAGAAATTTTTCTTATTTTGGGGCAAAAATGACAGAAATTACCTTTGTTTTCGGGGAAAACACAGAAATTCCACTTATTTAAAGGCAAAAAACTGAAATTCCTCTTATTTTAGGGCAAAATTCCAGAAATTTCCATTATTTGGGTGCAAAAAAACAGAAATTCCCCTTATTTTGGGGCAAAATTCCAGAAATTTCCCTTATTATGGGGAAAAATTGCAGAAATTTCCCTTATTTTAGGGCAAAATTGCAGAAATTTCACTTATTTCAGAGAAAAAAAGCAAAAATTTTTCTTATTTTGGGGTAAAAAGGCAGAAATTCCCATTATTTTGGGGCAAAAAGGCAGAAATTCACCTTATTTTGGGCTAAAATTGCAGAAATTTCACATATTTCAGGGCAAAAAGGCAGAAATTTCCCTTAATTTGGGGCAAAAATGAAGAAATTTCCCTTTTTTATGGCAAAAAAGTATGCATTCCTATTATTTTCGGGCAAAAAGGCAGAAATTCCCTGTATTTTGGAGCAAAATTGCAGAAATTTCCCTAATTGTGGGGCAAAAAGTCAGAAATTCTCCTTATTTTGGGGCAAAACTCAGAAATTCCACTTATTTTGGGGCCAAATTCCAGAAATTTCCCTTATTTTGGGGCAAAATTGCAGAAATTACACATATTTTGTGGCAAAATTGAAGAAATTTCACTTATTTCAGGGAAAAAAAGGTAGAAATTTTCCTTATTTTGGGGCAAAAAGGCAGAAATTCCTAATATTTTGTGGCAAAAATGCAGAAATTCCTAATATTTTGTTGCAAAAATGAAGAAATTTCCCTTATTTTGAGGTAAAAAGGCTGAAATTCCCCTTATTTGGGGGCAAAAAGGCAGAAATTTCCTTTATTTTGGGGCAAATTTGCAAAAATTTCACTTATTTCAGGGTAATAAGTCAGAAATTTTCTATATTTTGGGGCAAAAAAGACAGAAATTCTTTTTGTTTTGGGGGAAAAATACAGAAAATCCACTTATTCAAAGGAAAAAAGTAAAAGTTCCGCTTATTTTGGAGCAAAAATGAAGAAATTTCCCTTTTTTATGGCATAAAGTTATGCATTCTTCTTATTTTCAGACAAAAAGGCAGAAATTTCCCATATTTTGGGGCAAAAGCCAGAAATTTCCCTTATTTTACAGCAAAATTGCAGAAATTTCACTAATTGTGGCGCAAAAAGGCAGAAATTCTTTTTATTTTGGGGCAAAACTCAGAAATTCCACTTATTTTGGGGCAAAATTCCAGAAAGTTCCCTTATATTGGGGCAAAATTGCAGAAATTTTACTTATTTTGGGGCAAAATTGCAGACATTTCACTTATTTCAGGGAAAAAAGGCAGAAATTTTCCTTATTTTGGGGCAAAAATGCAAAATTTTCCATATTTTGGTGCAAAAATCAGAAATTTCCCTTATTTTGAGGTAAAAAGGCAGAAATTCCCCTTATTTTGGAGCAAAAGGCAGAACTTTCTCTATTTTTGGGGCAAATTTGCAGAAATTTCACTTATTTCAGGGTAATAAGTCAGAAATTTTTTTTATTTTGGGGCAAAAATGACAGAAATTCCCTTTGTATTGGGGGAAAAATACAGAAATTCCACTTATTTAGAGGCAAAAAAGCAGAAATTCCCCTTATATTAGGGCAAAATTGCAGAAATTTCCCTTATTTGGTGGCAAATAAGAGAAATTCCCCTTATTTTGGGGCAAAATTCCAGAAATTTCCCTTATTATGGGTAAAAATTGCAGAAATTTCCTTTATTTTAAGGCAAAATTGCAGAAATTTCACTTATTTCAGAGAAAAAAGGCAAAAATTTTTCTTCTTTTGGGGCAAAAAGGCAGAAATTCCCATTATTTTGGGGCAAAAAGGCAGAAATTCACATTATTTGGGCTAAAATTTCAGAAATTTCATATATTTCAGGGCAAAAAGGCAGAAATTTCCCTTAATTTGGGGCAAAAATGAAGAAATTTCTCTTTTTTATGGCAAAAAGTTATGCATTCCCCTTATTTTCAGGCAAAAAGGCAGAAATTCCCCGTATTTTGGAGCAAAATTGCCGAAATTCCCCTAATTGTGGGGCAAAAAGGCAGAAATTCTCCTTATTTTGGGGCAAAACTCAGAAATTCCACCTATTTTGGGGCAAAATACCCGAAATTTTCCTTATTTTGGGGAAAAATTGCAGAAATTTAACTTATTTTGGGGCAAAATTGCAAAGATTTCACTTATTTCAGGGAAAAAAATGCAGAAATTTTCCTTATTTGGGGGCAAAAAGGCAGAAATTCCTAATATTTTGTGGCAATAATGCAGAAATTCCTAATATTTTGTTGCAAAAATGCAGAAATTTTCATTATTTTGAGGTAAAAAGGCTGAAATTCCTTTTATTTGGGGGCAAAAAGCAGAAATTTCCCTTATTTTGGGGCAAAATTGCAGAAATTACACTTATTTTGTGGCAAAATTGCAGAAATTTCACTTATTTCAGGGAAAAAAAGGTAGAAATTTTCCTTATTTTTGGGCAAAAAGGCAGAAGTTCTCTTTATTTTGGGGCAAAACTCAGAAATTCCACTTATTTTGGGGCAAAATTCCAGAAATTTCCTTTATTTTGGGGAAAAATTCCAGAAATTTTACTTATTTTGGGGCAAAATTTCAGAAATTTCACTTATTTCAGGACAAAAAGGCAGAAATTTTCCTTATTTTGGGGCAAAAAGGCACAAATTCCTAATATTTTGTGCCAAAATTTAGAAATCCCACTTATTTTGAGGTAAAAAGGCTGAAATTCCCCTTATTTGGGGGCAAAAGGCAGAATTTTCCCTTATAATGGGGCAAAATTTCAGAAATTTCACTTATTTCAGGGTAATAAGTCAGAAATTTTTCTTATTTTGGGGCAAAAATGACAGAAATTACCTTTGTTTTCGGGGAAAACACAGAAATTCCACTTATTTAAAGGCAAAAAACTGAAATTCCTCTTATTTTAGGGCAAAATTCCAGAAATTTCCATTATTTGGGTGCAAAAAAACAGAAATTCCCCTTATTTTGGGGCAAAATTCCAGAAATTTCCCTTATTATGGGGAAAAATTGCAGAAATTTCCCTTATTTTAGGGCAAAATTGCAGAAATTTCACTTATTTCAGAGAAAAAAAGCAAAAATTTTTCTTATTTTGGGGTAAAAAGGCAGAAATTCCCATTATTTTGGGGCAAAAAGGCAGAAATTCACCTTATTTTGGGCTAAAATTGCAGAAATTTCACATATTTCAGGGCAAAAAGGCAGAAATTTCCCTTAATTTGGGGCAAAAATGAAGAAATTTCCCTTTTTTATGGCAAAAAAGTATGCATTCCTATTATTTTCGGGCAAAAAGGCAGAAATTCCCTGTATTTTGGAGCAAAATTGCAGAAATTTCCCTAATTGTGGGGCAAAAAGTCAGAAATTCTCCTTATTTTGGGGCAAAACTCAGAAATTCCACTTATTTTGGGGCCAAATTCCAGAAATTTCCCTTATTTTGGGGCAAAATTGCAGAAATTACACTTATTTTGTGGCAAAATTGAAGAAATTTCACTTATTTCAGGGAAAAAAAGGTAGAAATTTTCCTTATTTTGGGGCAAAAAGGCAGAAATTCCTAATATTTTGTGGCAAAAATGCAGAAATTCCTAATATTTTGTTGCAAAAATGAAGAAATTTCCCTTATTTTGAGGTAAAAAGGCTGAAATTCCCCTTATTTGGGGGCAAAAAGGCAGAAATTTCCTTTATTTTGGGGCAAATTTGCAAAAATTTCACTTATTTCAGGGTAATAAGTCAGAAATTTTCTATATTTTGGGGCAAAAAAGACAGAAATTCTTTTTGTTTTGGGGGAAAAATACAGAAAATCCACTTATTCAAAGGAAAAAAGTAAAAGTTCCGCTTATTTTGGAGCAAAAATGAAGAAATTTCCCTTTTTTATGGCATAAAGTTATGCATTCTTCTTATTTTCAGACAAAAAGGCAGAAATTTCCCATATTTTGGGGCAAAAGCCAGAAATTTCCCTTATTTTACAGCAAAATTGCAGAAATTTCACTAATTGTGGCGCAAAAAGGCAGAAATTCTTTTTATTTTGGGGCAAAACTCAGAAATTCCACTTATTTTGGGGCAAAATTCCAGAAAGTTCCCTTATATTGGGGCAAAATTGCAGAAATTTTACTTATTTTGGGGCAAAATTGCAGACATTTCACTTATTTCAGGGAAAAAAGGCAGAAATTTTCCTTATTTTGGGGCAAAAATGCAAAATTTTCCATATTTTGGTGCAAAAATCAGAAATTTCCCTTATTTTGAGGTAAAAAGGCAGAAATTCCCCTTATTTTGGAGCAAAAGGCAGAACTTTCTCTATTTTTGGGGCAAATTTGCAGAAATTTCACTTATTTCAGGGTAATAAGTCAGAAATTTTTTTTATTTTGGGGCAAAAATGACAGAAATTCCCTTTGTATTGGGGGAAAAATACAGAAATTCCACTTATTTAGAGGCAAAAAAGCAGAAATTCCCCTTATATTAGGGCAAAATTGCAGAAATTTCCCTTATTTGGTGGCAAATAAGAGAAATTCCCCTTATTTTGGGGCAAAATTCCAGAAATTTCCCTTATTATGGGTAAAAATTGCAGAAATTTCCTTTATTTTAAGGCAAAATTGCAGAAATTTCACTTATTTCAGAGAAAAAAGGCAAAAATTTTTCTTCTTTTGGGGCAAAAAGGCAGAAATTCCCATTATTTTGGGGCAAAAAGGCAGAAATTCACATTATTTGGGCTAAAATTTCAGAAATTTCATATATTTCAGGGCAAAAAGGCAGAAATTTCCCTTAATTTGGGGCAAAAATGAAGAAATTTCTCTTTTTTATGGCAAAAAGTTATGCATTCCCCTTATTTTCAGGCAAAAAGGCAGAAATTCCCCGTATTTTGGAGCAAAATTGCCGAAATTCCCCTAATTGTGGGGCAAAAAGGCAGAAATTCTCCTTATTTTGGGGCAAAACTCAGAAATTCCACCTATTTTGGGGCAAAATACCCGAAATTTTCCTTATTTTGGGGAAAAATTGCAGAAATTTAACTTATTTTGGGGCAAAATTGCAAAGATTTCACTTATTTCAGGGAAAAAAATGCAGAAATTTTCCTTATTTGGGGGCAAAAAGGCAGAAATTCCTAATATTTTGTGGCAATAATGCAGAAATTCCTAATATTTTGTTGCAAAAATGCAGAAATTTTCATTATTTTGAGGTAAAAAGGCTGAAATTCCTTTTATTTGGGGGCAAAAAGCAGAAATTTCCCTTATTTTGGGGCAAAATTGCAGAAATTACACTTATTTTGTGGCAAAATTGCAGAAATTTCACTTATTTCAGGGAAAAAAAGGTAGAAATTTTCCTTATTTTTGGGCAAAAAGGCAGAAATTCTCTTTATTTTGGGGCAAAACTCAGAAATTCCACTTATTTTGGGGCAAAATTCCAGAAATTTCCTTTATTTTGGGGAAAAATTCCAGAAATTTTACTTATTTTGGGGCAAAATTTCAGAAATTTCACTTATTTCAGGACAAAAAGGCAGAAATTTTCCTTATTTTGGGGCAAAAAGGCACAAATTCCTAATATTTTGTGCCAAAATTTAGAAATCCCACTTATTTTGAGGTAAAAAGGCTGAAATTCCCCTTATTTGGGGGCAAAAGGCAGAATTTTCCCTTATAATGGGGCAAAATTTCAGAAATTTCACTTATTTCAGGGTAATAAGTCAGAAATTTTTCTTATTTTGGGGCAAAAATGACAGAAATTACCTTTGTTTTCGGGGAAAACACAGAAATTCCACTTATTTAAAGGCAAAAAACTGAAATTCCTCTTATTTTAGGGCAAAATTCCAGAAATTTCCATTATTTGGGTGCAAAAAAACAGAAATTCCCCTTATTTTGGGGCAAAATTCCAGAAATTTCCCTTATTATGGGGAAAAATTGCAGAAATTTCCCTTATTTTAGGGCAAAATTGCAGAAATTTCACTTATTTCAGAGAAAAAAAGCAAAAATTTTTCTTATTTTGGGGTAAAAAGGCAGAAATTCCCATTATTTTGGGGCAAAAAGGCAGAAATTCACCTTATTTTGGGCTAAAATTGCAGAAATTTCACATATTTCAGGGCAAAAAGGCAGAAATTTCCCTTAATTTGGGGCAAAAATGAAGAAATTTCCCTTTTTTATGGCAAAAAAGTATGCATTCCTATTATTTTCGGGCAAAAAGGCAGAAATTCCCTGTATTTTGGAGCAAAATTGCAGAAATTTCCCTAATTGTGGGGCAAAAAGTCAGAAATTCTCCTTATTTTGGGGCAAAACTCAGAAATTCCACTTATTTTGGGGCCAAATTCCAGAAATTTCCCTTATTTTGGGGCAAAATTGCAGAAATTACACTTATTTTGTGGCAAAATTGAAGAAATTTCACTTATTTCAGGGAAAAAAAGGTAGAAATTTTCCTTATTTTGGGGCAAAAAGGCAGAAATTCCTAATATTTTGTGGCAAAAATGCAGAAATTCCTAATATTTTGTTGCAAAAATGAAGAAATTTCCCTTATTTTGAGGTAAAAAGGCTGAAATTCCCCTTATTTGGGGGCAAAAAGGCAGAAATTTCCTTTATTTTGGGGCAAATTTGCAAAAATTTCACTTATTTCAGGGTAATAAGTCAGAAATTTTCTATATTTTGGGGCAAAAAAGACAGAAATTCTTTTTGTTTTGGGGGAAAAATACAGAAAATCCACTTATTCAAAGGAAAAAAGTAAAAGTTCCGCTTATTTTGGAGCAAAAATGAAGAAATTTCCCTTTTTTATGGCATAAAGTTATGCATTCTTCTTATTTTCAGACAAAAAGGCAGAAATTTCCCATATTTTGGGGCAAAAGCCAGAAATTTCCCTTATTTTACAGCAAAATTGCAGAAATTTCACTAATTGTGGCGCAAAAAGGCAGAAATTCTTTTTATTTTGGGGCAAAACTCAGAAATTCCACTTATTTTGGGGCAAAATTCCAGAAAGTTCCCTTATATTGGGGCAAAATTGCAGAAATTTTACTTATTTTGGGGCAAAATTGCAGACATTTCACTTATTTCAGGGAAAAAAGGCAGAAATTTTCCTTATTTTGGGGCAAAAATGCAAAATTTTCCATATTTTGGTGCAAAAATCAGAAATTTCCCTTATTTTGAGGTAAAAAGGCAGAAATTCCCCTTATTTTGGAGCAAAAGGCAGAACTTTCTCTATTTTTGGGGCAAATTTGCAGAAATTTCACTTATTTCAGGGTAATAAGTCAGAAATTTTTTTTATTTTGGGGCAAAAATGACAGAAATTCCCTTTGTATTGGGGGAAAAATACAGAAATTCCACTTATTTAGAGGCAAAAAAGCAGAAATTCCCCTTATATTAGGGCAAAATTGCAGAAATTTCCCTTATTTGGTGGCAAATAAGAGAAATTCCCCTTATTTTGGGGCAAAATTCCAGAAATTTCCCTTATTATGGGTAAAAATTGCAGAAATTTCCTTTATTTTAAGGCAAAATTGCAGAAATTTCACTTATTTCAGAGAAAAAAGGCAAAAATTTTTCTTCTTTTGGGGCAAAAAGGCAGAAATTCCCATTATTTTGGGGCAAAAAGGCAGAAATTCACATTATTTGGGCTAAAATTTCAGAAATTTCATATATTTCAGGGCAAAAAGGCAGAAATTTCCCTTAATTTGGGGCAAAAATGAAGAAATTTCTCTTTTTTATGGCAAAAAGTTATGCATTCCCCTTATTTTCAGGCAAAAAGGCAGAAATTCCCCGTATTTTGGAGCAAAATTGCCGAAATTCCCCTAATTGTGGGGCAAAAAGGCAGAAATTCTCCTTATTTTGGGGCAAAACTCAGAAATTCCACCTATTTTGGGGCAAAATACCCGAAATTTTCCTTATTTTGGGGAAAAATTGCAGAAATTTAACTTATTTTGGGGCAAAATTGCAAAGATTTCACTTATTTCAGGGAAAAAAATGCAGAAATTTTCCTTATTTGGGGGCAAAAAGGCAGAAATTCCTAATATTTTGTGGCAATAATGCAGAAATTCCTAATATTTTGTTGCAAAAATGCAGAAATTTTCATTATTTTGAGGTAAAAAGGCTGAAATTCCTTTTATTTGGGGGCAAAAAGCAGAAATTTCCCTTATTTTGGGGCAAAATTGCAGAAATTACACTTATTTTGTGGCAAAATTGCAGAAATTTCACTTATTTCAGGGAAAAAAAGGTAGAAATTTTCCTTATTTTTGGGCAAAAAGGCAGAAATTCTCTTTATTTTGGGGCAAAACTCAGAAATTCCACTTATTTTGGGGCAAAATTCCAGAAATTTCCTTTATTTTGGGGAAAAATTCCAGAAATTTTACTTATTTTGGGGCAAAATTTCAGAAATTTCACTTATTTCAGGACAAAAAGGCAGAAATTTTCCTTATTTTGGGGCAAAAAGGCACAAATTCCTAATATTTTGTGCCAAAATTTAGAAATCCCACTTATTTTGAGGTAAAAAGGCTGAAATTCCCCTTATTTGGGGGCAAAAGGCAGAATTTTCCCTTATAATGGGGCAAAATTTCAGAAATTTCACTTATTTCAGGGTAATAAGTCAGAAATTTTTCTTATTTTGGGGCAAAAATGACAGAAATTACCTTTGTTTTCGGGGAAAACACAGAAATTCCACTTATTTAAAGGCAAAAAACTGAAATTCCTCTTATTTTAGGGCAAAATTCCAGAAATTTCCATTATTTGGGTGCAAAAAAACAGAAATTCCCCTTATTTTGGGGCAAAATTCCAGAAATTTCCCTTATTATGGGGAAAAATTGCAGAAATTTCCCTTATTTTAGGGCAAAATTGCAGAAATTTCACTTATTTCAGAGAAAAAAAGCAAAAATTTTTCTTATTTTGGGGTAAAAAGGCAGAAATTCCCATTATTTTGGGGCAAAAAGGCAGAATTTCACCTTATTTTGGGCTAAAATTGCAGAAATTTCACATATTTCAGGGCAAAAAGGCAGAAATTTCCCTTAATTTGGGGCAAAAATGAAGAAATTTCCCTTTTTTATGGCAAAAAAGTATGCATTCCTATTATTTTCGGGCAAAAAGGCAGAAATTCCCTGTATTTTGGAGCAAAATTGCAGAAATTTCCCTAATTGTGGGGCAAAAAGTCAGAAATTCTCCTTATTTTGGGGCAAAACTCAGAAATTCCACTTATTTTGGGGCCAAATTCCAGAAATTTCCCTTATTTTGGGGCAAAATTGCAGAAATTACACTTATTTTGTGGCAAAATTGAAGAAATTCCACTTATTTCAGGGAAAAAAAGGTAGAAATTTTCCTTATTTTGGGGCAAAAAGGCAGAAATTCCTAATATTTTGTGGCAAAAATGCAGAAATTCCTAATATTTTGTTGCAAAAATGAAGAAATTTCCCTTATTTTGAGGTAAAAAGGCTGAAATTCCCCTTATTTGGGGGCAAAAAGGCAGAAATTTCCTTTATTTTGGGGCAAATTTGCAAAAATTTCACTTATTTCAGGGTAATAAGTCAGAAATTTTCTATATTTTGGGGCAAAAAAGACAGAAATTCTTTTTGTTTTGGGGGAAAAATACAGAAAATCCACTTATTCAAAGGAAAAAAGTAAAAGTTCCGCTTATTTTGGAGCAAAAATGAAGAAATTTCCCTTTTTTATGGCATAAAGTTATGCATTCTTCTTATTTTCAGACAAAAAGGCAGAAATTTCCCATATTTTGGGGCAAAAGCCAGAAATTTCCCTTATTTTACAGCAAAATTGCAGAAATTTCACTAATTGTGGCGCAAAAAGGCAGAAATTCTTTTTATTTTGGGGCAAAACTCAGAAATTCCACTTATTTTGGGGCAAAATTCCAGAAAGTTCCCTTATATTGGGGCAAAATTGCAGAAATTTTACTTATTTTGGGGCAAAATTGCAGACATTTCACTTATTTCAGGGAAAAAAGGCAGAAATTTTCCTTATTTTGGGGCAAAAATGCAAAATTTTCCATATTTTGGTGCAAAAATCAGAAATTTCCCTTATTTTGAGGTAAAAAGGCAGAAATTCCCCTTATTTTGGAGCAAAAGGCAGAACTTTCTCTATTTTTGGGGCAAATTTGCAGAAATTTCACTTATTTCAGGGTAATAAGTCAGAAATTTTTTTTATTTTGGGGCAAAAATGACAGAAATTCCCTTTGTATTGGGGGAAAAATACAGAAATTCCACTTATTTAGAGGCAAAAAAGCAGAAATTCCCCTTATATTAGGGCAAAATTGCAGAAATTTCCCTTATTTGGTGGCAAATAAGAGAAATTCCCCTTATTTTGGGGCAAAATTCCAGAAATTTCCCTTATTATGGGTAAAAATTGCAGAAATTTCCTTTATTTTAAGGCAAAATTGCAGAAATTTCACTTATTTCAGAGAAAAAAGGCAAAAATTTTTCTTCTTTTGGGGCAAAAAGGCAGAAATTCCCATTATTTTGGGGCAAAAAGGCAGAAATTCACATTATTTGGGCTAAAATTTCAGAAATTTCATATATTTCAGGGCAAAAAGGCAGAAATTTCCCTTAATTTGGGGCAAAAATGAAGAAATTTCTCTTTTTTATGGCAAAAAGTTATGCATTCCCCTTATTTTCAGGCAAAAAGGCAGAAATTCCCCGTATTTTGGAGCAAAATTGCCGAAATTCCCCTAATTGTGGGGCAAAAAGGCAGAAATTCTCCTTATTTTGGGGCAAAACTCAGAAATTCCACCTATTTTGGGGCAAAATACCCGAAATTTTCCTTATTTTGGGGAAAAATTGCAGAAATTTAACTTATTTTGGGGCAAAATTGCAAAGATTTCACTTATTTCAGGGAAAAAAATGCAGAAATTTTCCTTATTTGGGGGCAAAAAGGCAGAAATTCCTAATATTTTGTGGCAATAATGCAGAAATTCCTAATATTTTGTTGCAAAAATGCAGAAATTTTCATTATTTTGAGGTAAAAAGGCTGAAATTCCTTTTATTTGGGGGCAAAAAGCAGAAATTTCCCTTATTTTGGGGCAAAATTGCAGAAATTACACTTATTTTGTGGCAAAATTGCAGAAATTTCACTTATTTCAGGGAAAAAAAGGTAGAAATTTTCCTTATTTTTGGGCAAAAAGGCAGAAGTTCTCTTTATTTTGGGGCAAAACTCAGAAATTCCACTTATTTTGGGGCAAAATTCCAGAAATTTCCTTTATTTTGGGGAAAAATTCCAGAAATTTTACTTATTTTGGGGCAAAATTTCAGAAATTTCACTTATTTCAGGACAAAAAGGCAGAAATTTTCCTTATTTTGGGGCAAAAAGGCACAAATTCCTAATATTTTGTGCCAAAATTTAGAAATCCCACTTATTTTGAGGTAAAAAGGCTGAAATTCCCCTTATTTGGGGGCAAAAGGCAGAATTTTCCCTTATAATGGGGCAAAATTTCAGAAATTTCACTTATTTCAGGGTAATAAGTCAGAAATTTTTCTTATTTTGGGGCAAAAATGACAGAAATTACCTTTGTTTTCGGGGAAAACACAGAAATTCCACTTATTTAAAGGCAAAAAACTGAAATTCCTCTTATTTTAGGGCAAAATTCCAGAAATTTCCATTATTTGGGTGCAAAAAAACAGAAATTCCCCTTATTTTGGGGCAAAATTCCAGAAATTTCCCTTATTATGGGGAAAAATTGCAGAAATTTCCCTTATTTTAGGGCAAAATTGCAGAAATTTCACTTATTTCAGAGAAAAAAAAGCAAAAATTTTTCTTATTTTGGGGTAAAAAGGCAGAAATTCCCATTATTTTGGGGCAAAAAGGCAGAAATTCACCTTATTTTGGGCTAAAATTGCAGAAATTTCACATATTTCAGGGCAAAAAGGCAGAAATTTCCCTTAATTTGGGGCAAAAATGAAGAAATTTCCCTTTTTTATGGCAAAAAAGTATGCATTCCTATTATTTTCGGGCAAAAAGGCAGAAATTCCCTGTATTTTGGAGCAAAATTGCAGAAATTTCCCTAATTGTGGGGCAAAAAGTCAGAAATTCTCCTTATTTTGGGGCAAAACTCAGAAATTCCACTTATTTTGGGGCCAAATTCCAGAAATTTCCCTTATTTTGGGGCAAAATTGCAGAAATTACACTTATTTTGTGGCAAAATTGAAGAAATTTCACTTATTTCAGGGAAAAAAAGGTAGAAATTTTCCTTATTTTGGGGCAAAAAGGCAGAAATTCCTAATATTTTGTGGCAAAAATGCAGAAATTCCTAATATTTTGTTGCAAAAATGAAGAAATTTCCCTTATTTTGAGGTAAAAAGGCTGAAATTCCCCTTATTTGGGGGCAAAAAGGCAGAAATTTCCTTTATTTTGGGGCAAATTTGCAAAAATTTCACTTATTTCAGGGTAATAAGTCAGAAATTTTCTATATTTTGGGGCAAAAAAGACAGAAATTCTTTTTGTTTTGGGGGAAAAATACAGAAAATCCACTTATTCAAAGGAAAAAAGTAAAAGTTCCGCTTATTTTGGAGCAAAAATGAAGAAATTTCCCTTTTTTATGGCATAAAGTTATGCATTCTTCTTATTTTCAGACAAAAAGGCAGAAATTTCCCATATTTTGGGGCAAAAGCCAGAAATTTCCCTTATTTTACAGCAAAATTGCAGAAATTTCACTAATTGTGGCGCAAAAAGGCAGAAATTCTTTTTATTTTGGGGCAAAACTCAGAAATTCCACTTATTTTGGGGCAAAATTCCAGAAAGTTCCCTTATATTGGGGCAAAATTGCAGAAATTTTACTTATTTTGGGGCAAAATTGCAGACATTTCACTTATTTCAGGGAAAAAAGGCAGAAATTTTCCTTATTTTGGGGCAAAAATGCAAAATTTTCCATATTTTGGTGCAAAAATCAGAAATTTCCCTTATTTTGAGGTAAAAAGGCAGAAATTCCCCTTATTTTGGAGCAAAAGGCAGAACTTTCTCTATTTTTGGGGCAAATTTGCAGAAATTTCACTTATTTCAGGGTAATAAGTCAGAAATTTTTTTTATTTTGGGGCAAAAATGACAGAAATTCCCTTTGTATTGGGGGAAAAATACAGAAATTCCACTTATTTAGAGGCAAAAAAGCAGAAATTCCCCTTATATTAGGGCAAAATTGCAGAAATTTCCCTTATTTGGTGGCAAATAAGAGAAATTCCCCTTATTTTGGGGCAAAATTCCAGAAATTTCCCTTATTATGGGTAAAAATTGCAGAAATTTCCTTTATTTTAAGGCAAAATTGCAGAAATTTCACTTATTTCAGAGAAAAAAGGCAAAAATTTTTCTTCTTTTGGGGCAAAAAGGCAGAAATTCCCATTATTTTGGGGCAAAAAGGCAGAAATTCACATTATTTGGGCTAAAATTTCAGAAATTTCATATATTTCAGGGCAAAAAGGCAGAAATTTCCCTTAATTTGGGGCAAAAATGAAGAAATTTCTCTTTTTTATGGCAAAAAGTTATGCATTCCCCTTATTTTCAGGCAAAAAGGCAGAAATTCCCCGTATTTTGGAGCAAAATTGCCGAAATTCCCCTAATTGTGGGGCAAAAAGGCAGAAATTCTCCTTATTTTGGGGCAAAACTCAGAAATTCCACCTATTTTGGGGCAAAATACCCGAAATTTTCCTTATTTTGGGGAAAAATTGCAGAAATTTAACTTATTTTGGGGCAAAATTGCAAAGATTTCACTTATTTCAGGGAAAAAAATGCAGAAATTTTCCTTATTTGGGGGCAAAAAGGCAGAAATTCCTAATATTTTGTGGCAATAATGCAGAAATTCCTAATATTTTGTTGCAAAAATGCAGAAATTTTCATTATTTTGAGGTAAAAAGGCTGAAATTCCTTTTATTTGGGGGCAAAAAGCAGAAATTTCCCTTATTTTGGGGCAAAATTGCAGAAATTACACTTATTTTCTGGCAAAATTGCAGAAATTTCACTTATTTCAGGGAAAAAAAGGTAGAAATTTTCCTTATTTTTGGGCAAAAAGGCAGAAGTTCTCTTTATTTTGGGGCAAAACTCAGAAATTCCACTTATTTTGGGGCAAAATTCCAGAAATTTCCTTTATTTTGGGGAAAAATTCCAGAAATTTTACTTATTTTGGGGCAAAATTTCAGAAATTTCACTTATTTCAGGACAAAAAGGCAGAAATTTTCCTTATTTTGGGGCAAAAAGGCACAAATTCCTAATATTTTGTGCCAAAATTTAGAAATCCCACTTATTTTGAGGTAAAAAGGCTGAAATTCCCCTTATTTGGGGGCAAAAGGCAGAATTTTCCCTTATAATGGGGCAAAATTTCAGAAATTTCACTTATTTCAGGGTAATAAGTCAGAAATTTTTCTTATTTTGGGGCAAAAATGACAGAAATTACCTTTGTTTTCGGGGAAAACACAGAAATTCCACTTATTTAAAGGCAAAAAACTGAAATTCCTCTTATTTTAGGGCAAAATTCCAGAAATTTCCATTATTTGGGTGCAAAAAAACAGAAATTCCCCTTATTTTGGGGCAAAATTCCAGAAATTTCCCTTATTATGGGGAAAAATTGCAGAAATTTCCCTTATTTTAGGGCAAAATTGCAGAAATTTCACTTATTTCAGAGAAAAAAAGCAAAAATTTTTCTTATTTTGGGGTAAAAAGGCAGAAATTCCCATTATTTTGGGGCAAAAAGGCAGAAATTCACCTTATTTTGGGCTAAAATTGCAGAAATTTCACATATTTCAGGGCAAAAAGGCAGAAATTTCCCTTAATTTGGGGCAAAAATGAAGAAATTTCCCTTTTTTATGGCAAAAAAGTATGCATTCCTATTATTTTCGGGCAAAAAGGCAGAAATTCCCTGTATTTTGGAGCAAAATTGCAGAAATTTCCCTAATTGTGGGGCAAAAAGTCAGAAATTCTCCTTATTTTGGGGCAAAACTCAGAAATTCCACTTATTTTGGGGCCAAATTCCAGAAATTTCCCTTATTTTGGGGCAAAATTGCAGAAATTACACTTATTTTGTGGCAAAATTGCAGAAATTTCACTTATTTCAGGGAAAAAAAGGTAGAAATTTTCCTTATTTTGGGGCAAAAAGGCAGAAATTCCTAATATTTTGTGGCAAAAATGCAGAAATTCCTAATATTTTGTTGCAAAAATGAAGAAATTTCCCTTATTTTGAGGTAAAAAGGCTGAAATTCCCCTTATTTGGGGGCAAAAAGGCAGAAATTTCCTTTATTTTGGGGCAAATTTGCAAAAATTTCACTTATTTCAGGGTAATAAGTCAGAAATTTTCTATATTTTGGGGCAAAAAAGACAGAAATTCTTTTTGTTTTGGGGGAAAAATACAGAAAATCCACTTATTCAAAGGAAAAAAGTAAAAGTTCCGCTTATTTTGGAGCAAAAATGAAGAAATTTCCCTTTTTTATGGCATAAAGTTATGCATTCTTCTTATTTTCAGACAAAAAGGCAGAAATTTCCCATATTTTGGGGCAAAAGCCAGAAATTTCCCTTATTTTACAGCAAAATTGCAGAAATTTCACTAATTGTGGCGCAAAAAGGCAGAAATTCTTTTTATTTTGGGGCAAAACTCAGAAATTCCACTTATTTTGGGGCAAAATTCCAGAAAGTTCCCTTATATTGGGGCAAAATTGCAGAAATTTTACTTATTTTGGGGCAAAATTGCAGACATTTCACTTATTTCAGGGAAAAAAGGCAGAAATTTTCCTTATTTTGGGGCAAAAATGCAAAATTTTCCATATTTTGGTGCAAAAATCAGAAATTTCCCTTATTTTGAGGTAAAAAGGCAGAAATTCCCCTTATTTTGGAGCAAAAGGCAGAACTTTCTCTATTTTTGGGGCAAATTTGCAGAAATTTCACTTATTTCAGGGTAATAAGTCAGAAATTTTTTTTATTTTGGGGCAAAAATGACAGAAATTCCCTTTGTATTGGGGGAAAAATACAGAAATTCCACTTATTTAGAGGCAAAAAAGCAGAAATTCCCCTTATATTAGGGCAAAATTGCAGAAATTTCCCTTATTTGGTGGCAAATAAGAGAAATTCCCCTTATTTTGGGGCAAAATTCCAGAAATTTCCCTTATTATGGGTAAAAATTGCAGAAATTTCCTTTATTTTAAGGCAAAATTGCAGAAATTTCACTTATTTCAGAGAAAAAAGGCAAAAATTTTTCTTCTTTTGGGGCAAAAAGGCAGAAATTCCCATTATTTTGGGGCAAAAAGGCAGAAATTCACATTATTTGGGCTAAAATTTCAGAAATTTCATATATTTCAGGGCAAAAAGGCAGAAATTTCCCTTAATTTGGGGCAAAAATGAAGAAATTTCTCTTTTTTATGGCAAAAAGTTATGCATTCCCCTTATTTTCAGGCAAAAAGGCAGAAATTCCCCGTATTTTGGAGCAAAATTGCCGAAATTCCCCTAATTGTGGGGCAAAAAGGCAGAAATTCTCCTTATTTTGGGGCAAAACTCAGAAATTCCACCTATTTTGGGGCAAAATACCCGAAATTTTCCTTATTTTGGGGAAAAATTGCAGAAATTTAACTTATTTTGGGGCAAAATTGCAAAGATTTCACTTATTTCAGGGAAAAAAATGCAGAAATTTTCCTTATTTGGGGGCAAAAAGGCAGAAATTCCTAATATTTTGTGGCAATAATGCAGAAATTCCTAATATTTTGTTGCAAAAATGCAGAAATTTTCATTATTTTGAGGTAAAAAGGCTGAAATTCCTTTTATTTGGGGGCAAAAAGCAGAAATTTCCCTTATTTTGGGGCAAAATTGCAGAAATTACACTTATTTTGTGGCAAAATTGCAGAAATTTCACTTATTTCAGGGAAAAAAAGGTAGAAATTTTCCTTATTTTTGGGCAAAAAGGCAGAAATTCTCTTTATTTTGGGGCAAAACTCAGAAATTCCACTTATTTTGGGGCAAAATTCCAGAAATTTCCTTTATTTTGGGGAAAAATTCCAGAAATTTTACTTATTTTGGGGCAAAATTTCAGAAATTTCACTTATTTCAGGACAAAAAGGCAGAAATTTTCCTTATTTTGGGGCAAAAAGGCACAAATTCCTAATATTTTGTGCCAAAATTTAGAAATCCCACTTATTTTGAGGTAAAAAGGCTGAAATTCCCCTTATTTGGGGGCAAAAGGCAGAATTTTCCCTTATAATGGGGCAAAATTTCAGAAATTTCACTTATTTCAGGGTAATAAGTCAGAAATTTTTCTTATTTTGGGGCAAAAATGACAGAAATTACCTTTGTTTTCGGGGAAAACACAGAAATTCCACTTATTTAAAGGCAAAAAACTGAAATTCCTCTTATTTTAGGGCAAAATTCCAGAAATTTCCATTATTTGGGTGCAAAAAAACAGAAATTCCCCTTATTTTGGGGCAAAATTCCAGAAATTTCCCTTATTATGGGGAAAAATTGCAGAAATTTCCCTTATTTTAGGGCAAAATTGCAGAAATTTCACTTATTTCAGAGAAAAAAAGCAAAAATTTGTCTTATTTTGGGGTAAAAAGGCAGAAATTCCCATTATTTTGGGGCAAAAAGGCAGAAATTCACCTTATTTTGGGCTAAAATTGCAGAAATTTCACATATTTCAGGGCAAAAAGGCAGAAATTTCCCTTAATTTGGGGCAAAAATGAAGAAATTTCCCTTTTTTATGGCAAAAAAGTATGCATTCCTATTATTTTCGGGCAAAAAGGCAGAAATTCCCTGTATTTTGGAGCAAAATTGCAGAAATTTCCCTAATTGTGGGGCAAAAAGTCAGAAATTCTCCTTATTTTGGGGCAAAACTCAGAAATTCCACTTATTTTGGGGCCAAATTCCAGAAATTTCCCTTATTTTGGGGCAAAATTGCAGAAATTACACTTATTTTGTGGCAAAATTGCAGAAATTTCACTTATTTCAGGGAAAAAAGGTAGAAATTTTCCTTATTTTGGGGCAAAAAGGCAGAAATCCCTAATATTTTGTGGCAAAAATGCAGAAATTCCTAATATTTTGTTGCAAAAATGAAGAAATTTCCCTTATTTTGAGGTAAAAAGGCTGAAATTCCCCTTATTTGGGGGCAAAAAGGCAGAAATTTCCTTTATTTTGGGGCAAATTTGCAGAAATTTCACTTATTTCAGGGTAATAAGTCAGAAATTTTTTTTATTTTGGGGCAAAAATGACAGAAATTCCCTTTGTATTGGGGGAAAAATACAGAAATTCCACTTATTTAGAGGCAAAAAAGCAGAAATTCACCTTATTTTAGGGCAAAATTGCAGAAATTTCCCTTATTTGGTGGCAAATAAGAGAAATTCCCCTTATTTTGGGGCAAAATTCCAGAAATTTCCCTTATTATGGGTAAAAATTGCAGAAATTTCCTTTATTTTAAGGCAAAATTGCAGAAATTTCACTTATTTCAGAGAAAAGAGGCAAAAATTGTTCTTCTTTTGGGGCAAAAAGGCAGAAATTCCCATTATTTTGGGGCAAAAAGGCAGAAATTAACCTTATTTGGGCTAAAATTTCAGAAATTTCATATATTTCAGGGCAAAAGGCAGAAATTTCCCTTAATTTGGGGCAAAAATGAAGAAATTTCTCTTTTTTATGGCAAAAAGTTATGCATTCCCCTTATTTTCGGGCAAAAAGGAAGAAATTCCCCGTATTTTGGAGCAAAATTGCAGAAATTCCCCTAATTGTGGGGCAAAAAGGCAGAAATTCTCCTTATTTTGGGGCAAAACTCAGAAATTCCACCTATTTTGGGGCAAAATACCCGAAATTTTCCTTATTTTGGGGAAAAATTGCAGAAATTTAACTTATTTTGGGGCAAAATTGCAAAGATTTCACTTATTTCAGGGAAAAAATGCAGAAATTTTCCTTATTTGGGGGCAAAAAGGCAGAAATTCCTAATATTTTGTGGCAATAATGCAGAAATTCCTAATATTTTGTTGCAAAAATGCAGAAATTTTCATAATTTTGAGGTAAAAAGGCTGAAATTCCTTTTATTTGGGGGCAAAAATCAGAAATTTCCCTTATTTTGGGGCAATTTTGCAGAAATTTCACTTATTTCAGGGTAATAAGTCAGAAATTTTCCTTATTTTGGGGCAAAAATGACAGAAATTCCCTTTGTTTTGGGGGAAAAAGACAGAAATTCCACTTATTTAGAGGCAAAAAAGCAGAAATTCCCCTTATTTTAGGGCAAAATTGCAGAAATTTCTTTTACTTGGAGGCAAAAAACAGAAATTCCCCTTATTTTGGGGCAAAATTCCAGAAATTTCCTTTATTATGGGGAAAAATTGCAGAAATTTCCTTTATTTTAGGGCAAAATTGCAGAAATTTCACTTATTTCAGAGAAAAAAAGCAAAAATTTTTCTCATTTTTGGGTAAAAAGGCAGAAATTCCCATTATTTTGGGGCAAAAAGGCAGAAATTCACCTTATTTTGGGCTAAAATTGCAGAAATTTCACGTATTTCAGGGCAAAAAGGCAGAAATTTCCCTTAATTTGGGGCAAAAATGAAGAAATTCCCTTTTTTATGGCAAAAAAGTATGCATTCCTATTATTTTCGGGCAAAAAGGCAGAAATTCCCTGTATTTTGGAGCAAAATTGCAGAAATTTCCCTAATTGTGGGGCAAAAAGGCAGAAATTCTTCTTATTTTGGGGCAAAACTCAGAAATTCCACTTATTTTGGGGCAAAATTCCAGAAATTTCCTTTATTTTGGGGAAAAATTGTAGAAATTTTACTTATTTTGGGGCAAAATTTCAGAAATTTCACTTATTTCAGGGCAAAAAGGCAGAAATTATCCTTATTTTGGGGCAAAAAGGCACAAATTACTAATATTTTGTGCCAAAATTTAGAAATTCCCCTTATTTTGACGTAAAAAGTCTGAAATTCCCCTTATTTGGGGGCAAAAGGCAGAATTTTCCCTTATAATGGGGCAAAATTTCAGAAATTTCACTTATTTCAGGGTAATAAGTCAGAAATTTTTCTTATTTTGGGGCAAAAATGACAGAAATTACCTTTGTTTTCGGGGAAAACACAGAAATTCCACTTATTTAAAGGCAAAAAAGCTGATTCCCCTTATTTTAGGGCAAAATTCCAGAAATTTCCATTATTTGGGGGCAAAAAAACAGAAATTCCCCTTATTTTGGGGCAAAATTCCAGAAATTTCCCTTATGGGGAAAAAGTGCAGAAATTTCCCTTATTTTAGGGCAAAATTGCAGAAATTTCACTTATTTCAGAGAAAAAAAGCAAAAATTTTTCTTATTTTGGGGTAAAAAGGCAGAAATTCCCATTATTTTGGGGCAAAAAGGCAGAATTTCACCTTATTTTGGGCTAAAATTGCAGAAATTTCACATATTTCAGGGCAAAAAGGCAGAAATTTCCCTTAATTTGGGGAAAAAATGAAGAAATTTCCCTTTTTTATGGCAAAAAAGTATGCATTCCTATTATTTTCGGGCGAAAAGGCAGAAATTCCCTGTATTTTGGAGCAAAATTGCAGAAATTTCCATAATTGTGGGGCAAAAAGGCAGAAATTCTCCTTATTTTGGGGCAAAACTCAGAAATTCCAATTTTTTTTGGGACAAAATTCCAGAAATTTTCCTTATTTTGGGGCAAAATTAAAGAAATTTTACTTATTTTGGGGCAAAATTGCAGAAATTTTACTTATTTCAAGGAAAAAAGGCAGAAATATTCCTTATTTTGGGGCAAAAAGGCAGAAATTCCTAATATTTTGTTCCAAAATGCAGAAATTCCCCTCATTTTGAGGTAAAAAGTCTGAAATTCCCCTTATTTGGGGCAAAAGGGCAGAAATTTCCCTTATATTTGGGCAAAATTGCAGAAATTTCACTTATTTCGGGTAATAAGTCAGAAATTTTCCTTATTTTGGGGCAAAAATGACAGAAATTCCCTTTTTTTGGGGGATAAAAACACAAATTACACTTATTTAGAGGCAAAAAAGCAGAAACTCCCCTTATTTTAGCGCAAATTTGCAGAAATTTCCATTATTTGGGGGCAAAAAAACAGAAATTCCCCTTATTTTTGGGCAATATTCCAGAAATTTCCTTTATTATGGGAAAAAATTGCAAAAATTTCTTTTATTTTAGGGCAAAATTGCAGAAATTTTACTTATTTCAGAGAAAAAAAGCAAAAATATTTTTTATTTTGGGGCAAAGAGGCAGAAATTCCCATTATTTTTGGACAAAAAAGCAGAAATTCACTTTATTTTGGGCTAAAATTGCAGAAATTTCACATATTTCAGGGCAAAAAGGCAGAAATTTCCCTTAATTTGGGGCAAAAATAAAGAAATTTCCCTTTTTTATGGGAAAAAGGTATGCATTCCCCTTATTTTCGGGCAAAAAGGCAGAAATTCTCCGTATTTTGGAGCAAAATTGCAGAAATTCCTCTAATTGTCGGACAAAAAGGCAGAAATTCTCTTTATTTTGGGGCAAAACTCAGAAATTCCACATGTTTTGGGGCAAAATTCCAGAAATTTCCATTATTTTGGGGCAAAATTGCAGAAATTTCCCTAATTGTGGGGCAAAAAACAGAAATTCCCCTAATTTTGAAGCAAAATTGCAGAAATTTCCCTTATTATGGGGAAAAATTGCAGAAATTTCTCTTATTTTATGGCAAAATTTCAGAAATTTCACTTATTTTGGGGCAAAATTTCAGAAATTTCACTTATTTTAGAGAAAAAAGGCAGAAATTTTTTTTATTTTGGGGCAAAAAGGCAGAAATTCTCCATATTTTCTTGCAAAAATCAGAAATTTCCCTTATTTTGAGGTAAAATGCTGAAATTCTTCTTATTTGGGGGCAAAAGGCAGAAATTTCCGTATTTTTGGGGCAAATTTGCAGAAATTTCACTTATTTCAGGGTAATAAGTCAGAAATTTTCCTTATTTTGGGGCAAAATACAGAAAATCCCTTTGTTTTGGGGGAAAAAGACAGAAATTCCACTTATTTAGAGGTAAAAAGGCAAAATTTCCCCTTATTTTGGAGCAAAATGTAGAAATTTCCCTTTTTGATGGCAAAAAGGTATGCATTCTTTTTATTTTCAGACAGAAAAACAGAAATTCCCCACATTTTAGGGCAAAAGGCAGAAATTCCCCTTATTTTGGGGCAAAATTGCAGAAATTTCCCTAATTGTGGGACAAAAAACAGAAATTCCCCTTATTTTGAAGAAAAATTGCAGAAATTTCTCTTATTATGGGGAAAAATTGCAGAAATTTCCTTTATTTTAGGGCAAAATTCAGAAATTTCACTAATTGAAAGGCAATAAGGCAGAAATTCTCCTTATTTTGGGGCAAAACTCAGAAATTCCACTTATTTTGGGGCAAAATTCCAGAAATTTCCCTTATTTTGGGGCAAAATTACAGAAATTTTACTTATTTTGGGGCAAAATTGCAGAAATTTCACTTATTTCAGGAAAAAAAGGCAGAAATATTCCTTATTTTGGGGCAAAAAGGAAGAAATTCCTAATATTTTGTGCCAAAATTCAGAAATTCCCCTCATTTTTAGGTAAAAAGTCTGAAATTTCCCTTATTTGGGGCAAAAAGGCAGAAATTTCCCTTATATTGGGGCAAAATTGCAGAAATTTCACTTATTTCGGGTAAAAAGTCAGAAATTTTCCTTATTTTGGGGAAAAATGACAGAAATTCCCTTTGTTTTGGGGGATAAAAACAGAAATTACACTTATTTAGAGGCAAAAAATCAGAAACTCCCCTTATTTTAGGGCAAATTTGCAGAAATTTCCATTATTTGAGGGCAAAAAAACAGAAATTCCCCTTATTTTGGGGCAAAATTCCAGAAATTTCCTTTATTATGGGAAAAAATTGCAAAAATTTCTTTTATTTTAGGGCAAAATTGCAGAAATTTTACTTATTTCAGAGAAAAAAAGCAAAAAGTTTTCTTATTTTGGGGCAAATAGGAAGAAATTCCCATTATTTTGGGTCAAAAATGCAGAAATTCACTTTATTTTGGGCTAAAATTGCAGAAATTTCATATATTTCAGGGCAAAAAGGCAGAAATTTCCCTTAATTTGGGGCAAAAATAAAGAAATTTCCCTTTTTTATGGCAAAAAGTTATGCATTCCCCTTATTTTCGGGCAAATAGTCAGAAATTCCCCGTATTTTTGGCAAAATTGCAGAAATTCCTCTAATTGTGGGACAAAAAGGCAGAAATTCTCCTTATTTTGGGGCAAAACTCAGAAATTCCACTTGTTTTGGGGCAAAATTCCAGAAATTTCCCTTATTTTGGGGCAAAATTGCAGAAATTTCCCTAATTGTGGGGCAAAAAACAGAAATTCCCCTTATTTTGAAGCAAAATTGCAGAAATTTCCCTTATTATGGGGAAAAATTGCAGAAATTTCTCTTATTTTATGACAAAATTGCAGAAATTTCACTTATTTCAGGGAAAAAAAGGCAGAAATTTTCCTTATTTTGGGGCAAAAAGGCAGAAATTCTCCATATTTTGGTGCAAAAATCAGAAATTTCCCTTATTTTGAGGTAAAATGCTGAAATTCTTCTTATTTGGGGGCAAAAGGCAGAAATTTCCCTATTTTTGGGGCAAATTTGCAGAAATTTCACTTATTTCAGGGTAATAAGTCAGAAATTTTTCTTATTTTGGGGCAAAATGCAGGAATTCCCTTTGTTTTGGGGGAAAAAGACAGAAATTCCACTTATTTAGAGGTAAAAAGGCAAAATTTCCCCTTATTTTGGAGCAAAATGTAGAAATTTCCCTTTTTTATGGCAAAAAGTTATGCATTCTTTTATTTTCAGACAGAAAGGCAGAAATTCCCCATATTTTAGGGCAAAAGGCAGAAATTCCCCTTATTTTGGGGCAAAATTGCAGAAACTTCCCTAATTGTAGGACAAAAAACAGAAATTCCCCTTATTTTGAAGCAAAATTGCAGAAATTTCCCTTATTATGGGGAAAAATTGCAGAAATTTCCCTTATTTTAGAGCAAAATTGCAGAAATTTCACTAATTGTGGGGCAAAAAGGCAGAAATTCTCCTTATTTTTGGGCAAAACTCAGAATTTCCACTTATTTTGGGGCAAAATTCCAGAAATTTTCCTTATTTTGGGGCAAAATTGCAGAAATTTTACTTATTTTGGGGAAAAATTGCAGAAATTTCACTTATTTCAGGAAAAAAAGCCGGAAATTTTTTTTATTTTGGGGCCAAAAGGCAGAAATTCCTAATATATTGGGCCAAAATTCAGATATTCCCCTTATTTTGAGGTAAAAAGGCTGAAATTCTCCTTATTTGGGGACAAAAAGGCAGAAATTTCCCTTATATTGGGGCAAAATTGCAGAAATTTCACTTATTTCAGGGTAATAAGTCAGAAATTTTCCTTATTTTGGGGCAAAAATGACAGAAATTCCCTTTGTTTGGGGGAAAAATACAGAAATTGCACTTAATTAGAGGCAAAAAAGCAGAAATTCCCTTTATTTTAGGGCAAAATTGCAGAAATTTCCCTAATTGTGGGACAAAAAACAGAAATTCCCCTTATTTTGAAGCAAATTGCAGAAATTTCTCTTATTATGGGGAAAAATGCAGAAATTTCCCTTATTTTAGGGCAAAATAGCAGAAATTTCACTAATTGTAAGGCAATAAGGCAGAAATTCTCCTTATTTTGGGGCAAAACTCAGAAATTCCACTTATTTTGGGGCAAAATTCCAGAAATTTCCTTTATTTTGGGGCAAAATTACAGAAATTTTACTTATTTTGGTGCAAAATTGCAGAAATTTCACTTATTTCAGGAAAAAAAGGCAGAAATATTCTTTATTTTGGGGCAAAAAGGCAGAAATTCCTAATATTTTGTGCCAAAATTCAGAAATTCCCCTCATTTTGAGGTAAAAAGTCTGAAATTCCCCTTATTTGGGGCAAAAAGGCAGAAATTTCCTTATATTTGGGCAAAATTGCACAAATTTCCCTTATTTCAGGGTAATAAGTCAGAAATTTTTCCTTATTTTCGGGCAAAAATGACAGAAATTCCCTTTGTTTTAGGGGAAAAAAACAGAAATTACACTTATTTAGAGGCAAAAAAGCAGAAACTCCCCTTATTTTAGGGTAAATTTGCAGAAATTTCCATTATTTGGGGACAAAAAAACAGAAATTCCCCTTATTTTGGGGCAAAATTCCAGAAATTTCCTTTATTATGGGGAAAAATTGCAAAAATTTCTTTTATTTTAGGGCAAAATTGCAGAAATTTTACTTATTTCAGAGAAAAAAAGCAAAAATTTTTCTTATTTTGGGGCAAAAAGGCAGAAATTCCCATTATTTTGGGGCAAAAAGGCAGAAATTCACTTTATTTTGGGCTAAAATTGCAGAAATTTCATATATTTCAGGGCAAAAAGGCAGAAATTTCCCTTAATTTGGGGCAAAAATAAAGAAATTTCCCTTTTTTATTGCAAAAAGTTATGCATTCCCCTTATTTTCGGGCAAAAAGGGAGAAATTCCCCGTATTTTGGAGCAAAATTGCAGAAATTTCTCTAATTGTGGGGCAAAAAGGCAGAAATTCTCCTTATTTTGGGGCAAAATTCAGAAATTCCACTTGTTTTGGGGCAAAATTCCAGAAATTTTCCTTATTTTCGGGCAAAATTGCAGAAATTTCCCTAATTGTGGGGCAAAAAACAGAAATTCCCCTTATTTTGAAGCATAATTGCAGAAATTTCCCTTATTATGGGGAAAAATTGCAGAAATTTCTCTTATTTTAAAGCAAAATTGCAGATATTTCACTAATTGTGGGGCAAAAAGGCAGAAATTCTCCTTATTTTGGGGCAAAACTCAGAATTTCCACTTCTTTTGGGGCAAAATTCCAGAATTTTTCCTTATTTTGGTGCAAAATTGCAGAAATTTTACTTATTTTTGGAAAAAATTGCAGAAATTTCACTTATTTCAGGAAAAAAAGCCGGAAATTTATTTTATTTTGGGGCAAAAAGGCAGAAATTCCTAATATTTTAGGCCAAAATTCAGAAATTCCCCTTATTTTGAGGTAAAAAGGCTGAAATTCTCCTTATTTGGGGGCAAAAAGGCAGAAATTTTCCTTATAGTGGGGCAAAATTGCAGAAATTTCACTTATTTCAGGGTAATAAGTCAGAAATTTTCCTTATTTTCGAGCAAAAATGACAGAAATTCCCTTTGTTTTGGGGGAAAAAGACAGAAATTCCACTTAATTAGAGGCAAAAAGGCAGAAATTCCACTTATTTTAGGGCAAAATTGCAGAAATTTCCCTTATTTGGGGGCAAAAAAACAGAAATTCCTTTTATTTTAGGGCAAAATTCCAGAAATTTCCTTTATTATGGGGAAAAATATCAGAAATTTCCTTTATTTTAGGACAAAATTGCAGAAATTTCACTTATTTCGGGTAATAAGTCAGAAATTTTCCTTATTTTGGGGCAAAAATGACAGAAATTCCCTTTTTTGGGGGGATAAAAACACAAATTACACTTATTTAGTGGCAAAAAAGCAGAAACTCCCCTTATTTTAGGGCAAATTTGCAGAAATTTCCATTATTTGGGGGCAAAAAAATAGAAATTCCCCTTATTTTTGGGCAAAATTCCAGAAATTTCCTTTATTATGGGAAAAAATTGCAAAAATTTCTTTTATTTTAGGGCAAAATTGCAGAAATTTTACTTATTTCAGAGAAAAAAAGCAAAAATATTTTTTATTTTGGGGCAAAGAGGCAGAAATTCCCATTATATTTGGACAAAAAAGCAGAATTTCACTTTATTTTGGGCTAAAATTGCAGAAATTTCACATATTTCAGGGCAAAAAGGCAGAAATTTCTCTTAATTTGGGGCAAAAATAAAGAAATTTCCCTTTTTTATGGGAAAAAGGTATGCATTCCCCTTATTTTCGGGCAAAAAGGCAGAAATTCTCCGTATTTTGGAGCAAAATTGCAGAAATTCCTCTAATTGTCGGACAAAAAGGCAGAAATTCTCCTTATTTTGGGGCAAAACTCAGAAATTCCACTTGTTTTGGGGCAAAATTCCAGAAATTTCCATTATTTTGGGGCAAAATTGCAGAAATTTCCCTAATTGTGGGGCAAAAAACAGAAATTCCCCTAATTTTGAAGCAAAATTGCAGAAATTTCCCTTATTATGGGGAAAAATTGCAGAAATTTCTCTTATTTTATGGCAAAATTTCAGAAATTTCACTTATTTTGGGGCAAAATTTCAGAAATTTCACTTATTTTAGAGAAAAAAGGCAGAAATTTTTTTTATTTTGGGGCAAAAAGGCAGAAATTCTCCATATTTTCTTGCAAAAATCAGAAATTTCCCTTATTTTGAGGTAAAATGCTGAAATTCTTCTTATTTGGGGGCAAAAGGCAGAAATTTCCGTATTTTTGGGGCAAATTTGCAGAAATTTCACTTATTTCAGGGTAATAAGTCAGAAATTTTCCTTATTTTGGGGCAAAATACAGAAAATCCCTTTGTTTTGGGGGAAAAAGACAGAAATTCCACTTATTTAGAGGTAAAAAGGCAAAATTTCCCCTTATTTTGGAGCAAAATGTAGAAATTTCCCTTTTTGATGGCAAAAAGGTATGCATTCTTTTTATTTTCAGACAGAAAAACAGAAATTCCCCACATTTTAGGGCAAAAGGCAGAAATTCCCCTTATTTTGGGGCAAAATTGCAGAAATTTCCCTAATTGTGGGACAAAAAACAGAAATTCCCCTTATTTTGAAGAAAAATTGCAGAAATTTCTCTTATTATGGGGAAAAATTGCAGAAATTTCCCTTATTTTAGGGCAAAATTCAGAAATTTCACTAATTGAAAGGCAATAAGGCAGAAATTCTCCTTATTTTGGGGCAAAACTCAGAAATTCCACTTATTTTGGGGCAAAATTCCAGAAATTTCCCTTATTTTGGGGCAAAATTACAGAAATTTTACTTATTTTGGGGCAAAATTGCAGAAATTTCACTTATTTCAGGAAAAAAAGGCAGAAATATTCCTTATTTTGGGGCAAAAAGGAAGAAATTCCTAATATTTTGTGCCAAAATTCAGAAATTCCCCTCATTTTTAGGTAAAAAGTCTGAAATTTCCCTTATTTGGGGCAAAAAGGCAGAAATTTCCCTTATATTGGGGCAAAATTGCAGAAATTTCACTTATTTCGGGTAAAAAGTCAGAAATTTTCCTTATTTTGGGGAAAAATGACAGAAATTCCCTTTGTTTTGGGGGATAAAAACAGAAATTACACTTATTTAGAGGCAAAAAATCAGAAACTCCCCTTATTTTAGGGCAAATTTGCAGAAATTTCCATTATTTGAGGGCAAAAAAACAGAAATTCCCCTTATTTTGGGGCAAAATTCCAGAAATTTCCTTTATTATGGGAAAAAATTGCAAAAATTTCTTTTATTTTAGGGCAAAATTGCAGAAATTTTACTTATTTCAGAGAAAAAAAGCAAAAAGTTTTCTTATTTTGGGGCAAATAGGAAGAAATTCCCATTATTTTGGGTCAAAAATGCAGAAATTCACTTTATTTTGGGCTAAAATTGCAGAAATTTCATATATTTCAGGGCAAAAAGGCAGAAATTTCCCTTAATTTGGGGCAAAAATAAAGAAATTTCCCTTTTTTATGGCAAAAAGTTATGCATTCCCCTTATTTTCGGGCAAATAGTCAGAAATTCCCCGTATTTTTGGCAAAATTGCAGAAATTCCTCTAATTGTGGGACAAAAAGGCAGAAATTCTCCTTATTTTGGGGCAAAACTCAGAAATTCCACTTGTTTTGGGGCAAAATTCCAGAAATTTCCCTTATTTTGGGGCAAAATTGCAGAAATTTCCCTAATTGTGGGGCAAAAAACAGAAATTCCCCTTATTTTGAAGCAAAATTGCAGAAATTTCCCTTATTATGGGGAAAAATTGCAGAAATTTCTCTTATTTTATGACAAAATTGCAGAAATTTCACTTATTTCAGGGAAAAAAAGGCAGAAATTTTCCTTATTTTGGGGCAAAAAGGCAGAAATTCTCCATATTTTGGTGCAAAAATCAGAAATTTCCCTTATTTTGAGGTAAAATGCTAAAATTCTTCTTATTTGGGGGCAAAAGGCAGAAATTTCCCTATTTTTGGGGCAAATTTGCAGAAATTTCACTTATTTCAGGGTAATAAGTCAGAAATTTTCCTTATTTTGGGGCAAAATGCAGAAATTCCCTTTGTTTTGGGGGAAAAAGACAGAAATTCCACTTATTTAGAGGTAAAAAGGCAAAATTTCCCCTTATTTTGGAGCAAAATGTAGAAATTTCCCTTTTTTATGGCAAAAAGTTATGCATTCTTTTATTTTCAGACAGAAAGGCAGAAATTCCCCATATTTTAGGGCAAAAGGCAGAAATTCCCCTTATTTTGGGGCAAAATTGCAGAAACTTCCCTAATTGTAGGACAAAAAACAGAAATTCCCCTTATTTTGAAGCAAAATTGCAGAAATTTCCCTTATTATGGGGAAAAATTGCAGAAATTTCCCTTATTTTAGAGCAAAATTGCAGAAATTTCACTAATTGTGGGGCAAAAAGGCAGAAATTCTCCTTATTTTTGGGCAAAACTCAGAATTTCCACTTATTTTGGGGCAAAATTCCAGAAATTTTCCTTATTTTGGGGCAAAATTGCAGAAATTTTACTTATTTTGGGGAAAAATTGCAGAAATTTCACTTATTTCAGGAAAAAAAGCCGGAAATTTTTTTTATTTTGGGGCCAAAAGGCAGAAATTCCTAATATATTGGGCCAAAATTCAGATATTCCCCTTATTTTGAGGTAAAAAGGCTGAAATTCTCCTTATTTGGGGACAAAAAGGCAGAAATTTCCCTTATATTGGGGCAAAATTGCAGAAATTTCACTTATTTCAGGGTAATAAGTCAGAAATTTTCCTTATTTTGGGGCAAAAATGACAGAAATTCCCTTTGTTTGGGGGAAAAATACAGAAATTGCACTTAATTAGAGGCAAAAAAGCAGAAATTCCCTTTATTTTAGGGCAAAATTGCAGAAATTTCCCTAATTGTGGGACAAAAAACAGAAATTCCCCTTATTTTGAAGCAAATTGCAGAAATTTCTCTTATTATGGGGAAAAATGCAGAAATTTCCCTTATTTTAGGGCAAAATAGCAGAAATTTCACTAATTGTAAGGCAATAAGGCAGAAATTCTCCTTATTTTGGGGCAAAACTCAGAAATTCCACTTATTTTGGGGCAAAATTCCAGAAATTTCCTTTATTTTGGGGCAAAATTACAGAAATTTTACTTATTTTGGTGCAAAATTGCAGAAATTTCACTTATTTCAGGAAAAAAAGGCAGAAATATTCTTTATTTTGGGGCAAAAAGGCAGAAATTCCTAATATTTTGTGCCAAAATTCAGAAATTCCCCTCATTTTGAGGTAAAAAGTCTGAAATTCCCCTTATTTGGGGCAAAAAGGCAGAAATTTCCTTATATTGGGGCAAAATTGCACAAATTTCCCTTATTTCAGGGTAATAAGTCAGAAATTTTTCCTTATTTTGGGGCAAAAATGACAGAAATTCCCTTTGTTTTAGGGGAAAAAAACAGAAATTACACTTATTTAGAGGCAAAAAAGCAGAAACTCCCCTTATTTTAGGGTAAATTTGCAGAAATTTCCATTATTTGGGGACAAAAAAACAGAAATTCCCCTTATTTTGGGGCAAAATTCCAGAAATTTCCTTTATTATGGGGAAAAATTGCAAAAATTTCTTTTATTTTAGGGCAAAATTGCAGAAATTTTACTTATTTCAGAGAAAAAAAGCAAAAATTTTTCTTATTTTGGGGCAAAAAGGCAGAAATTCCCATTATTTTGGGGCAAAAAGGCAGAAATTCACTTTATTTTGGGCTAAAATTGCAGAAATTTCATATATTTCAGGGCAAAAAGGCAGAAATTTCCCTTAATTTGGGGCAAAAATAAAGAAATTTCCCTTTTTTATTGCAAAAAGTTATGCATTCCCCTTATTTTCGGGCAAAAAGGGAGAAATTCCCCGTATTTTGGAGCAAAATTGCAGAAATTTCTCTAATTGTGGGGCAAAAAGGCAGAAATTCTCCTTATTTTGGGGCAAAATTCAGAAATTCCACTTGTTTTGGGGCAAAATTCCAGAAATTTTCCTTATTTTCGGGCAAAATTGCAGAAATTTCCCTAATTGTGGGGCAAAAAACAGAAATTCCCCTTATTTTGAAGCATAATTGCAGAAATTTCCCTTATTATGGGGAAAAATTGCAGAAATTTCTCTTATTTTAAAGCAAAATTGCAGATATTTCACTAATTGTGGGGCAAAAAGGCAGAAATTCTCCTTATTTTGGGGCAAAACTCAGAATTTCCACTTCTTTTGGGGCAAAATTCCAGAATTTTTCCTTATTTTGGTGCAAAATTGCAGAAATTTTACTTATTTTTGGGAAAAATTGCAGAAATTTCACTTATTTCAGGAAAAAAAGCCAGAAAATTTTTTTATTTTGGGGCAAAAAGGCAGAAATTCCTAATATTTTAGGCCAAAATTCAGAAATTCCCCTTATTTTGAGGTAAAAAGGCAGAAATTCTCCTTATTTGGGGGCAAAAAGGCAGAAATTTTCCTTATAGTGGGGCAAAATTGCAGAAATTTCACTTATTTCAGGGTAATAAGTCAGAAATTTTCCTTATTTTGGAGCAAAAATGACAGAAATTCCCTTTGTTTTGGGGGAAAAAGACAGAAATTCCACTTAATTAGAGGCAAAAAGGCAGAAATTCCACTTATTTTAGGGCAAAATTGCAGAAATTTCCCTTATTTGGGGGCAAAAAAACAGAAATTCCTTTTATTTTAGGGCAAAATTCCAGAAATTTCCTTTATTATGGGGAAAAATATCAGAAATTTCCTTTATTTTAGGGCAAAATTGCAGAAATTTCACTTATTTCAGAAAAAAAAGGCAAAAATTTTTCTTATTTTGGGGCAAAAAGGCAGAAATTGCCATTATTTTGATGGCAAAAAGGAAGAAATTCACCTTATTTTGGGCTAAAATTGCAGAAATTTCACATATTTCAGGGCAAAAAGGCAGAAATTTCCCTTCATTTGGGGCAAAAATGAAGAAATTTCCCTTTTTTATGGCAAAATGGTATGCATTCCCCTTATTTTCAGCAAAAAGGCAGAAATTCCCCGTATTTTGGAGCAAAATTGCAGAAATTCCCCTAATTGTGGGGCAAAAAGGCAGAAATTCTCTTTATTTTGGGGCAAAACTCAGAAATTCCACTTATTTTGGGGCAAAATTCCAGAAATTTCCCTTATTTTGGGTCAAAATTGCAGAAATTTCACTTATTTTGGGGCAAAATTGCAGAAATTTCACTTATTTCAGGGAAAAAAGGCAGAAATTTCCCTTAATTTGGAGCAAAAATAAAGAAATTTCCCTTTTTTATGGCAAAAAGGTATGCATTCCCCTTATTTTCGGGCAAAAAGGCAGAAATTCTCCGTATTTTGGAGCAAAATTGCAGAAATTCCTCTAATTGTCTGACAAAAAGGCAGAAATTCTCCTTATTTTGGGGCAAAACTCAGAAATTCCACTTGTTTTGGGGCAAAATTCCAAAATTTCCCTTATTTTGGGGCAAAATTGCAGAAATTTCCCTAATTGTGGGGCAAAAAACAGAAATTCCCCTTATTTTGAAGCAAAATTGCAGAAATTTCCCTTATTATGGGGAAAAATTGCAGAAATTTCTCTTATTTTATGGCAAAATTTCAGAAATTTCACTTATATTGGGGCAAAATTGCAGAAATTTCACTTATTTCGGAGAAAAAAGGCAGAAATTTTCTTTATTTTGGGGCAAAAAGGCAGAAATTCTCCATATTTTGGTGCAAAAATCAGAAATTTCCCTTATTTTGAGGTAAAATGCTGAAATTCTTCTTATTTGGGGGCAAAATGCAGAAACTTCCGTACTTTTGGGGCAAATTTGCAGAAATTTCACTTATTTCAGGGTAATAAGTCAGAAATTTTCCTTATTTTTGGGGCAAAATACAGAAATTCCCTTTGTTTTGGGGGAAAAAGACAGAAATTCCACTTATTTAGAGGTAAAAAGACAAAATTTCCCCTTATTTTGGAGCAAAATGTAGAAATTTCCCTTTTTTATGGCAAAAAGGTATGCATTCTTTCTATTTTCAGACAGAAAGGCAGAAATTCCCCGTATTTTAGGGCAAAAGGCAGAAATTCCCCTTATTTTTGGGCAAAATTGCAGAAATTTCCCTAATTGTGGGACAAAAAACAGAAATTCCCCTTATTTTGAAGCAAAATTGCAGAAATTTCCCTTATTATGGGGAAAAATTGCAGAAATTTCCCTTATTTTAGAGCAAAATTGCAGAAATTTCACTAATTGTGGGGCAAAAAGGCAGAAATTCTCCTTATTTTTGGGCAAAACTCAGAATTTCCACTTATTTTGGGGCAAAATTCCAGAAATTTTCCTTATTTTGGGGCAAAATTGCAGAAATTTTACTTATTTTGGGGAAAAATTGCAGAAATTTCACTTATTTCAGGAAAAAAAGCCGGAAATTTTTTTTATTTTGGGGCCAAAAGGCAGAAATTCCTAATATATTGGGCCAAAATTCAGATATTCCCCTTATTTTGAGGTAAAAAGGCTGAAATTCTCCTTATTTGGGGACAAAAAGGCAGAAATTTCCCTTATATTGGGGCAAAATTGCAGAAATTTCACTTATTTCAGGGTAATAAGTCAGAAATTTTCCTTATTTTGGGGCAAAAATGACAGAAATTCCCTTTGTTTGGGGGAAAAATACAGAAATTGCACATAATTAGAGGCAAAAAAGCAGAAATTCCCTTTATTTTAGGGCAAAATTGCAGAAATTTCCCTAATTGTGGGACAAAAAACAGAAATTCCCCTTATTTTGAAGCAAATTGCAGAAATTTCTCTTATTATGGGGAAAAATGCAGAAATTTCCCTTATTTTAGGGCAAAATTGCAGAAATTTCACTAATTGTAAGGCAATAAGGCAGAAATTCTACTTATTTTGGGGCAAAACTCAGAAATTCCACTTATTTTGGGGCAAAATTCCAGAAATTTCCTTTATTTTGGGGCAAAATTACAGAAATTTTACTTATTTTGGTGCAAAATTGCAGAAATTTCACTTATTTCAGGAAAAAAAGGCAGAAATATTCTTTATTTTGGGGCAAAAAGGCAGAAATTCCTAATATTTTGTGCCAAAATTCAGAAATTCCCTTCATTTTGAGGTAAAAAGTCTGAAATTCCCCTTATTTGGGGCAAAAAGGCAGAAATTTCCTTATATTGGGGCAAAATTGCACAAATTTCACTTATTTCAGGGTAATAAGTCAGAAATTTTCCTTATTTTGGGGCAAAAATGACAGAAATTCCCTTTGTTTTGGGGAAAAAAAACAGAAATTACACTTATTTAGAGGCAAAAAAGCAGAAACTCCCCTTATTTTAGGTCAAATTTGCAGAAATTTCCATTATTTGGGGGCAAAAAAACAGAAATTCCCCTTATTTTGGGGCAAAATTCCAGAAATTTCCTTTATTATGGGGAAAAATTGCAAAAATTTCTTTTATTTTAGGGCAAAATTGCAGAAATTTTACTTATTTCAGAGAAAAAAAGCAAAAATTTTCTTATTTTGGGGCAAAGAGGCAGAAATTCCCATTATTTTGGGGCAAAAAGGCAGAAATTCACCTTATTTTGGGCTAAAATTGCAGAAATTTCATATATTTCAGGGCAAAAAGGCAGAAATTTCCCTTAATTTGGGGCAAAAATAAAGAAATTTCCCTTTTTTATGGCAAAATGGTATGCATTCCCCTTATTTTCGGCAAAAAGGCAGAAATTCCCCGTATTTTGGAGCAAAATTGCAGAAATTCCCCTAATTGTGGGGCAAAAAGGCAGAAATTCTCTTTATTTTGGGGAAAAACTCAGAAATTCCACTTATTTTGGGGCAAAATTCCAGAAATTTCCCTTATTTTGGGTTAAAATTGCAGAAATTCCACTTATTTTGGGGCAAAATTCCAGAAATTTCCCTTATTTTGGGTCAAAATTGCAGAAATTTCCTTTATTTTAGGGCAAAATTGCAGAAATTTCACTTATTTCAGAGAAAAAAGGCAAAAATTTTTCTTATTTTAGGGCAAAAAGTCAGAAATTCCCATTATTTTGATGGCAAAAACGCAGAAATTCACCTTATTTTGGGCTAAAATTGCAGAAATTTCACATATTTCAGGGCAAAAAAGCAGAAATTTCCCTTCATTTGGGGCAAAAATGAAGAAATTTCCCTTTTTTATGGCAAAAAGGTATGCATTCCCCTTATTTTCAGCAAAAAGGGAGAAATTCCCCGTATTTTGGAGCAAAATTCCAGAAATTTCCCTTATTTTGGGTCAAAATTGCAGAAATTTCACTTATTTTGGGGCAAAATTGCAGAAATTTCACTTATTTCAGGGAAAAAAGGCAGAAATTTCCCTTAATTTGGGGCAAAAATAAAGAAATTTCTCTTTTTTATGGCAAAAAGGTATGCATTCCCCTTATTTTCGGGCAAAAAGGCAGAAATTCTCCGTATTTTGGAGCAAAATTTCAGAAATTCCTCTAATTGTCAGACAAAAAGGCAGAAATTCTCCTTATTTTGGGGCAGAACTCAGAAATTCCACTTGTTTTGGGGCAAAATTCCAGAAATTTCCCTTATTTTGGGGCAAAATTGCAGAAATTTCCCTAATTGTGGGGCAAAAAACAGAAATTCCCCTTATTTTGAAGCAAAATTGCAGAAATTTCCCTTATTATGGGGAAAAATTGCAGAAATTTCTCTTATTTTATGGCAAAATTTCAGAAATTTCACTTATATTGGGGCAAAATTGCAGAAATTTCACTTATTTCAGAGAAAAAAAGCAGAAATTTTCTTTATTTTGGGGCAAAAAGGCAGAAATTCTCCATATTTTGGTGCAAAAATCAGAAATTTCCCTTATTTTGAGGTAAAATGCTGAAATTCTTCTTATTTGGGAGCAAAAGGCAGAAATTTCCGTACTTTTGGGGCAAATTTGCAGAAATTTCACTTATTTCAGGGTAATAAGTCAGAAATTTTCCTTATTTTGGGGCAAAATACAGAAATTCCCTTTGTTTTGGGGGAAAAAGACAGAAATTCCACTTATTTAGAGGTAAAAAGACAAAATTTCCCCTTATTTTGGAGCAAAATGTAGAAATTTCCCTTTTTTATGGCAAAAAGGTATGCATTCTTTCTATTTTCAGACAGAAAGGCAGAAATTCCCCATATTTTAGGGCAAAAGGCAGAAATTCCCCTTATTCTTGGGCAAAATTGCAGAAATTTCCCTAATTGTGGGACAAAAAACAGAAATTCCCCTTATTTTGAAGCAAAATTGCAGAAATTTCCCTTATTATGGGGAAAAATTGCAGAAATTTCCCTTATTTTAGAGCAAAATTGCAGAAATTTCACTAATTGTGCAGCAAAAAGGCAGAAATTCTCCTTATTTTGGGGCAAAACTCAGAATTTCCACTTATTTTGGGGCAAAATTCCAGAAATTTTCCTTATTTTGGGGCAAAATTGCAGAAATTTTACTTATTTTGGGGAAAAATTTCAGAAATTTCACTTATTTCAGGAAAAAAAGCCGGAAATTTTTTTTATTTTGGGGCCAAAAGACAGAAATTCCTAATATATTGGGCCAAAATTCAGAAATTCCCCTTATTTTGAGGTAAAAAGGCTGAAATTCTCCTTATTTGGGGACAAAATGCAGAAATTTCCCTTATATTGGGGCAAAATTGCAGAAATTTCACTTATTTCAGGGTAATAAGTCAGAAATTTTCCTTATTTTGGGGCAAAAATGACAGAAATTCCCTTTGTTTTGGGGGAAAAATACAGAAATTGCACTTAATTAGAGGCAAAAAAGCAGAAATTCCCTTTATTTTAGGGCAAAATTGCAGAAATTTCCCTAATTGTGGGACAAAAAACAGAAATTCCTCTTATTTTGAAGCAAATTGCAGAAATTTCTCTTATTATGGGGAAAAATGCAGAAATTTCCCTTATTTTAGGGCAAAATTGCAGAAATTTCACTAATTGTAAGGCAATAAGGCAGAAATTCTACTTATTTTGGGGCAAAACTCAGAAATTCCACTTATTTTGGGGCAAAATTCCAGAAATTTCCTTTATTTTGGGGCAAAATTACAGAAATTTTACTTATTTTGGTGCAAAATTGCAGAAATTTCACTTATTTCAGGAAAAAAAGGCAGAAATATTCTTTATTTTGGGGCAAAAAGGCAGAAATTCCTAATATTTTGTGCCAAAATTCAGAAATTCCCCTCATTTTGAGGTAAAAAGTCTGAAATTCCCCTTATTTGGGGCAAAAAGGCAGAAATTTCCTTATATTGGGGCAAAATTGCACAAATTTCACTTATTTCAGGGTAATAAGTCAGAAATTTTCCTTATTTTGGGGCAAAAATGACAGAAATTCCCTTTGTTTTGGGGAAAAAAAACAGAAATTACACTTATTTAGAGGCAAAAAAGCAGAAACTCCCCTTATTTTAGGTCAAATTTGCAGAAATTTCCATTATTTGGGGGCAAAAAAACAGAAATTCCCCTTATTTTGGGGCAAAATTCCAGAAATTTCCTTTATTATGGGGAAAAATTGCAAAAATTTCTTTTATTTTAGGGCAAAATTGCAGAAATTTTACTTATTTCAGAGAAAAAAAGCAAAAATTTTTCTTATTTTGGGGCAAAGAGGCAGAAATTCCCATTATTTTGGGGCAAAAAGGCAGAAATTCACTTTATTTTGGGCTAAAATTGCAGAAATTTCACATATTTCAGGGCAAAAAGGCAGAAATTTCCCTTAATTTGGGGCAAAAATAAAGAAATTTCCCTTTTTTATGGCAAAAAGGTATGCATTCCCCTTATTTTCGGGCAAAAAGGGAGAAATTCCCCGTATTTTGGAGCAAAATTGCAGAAATTTCTCTAATTGTGGGACAAAAAGGCAGAAATTCTCCTTATTTTGGGGCAAAATTCAGAAATTCCACTTGTTTTGGGGCAAAATTCCAGAAATTTTCCTTATTTTCGGGCAAAATTGCAGAAATTTCACTAATTGTGGGGCAAAATACAGAAATTCTTCTAATTTTGAAGCATAATTGCAGATATTTCCCTTATTATGGGGAAAAATTGCAAAAATTTCTCTTATTTTAGGGCAAAATTGCAGAAATTTCACTAATTGTGGGGCAAAAAGGCAGAAATTCTCCTTATTTTTGGGCAAAACTCAGAATTTCCACTTCTTTTGGGGCAAAATTCCAGAATTTTTCCTTATTTTGGGGCAAAATTGCAGAAATTTTACTTATTTTGGGGAAAAATTGCAGAAATTTCTCTTATTTCAGGAAAAAAAGCCGGAAATTTTTTTTTATTTTGGGGCAAAAAGGCAGAAATTCCTAATATTTTAGGCCAAAATTCAGAAATTCCCCTTATTTTGAGGTAAAAAGGCTGAAATTCTCCTTATTTGGGGGCAAAAAGGCAGACATATCCTTTATATTGGGGCAAAATTGCAGAAATTTCACTTATTTCAGGGTAATAAGTCAGAAATTTTCCTTATTTTGGGGCAAAAATGAAAGAAATTCCCTTTGTTTTGGGGGAAAAAGACAGAAATTCCACTTAATTAGAGGCAAAAAAGCAGAAATTCCCCTTATTTTGGGCAAAATTGCAGAAATTTCCCTTATTTGGGGGCAAAAAAACAGAAATTCCCTTTATTTTGGGGCAAAATTCCAGAAATTTCCTTTATTATAGGGAAAAATATCAGAAATTTCCTTTATTTTAGGGCAAAATTGCAGAAATTTCACTTATTTCAGAGAAAAAAGGCAAAAATTTTTCTTATTTTAGGGCAAAAAGTCAGAAATTCCCATTATTTTGATGGCAAAAATGCAGAAATTCACCTTATTTTGGGCTAAAATTGCAGAAATTTCACATATTTCAGGGCAAAAAAGCAGAAATTTCCCTTCATTTGGGGCAAAAATGAAGAAATTTCCCTTTTTTATGGCAAAAAGGTATGCATTCCCCTTATTTTCAGCAAAAAGGCAGAAATTCCCCGTATTTTGGAGCAAAATTGCAGAAATTCCCCTAATTGTGGGGCAAAAAGGCAGAAATTCTCTTTAATTTGTGGCAAAACTCAGAAATTCCACTTATTTTGGGGCAAAATTCCAGAAATTTCCCTTATTTTGGGGCAAAATTGCAGAAATTTCACTTATTTTGGGGCAAAATTGCAGAAATTTCACTTATTTCAGGGAAAAAAGGCAGAAATTTTCCTTATTTTGGGGCAAAAAGGCAGAAATTCTCCATATTTTGTTGCAAAAATCAGAAATTTCCCTTATTTTGAGGTAAAATTCTGAAATTCCCCTTATTTTTGGGCAAAAGGCAGAAATTTCCCTTTTTTTGGGGAAAATTTGCAGAAATTTGACTTATTTCAGAGTAATAAGTCAGAAATTTTCCATATTTTGGGGCAAAAAAACCAGAAATTCCCTTTGTTTTGGGGGAAAAAGACAGAAATTCCACTTATTTAGACGTAAAAAGGCAAAATTTCCCCTTATTTTGGAGCAAAATGAAGAAATTTCCCTTTTTTATGTCAAAAAGTTATGCATTCTTATTTTCACACAAAAAGGCAGAAATTCCCCAAATTTTGGGCAAAAGGCAGAAATTCCCCTTATTTTGGGGCAAAATTGCAGAAATTTCCCTAATTGTGGGACATAAAACAAAAATTCCCCTTATTTTGAAGCAAAATTGCAGAAATTTCCCGTATTATGGGGAAAAGTTGCAGAAATTGCCCTTATTTTAGGGCAAAATTGCAGAAATTTCACTAAGTGTAAGGGAAAAAGGCAGAAATTCTCCTTATTTTGGGGCAAAACCCAGAAATTCCACTTATTTTGGGGCAAAATTCCAGAAATTTCCCTTATTTTGGGGCAAAATTACAGAAATTTTACTTATATTGGGGCAAAATTGCAGAAATTTCACTTATTTCAGTAAAAAAAGGCAGAAATTTTTTTTATTTTTGGGCAAAAAGGCAGAAATTCCTAATATTTTGTGTCAAAATTCAGAAATTCCCCTCATTTTGATGTAAAAAGGCTGAAATTCCCCTTATTTAGGGGCAAAAAGGCAGAAATTGCCTTTATATTGAGACAAAATTGCAGAAATTTCACTTATTTCAGAGAAAAAAGGCAAAAATTTTTCTTATTTTAGGGCAAAAAGTCAGAAATTCCCATTATTTTGATGGCAAAAATGCAGAAATTCACCTTATTTTGGGCTAAAATTGCAGAAATTTCACATATTTCAGGGCAAAAAAGCAGAAATTTCCCTTCATTTGGGGCAAAAATGAAGAAATTTCCCTTTTTTATGGCAAAAAGGTATGCATTCCCCTTATTTTCAGCAAAAAGGCAGAAATTCCCCGTATTTTGGAGCAAAATTCCAGAAATTTCCCTTATTTTGGGTCAAAATTGCAGAAATTTCACTTATTTTGGGGCAAAATTGCAGAAATTTCACTTATTTCAGGGAAAAAAGGCAGAAATTTCCCTTAATTTGGGGCAAAAATAAAGAAATTTCTCTTTTTTATGGCAAAAAGGTATGCATTCCCCTTATTTTCGGGCAAAAAGGCAGAAATTCTCCGTATTTTGGAGCAAAATTTCAGAAATTCCTCTAATTGTCAGACAAAAAGGCAGAAATTCTCCTTATTTTGGGGCAGAACTCAGAAATTCCACTTGTTTTGGGGCAAAATTCCAGAAATTTCCCTTATTTTGGGGCAAAATTGCAGAAATTTCCCTAATTGTGGGGCAAAAAACAGAAATTCCCCTTATTTTGAAGCAAAATTGCAGAAATTTCCCTTATTATGGGGAAAAATTGCAGAAATTTCTCTTATTTTATGGCAAAAATTCAGAAATTTCACTTATATTGGGGCAAAATTGCAGAAATTTCACTTATTTCAGAGAAAAAAAGCAGAAATTTTCTTTATTTTGGGGCAAAAAGGCAGAAATTCTCCATATTTTGGTGCAAAAATCAGAAATTTCCATTATTTTGAGGTAAAATGCTGAAATTCTTCTTATTTGGGAGCAAAAGGCAGAAATTTCCGTACTTTTGGGGCAAATTTGCAGAAATTTCACTTATTTCAGGGTAATAAGTCAGAAATTTTCCTTATTTTGGGGCAAAATACAGAAATTCCCTTTGTTTTGGGGGAAAAAGACAGAAATTCCACTTATTTAGAGGTAAAAAGACAAAATGTCCCCTTATTTTGGAGCAAAATGAAGAAATTTCCCTTTTTTATGGCAAAAAGGTATGCATTCTTTCTATTTTCAGACAGAAAGGCAGAAATTCCCCATATTTTAGGGCAAAAGGCAGAAATTCCCCTTATTCTTGGGCAAAATTGCAGAAATTTCCCTAATTGTGGGACAAAAAACAGAAATTCCCCTTATTTTGAAGCAAAATTGCAGAAATTTCCCTTATTATGGGGAAAAATTGCAGAAATTTCCCTTATTTTAGAGCAAAATTGCAGAAATTTCACTAATTGTGCAGCAAAAAGGCAGAAATTCTCCTTATTTTGGGGCAAAACTCAGAATTTCCACTTATTTTGGGGCAAAATTCCAGAAATTTTCCTTATTTTGGGGCAAAATTGCAGAAATTTTACTTATTTTGGGGAAAAATTTCAGAAATTTCACTTATTTCAGGAAAAAAAGCCGGAAATTTTTTTTATTTTGGGGCCAAAAGACAGAAATTCCTAATATATTGGGCCAAAATTCAGAAATTCCCCTTATTTTGAGGTAAAAAGGCTGAAATTCTCCTTATTTGGGGACAAAATGCAGAAATTTCCCTTATATTGGGGCAAAATTGCAGAAATTTCACTTATTTCAGGGTAATAAGTCAGAAATTTTCCTTATTTTGGGGCAAAAATGACAGAAATTCCCTTTGATTTGGGGGAAAAATACAGAAATTGCACTTAATTAGAGGCAAAAAAGCAGAAATTCCCTTTATTTTAGGGCAAAATTGCAGAAATTTCCCTAATTGTGGGACAAAAAACAGAAATTCCTCTTATTTTGAAGCAAATTGCAGAAATTTTTCTTATTATGGGGAAAAATGCAGAAATTTCCCTTATTTTAGGGCAAAATTGCAGAAATTTCACTAATTGTAAGGCAATAAGGCAGAAATTCTACTTATTTTGGGGCAAAACTCAGAAATTCCACTTATTTTGGGGCAAAATTCCAGAAATTTCCTTTATTTTGTGGCAAAATTACAGAAATTTTATTTATTTTGGTGCAAAATTGCAGAAATTTCACTTATTTCAGGAAAAAAAGGCAGAAATATTCTTTATTTTGGGGCAAAAAGGCAGAAATTCCTAATATTTTGTGCCAAAATTCAGAAATTCCCCTCATTTTGAGGTAAAAAGTCTGAAATTCCCCTTATTTGGGGCAAAAAGGCAGAAATTTCCTTATATTGGGGCAAAATTGCACAAATTTCACTTATTTCAGGGTAATAAGTCAGAAATTTTCCTTATTTTGGGGCAAAAATGACAGAAATTCCCTTTGTTTTGGGGAAAAAAAACAGAAATTACACTTATTTAGAGGCAAAAAAGCAGAAACTCCCCTTATTTTAGGTCAAATTTGCAGAAATTTCCATTATTTGGGGGCAAAAAAACAGAAATTCCCCTTATTTTGGGGCAAAATTCCAGAAATTTCCTTTATTATGGGGAAAAATTGCAAAAATTTCTTTTATTTTAGGGCAAAATTGCAGAAATTTTACTTATTTCAGAGAAAAAAAGCAAAAATTTTTCTTATTTTGGGGCAAAGAGGCAGAAATTCCCATTATTTTGGGGCAAAAAGGCAGAAATTCACTTTATTTTGGGCTAAAATTGCAGAAATTTCACATATTTCAGGGCAAAAAGGCAGAAATTTCCCTTAATTTGGGGCAAAAATAAAGAAATTTCCCTTTTTTATGGCAAAAAGGTATGCATTCCCCTTATTTTCGGGCAAAAAGGGAGAAATTCCCCGTATTTTGGAGCAAAATTGCAGAAATTTCTCTAATTGTGGGACAAAAAGGCAGAAATTCTCCTTATTTTGGGGCAAAATTCAGAAATTCCACTTGTTTTGGGGCAAAATTCCAGAAATTTTCCTTATTTTCGGGCAAAATTGCAGAAATTTCACTAATTGTGGGGCAAAATACAGAAATTCTTCTAATTTTGAAGCATAATTGCAGATATTTCCCTTATTATGGGGAAAAATTGCAAAAATTTCTCTTATTTTAGGGCAAAATTGCAGAAATTTCACTAATTGTGGGGCAAAAAGGCAGAAATTCTCCTTATTTTTGGGCAAAACTCAGAATTTCCACTTCTTTTGGGGCAAAATTCCAGAATTTTTCCTTATTTTGGGGCAAAATTGCAGAAATTTTACTTATTTTGGGGAAAAATTGCAGAAATTTCTCTTATTTCAGGAAAAAAAGCCGGAAATTTTTTTTTATTTTGGGGCAAAAAGGCAGAAATTCCTAATATTTTAGGCCAAAATTCAGAAATTCCCCTTATTTTGAGGTAAAAAGGCTGAAATTCTCCTTATTTGGGGGCAAAAAGGCAGACATATCCTTTATATTGGGGCAAAATTGCAGAAATTTCACTTATTTCAGGGTAATAAGTCAGAAATTTTCCTTATTTTGGGGCAAAAATGAAAGAAATTCCCTTTGTTTTGGGGGAAAAAGACAGAAATTCCACTTAATTAGAGGCAAAAAAGCAGAAATTCCCCTTATTTTGGGCAAAATTGCAGAAATTTCCCTTATTTGGGGGCAAAAAAACAGAAATTCCCTTTATTTTGGGGCAAAATTCCAGAAATTTCCTTTATTATAGGGAAAAATATCAGAAATTTCCTTTATTTTAGGGCAAAATTGCAGAAATTTCACTTATTTCAGAGAAAAAAGGCAAAAATTTTTCTTATTTTAGGGCAAAAAGTCAGAAATTCCCATTATTTTGATGGCAAAAATGCAGAAATTCACCTTATTTTGGGCTAAAATTGCAGAAATTTCACATATTTCAGGGCAAAAAAGCAGAAATTTCCCTTCATTTGGGGCAAAAATGAAGAAATTTCCCTTTTTTATGGCAAAAAGGTATGCATTCCCCTTATTTTCAGCAAAAAGGCAGAAATTCCCCGTATTTTGGAGCAAAATTGCAGAAATTCCCCTAATTGTGGGGCAAAAAGGCAGAAATTCTCTTTAATTTGTGGCAAAACTCAGAAATTCCACTTATTTTGGGGCAAAATTCCAGAAATTTCCCTTATTTTGGGGCAAAATTGCAGAAATTTCACTTATTTTGGGGCAAAATTGCAGAAATTTCACTTATTTCAGGGAAAAAAGGCAGAAATTTTCCTTATTTTGGGGCAAAAAGGCAGAAATTCTCCATATTTTGTTGCAAAAATCAGAAATTTCCCTTATTTTGAGGTAAAATTCTGAAATTCCCCTTATTTTTGGGCAAAAGGCAGAAATTTCCCTTTTTTTGGGGAAAATTTGCAGAAATTTGACTTATTTCAGAGTAATAAGTCAGAAATTTTCCATATTTTGGGGCAAAAAAACCAGAAATTCCCTTTGTTTTGGGGGAAAAAGACAGAAATTCCACTTATTTAGACGTAAAAAAGGCAAAATTTCCCCTTATTTTGGAGCAAAATGAAGAAATTTCCCTTTTTTATGTCAAAAAGTTATGCATTCTTATTTTCACACAAAAAGGCAGAAATTCCCCAAATTTTGGGCAAAAGGCAGAAATTCCCCTTATTTTGGGGCAAAATTGCAGAAATTTCCCTAATTGTGGGACATAAAACAAAAATTCCCCTTATTTTGAAGCAAAATTGCAGAAATTCCCCGTATTATGGGGAAAAGTTGCAGAAATTGCCCTTATTTTAGGGCAAAATTGCAGAAATTTCACTAATTGTAAGGGAAAAAGGCAGAAATTCTCCTTATTTTGGGGCAAAACCCAGAAATTCCACTTATTTTGGGGCAAAATTCCAGAAATTTCCCTTATTTTGGGGCAAAATTACAGAAATTTTACTTATTTTGGGGCAAAATTGCAGAAATTTCACTTATTTCAGTAAAAAAAGGCAGAAATTTTTTTTATTTTTGGGCAAAAAGGCAGAAATTCCTAATATTTTGTGTCAAAATTCAGAAATTCCCCTCATTTTGATGTAAAAAGGCTGAAATTCCCCTTATTTAGGGGCAAAAAGGCAGAAATTGCCTTTATATTGAGACAAAATTGCAGAAATTTCACTTATTTCAGGGTAATAAGTCAGAAATTTTCCTTATTTTGGGGCAAAAATTACAGAAATTCCCTTTGTTTTGGGGGAAAAAGACAGAAATTACACTTATTTAGAGGCAAAAAAGCAGAAACTCCCCTTATTTTAGGGCAAATTTGCAGAAATATCCATTATTTGGGGGCAAAAAAACAGAAATTCTTCTTATTTTGAAGCAAAATTCGAGAAATTTTCCTTATTATGGGGAAAAATTGCAGAAATTTCCCTTATTTTAGGGCAAAATTGCATAAATTTCACTTATTTCATAGAAAAAAAGCAAAAATTTTTCTTATTTTAGGGCAAAATGGCAGAAATTCCCATTATTTTGGGGCATAAAGGCAGAAATTCGCCTTATTTTGGGCTAAAATTGCAGAAATTTCACATATTTCAGGGCAAAAAAGCAGAAATTTCCCTTCATTTGGGGCAAAAATGAAGAAATTTCCCTTTTTTATGGCAAAAGGTATGCATTCCCCTTATTTTCAGCAAAAAGGCAGAAATTCCCCGTATTTTGGAGCAAAATTGCAGAAATTCCCCTAATTGTGGGGCAAAAAGGCAGAAATTCTCTTTAATTTGTGGCAAAACTCAGAAATTCCACTTATTTTGGGGCAAAATTCCAGAAATTTCCCTTATTTTGGGGCAAAATTGCAGAAATTTCACTTATTTTGGGGCAAAATTGCAGAAATTTCACTTATTTCAGGGAAAAAAGGCAGAAATTTTCCTTATTTTGGGGCAAAAAGGCAGAAATTCTCCATATTTTGTTGCAAAAATCAGAAATTTCCCTTATTTTGAGGTAAAATTCTGAAATTCCCCTTATTTTTGGGCAAAAGGCAGAAATTTCCCTTTTTTTGGGGAAAATTTGCAGAAATTTGACTTATTTCAGAGTAATAAGTCAGAAATTTTCCATATTTTGGGGCAAAAAAACCAGAAATTCCCTTTGTTTTGGGGGAAAAAGACAGAAATTCCACTTATTTAGACGTAAAAAAGGCAAAATTTCCCCTTATTTTGGAGCAAAATGAAGAAATTTCCCTTTTTTATGTCAAAAAGTTATGCATTCTTATTTTCACACAAAAAGGCAGAAATTCCCCAAATTTTGGGCAAAAGGCAGAAATTCCCCTTATTTTGGGGCAAAATTGCAGAAATTTCCCTAATTGTGGGACATAAAACAAAAATTCCCCTTATTTTGAAGCAAAATTGCAGAAATTTCCCGTATTATGGGGAAAAGTTGCAGAAATTGCCCTTATTTTAGGGCAAAATTGCAGAAATTTCACTAATTGTAAGGGAAAAAGGCAGAAATTCTCCTTATTTTGGGGCAAAACCCAGAAATTCCACTTATTTTGGGGCAAAATTCCAGAAATTTCCCTTATTTTGGGGCAAAAATTACAGAAATTCCCTTTGTTTTGGGGGAAAAAGACAGAAATTACACTTATTTAGAGGCAAAAAAGCAGAAACTCCCCTTATTTTAGGGCAAATTTGCAGAAATATCCATTATTTGGGGGCAAAAAAACAGAAATTCTTCTTATTTTGAAGCAAAATTCGAGAAATTTTCCTTATTATGGGGAAAAATTGCAGAAATTTCCCTTATTTTAGGGCAAAATTGCATAAATTTCACTTATTTCATAGAAAAAAAGCAAAAATTTTTCTTATTTTAGGGCAAAATGGCAGAAATTCCCATTATTTTGGGGCATAAAGGCAGAAATTCGCCTTATTTTGGGCTAAAATTGCAGAAATTTCACATATTTCAGGGCAAAAAAGCAGAAATTTCCCTTCATTTGGGGCAAAAATGAAGAAATTTCCCTTTTTTATGGCAAAAGGTATGCATTCCCCTTATTTTCAGCAAAAAGGCAGAAATTCCCCGTATTTTGGAGCAAAATTGCAGAAATTCCCCTAATTGTGGGGCAAAAAGGCAGAAATTCTCTTTAATTTGTGGCAAAACTCAGAAATTCCACTTATTTTGGGGCAAAATTCCAGAAATTTCCCTTATTTTGGGGCAAAATTGCAGAAATTTCACTTATTTTGGGGCAAAATTGCAGAAATTTCACTTATTTCAGGGAAAAAAGGCAGAAATTTTCCTTATTTTGGGGCAAAAAGGCAGAAATTCTCCATATTTTGTTGCAAAAATCAGAAATTTCCCTTATTTTGAGGTAAAATTCTGAAATTCCCCTTATTTTTGGGCAAAAGGTAGAAATTTCCCTTTTTTTGGGGAAAATTTGCAGAAATTTGACTTATTTCAGAGTAATAAGTCAGAAATTTTCCATATTTTGGGGCAAAAAAACCAGAAATTCCCTTTGTTTTGGGGGAAAAAGACAGAAATTCCACTTATTTAGACGTAAAAAGGCAAAATTTCCCCTTATTTTGGAGCAAAATGAAGAAATTTCCCTTTTTTATGTCAAAAAGTTATGCATTCTTATTTTCACACAAAAAGGCAGAAATTCCCCAAATTTTGGGCAAAAGGCAGAAATTCCCCTTATTTTGGGGCAAAATTGCAGAAATTTCCCTAATTGTGGGACATAAAACAAAAATTCCCCTTATTTTGAAGCAAAATTGCAGAAATTTCCCGTATTATGGGGAAAAGTTGCAGAAATTGCCCTTATTTTAGGGCAAAATTGCAGAAATTTCACTAATTGTAAGGGAAAAAGGCAGAAATTCTCCTTATTTTGGGGCAAAACCCAGAAATTCCACTTATTTTGGGGCAAAATTCCAGAAATTTCCCTTATTTTGGGGCAAAATTACAGAAATTTTACTTATTTTGGGGCAAAATTGCAGAAATTTCACTTATTTCAGTAAAAAAAGGCAGAAATTTTTTTTATTTTTGGGCAAAAAGGCAGAAATTCCTAATATTTTGTGTCAAAATTCAGAAATTCCCCTCATTTTGATGTAAAAAGGCTGAAATTCCCCTTATTTAGGGGCAAAAAGGCAGAAATTGCCTTTATATTGAGACAAAATTGCAGAAATTTCACTTATTTCAGAGAAAAAAGGCAAAAATTTTTCTTATTTTAGGGCAAAAAGTCAGAAATTCCCATTATTTTGATGGCAAAAATGCAGAAATTCACCTTATTTTGGGCTAAAATTGCAGAAATTTCACATATTTCAGGGCAAAAAAGCAGAAATTTCCCTTCATTTGGGGCAAAAATGAAGAAATTTCCCTTTTTTATGGCAAAAAGGTATGCATTCCCCTTATTTTCAGCAAAAAGGCAGAAATTCCCCGTATTTTGGAGCAAAATTCCAGAAATTTCCCTTATTTTGGGTCAAAATTGCAGAAATTTCACTTATTTTGGGGCAAAATTGCAGAAATTTCACTTATTTCAGGGAAAAAAGGCAGAAATTTCCCTTAATTTGGGGCAAAAATAAAGAAATTTCTCTTTTTTATGGCAAAAAGGTATGCATTCCCCTTATTTTCGGGCAAAAAGGCAGAAATTCTCCGTATTTTGGAGCAAAATTTCAGAAATTCCTCTAATTGTCAGACAAAAAGGCAGAAATTCTCCTTATTTTGGGGCAGAACTCAGAAATTCCACTTGTTTTGGGGCAAAATTCCAGAAATTTCCCTTATTTTGGGGCAAAATTGCAGAAATTTCCCTAATTGTGGGGCAAAAAACAGAAATTCCCCTTATTTTGAAGCAAAATTGCAGAAATTTCCCTTATTATGGGGAAAAATTGCAGAAATTTCTCTTATTTTATGGCAAAAATTCAGAAATTTCACTTATATTGGGGCAAAATTGCAGAAATTTCACTTATTTCAGAGAAAAAAAGCAGAAATTTTCTTTATTTTGGGGCAAAAAGGCAGAAATTCTCCATATTTTGGTGCAAAAATCAGAAATTTCCATTATTTTGAGGTAAAATGCTGAAATTCTTCTTATTTGGGAGCAAAAGGCAGAAATTTCCGTACTTTTGGGGCAAATTTGCAGAAATTTCACTTATTTCAGGGTAATAAGTCAGAAATTTTCCTTATTTTGGGGCAAAATACAGAAATTCCCTTTGTTTTGGGGGAAAAAGACAGAAATTCCACTTATTTAGAGGTAAAAAGACAAAATTTCCCCTTATTTTGGAGCAAAATGTAGAAATTTCCCTTTTTTATGGCAAAAAGGTATGCATTCTTTCTATTTTCAGACAGAAAGGCAGAAATTCCCCATATTTTAGGGCAAAAGGCAGAAATTCCCCTTATTCTTGGGCAAAATTGCAGAAATTTCCCTAATTGTGGGACAAAAAACAGAAATTACCCTTATTTTGAAGCAAAATTGCAGAAATTTCCCTTATTATGGGGAAAAATTGCAGAAATTTCCCTTATTTTAGAGCAAAATTGCAGAAATTTCACTAATTGTGCAGCAAAAAGGCAGAAATTCTCCTTATTTTGGGGCAAAACTCAGAATTTCCACTTATTTTGGGGCAAAATTCCAGAAATTTTCCTTATTTTGGGGCAAAATTGCAGAAATTTTACTTATTTTGGGGAAAAATTTCAGAAATTTCACTTATTTCAGGAAAAAAAGCCGGAAATTTTTTTTATTTTGGGGCCAAAAGACAGAAATTCCTAATATATTGGGCCAAAATTCAGAAATTCCCCTTATTTTGAGGTAAAAAGGCTGAAATTCTCCTTATTTGGGGACAAAATGCAGAAATTTCCCTTATATTGGGGCAAAATTGCAGAAATTTCACTTATTTCAGGGTAATAAGTCAGAAATTTTCCTTATTTTGGGGCAAAAATGACAGAAATTCCCTTTGATTTGGGGGAAAAATACAGAAATTGCACTTAATTAGAGGCAAAAAAGCAGAAATTCCCTTTATTTTAGGGCAAAATTGCAGAAATTTCCCTAATTGTGGGACAAAAAACAGAAATTCCTCTTATTTTGAAGCAAATTGCAGAAATTTCTCTTATTATGGGGAAAAATGCAGAAATTTCCCTTATTTTAGGGCAAAATTGCAGAAATTTCACTAATTGTAAGGCAATAAGGCAGAAATTCTACTTATTTTGGGGCAAAACTCAGAAATTCCACTTATTTTGGGGCAAAATTCCAGAAATTTCCTTTATTTTGTGGCAAAATTACAGAAATTTTATTTATTTTGGTGCAAAATTGCAGAAATTTCACTTATTTCAGGAAAAAAAGGCAGAAATATTCTTTATTTTGGGGCAAAAAGGCAGAAATTCCTAATATTTTGTGCCAAAATTCAGAAATTCCCCTCATTTTGAGGTAAAAAGTCTGAAATTCCCCTTATTTGGGGCAAAAAGGCAGAAATTTCCTTATATTGGGGCAAAATTGCACAAATTTCACTTATTTCAGGGTAATAAGTCAGAAATTTTCCTTATTTTGGGGCAAAAATGACAGAAATTCCCTTTGTTTTGGGGAAAAAAAACAGAAATTACACTTATTTAGAGGCAAAAAAGCAGAAACTCCCCTTATTTTAGGTCAAATTTGCAGAAATTTCCATTATTTGGGGGCAAAAAAACAGAAATTCCCCTTATTTTGGGGCAAAATTCCAGAAATTTCCTTTATTATGGGGAAAAATTGCAAAAATTTCTTTTATTTTAGGGCAAAATTGCAGAAATTTTACTTATTTCAGAGAAAAAAAGCAAAAATTTTTCTTATTTTGGGGCAAAGAGGCAGAAATTCCCATTATTTTGGGGCAAAAAGGCAGAAATTCACTTTATTTTGGGCTAAAATTGCAGAAATTTCACATATTTCAGGGCAAAAAGGCAGAAATTTCCCTTAATTTGGGGCAAAAATAAAGAAATTTCCCTTTTTTATGGCAAAAAGTTATGCATTCCCCTTATTTTCGGGCAAAAAGGGAGAAATTCCCCGTATTTTGGAGCAAAATTGCAGAAATTTCTCTAATTGTGGGACAAAAAGGCAGAAATTCTCCTTATTTTGGGGCAAAATTCAGAAATTCCACTTGTTTTGGGGCAAAATTCCAGAAATTTTCCTTATTTTCGGGCAAAATTGCAGAAATTTCACTAATTGTGGGGCAAAATACAGAAATTCTTCTAATTTTGAAGCATAATTGCAGATATTTCCCTTATTATGGGGAAAAATTGCAAAAATTTCTCTTATTTTAGGGCAAAATTGCAGAAATTTCACTAATTGTGGGGCAAAAAGGCAGAAATTCTCCTTATTTTTGGGCAAAACTCAGAATTTCCACTTCTTTTGGGGCAAAATTCCAGAATTTTTCCTTATTTTGGGGCAAAATTGCAGAAATTTTACTTATTTTGGGGAAAAATTGCAGAAATTTCTCTTATTTCAGGAAAAAAAGCCGGAAATTTTTTTTTATTTTGGGGCAAAAAGGCAGAAATTCCTAATATTTTAGGCCAAAATTCAGAAATTCCCCTTATTTTGAGGTAAAAAGGCTGAAATTCTCCTTATTTGGGGGCAAAAAGGCAGACATATCCTTTATATTGGGGCAAAATTGCAGAAATTTCACTTATTTCAGGGTAATAAGTCAGAAATTTTCCTTATTTTGGGGCAAAAATGAAAGAAATTCCCTTTGTTTTGGGGGAAAAAGACAGAAATTCCACTTAATTAGAGGCAAAAAAGCAGAAATTCCCCTTATTTTGGGCAAAATTGCAGAAATTTCCCTTATTTGGGGGCAAAAAAACAGAAATTCCCTTTATTTTGGGGCAAAATTCCAGAAATTTCCTTTATTATAGGGAAAAATATCAGAAATTTCCTTTATTTTAGGGCAAAATTGCAGAAATTTCACTTATTTCAGAGAAAAAAGGCAAAAATTTTTCTTATTTTAGGGCAAAAAGTCAGAAATTCCCATTATTTTGATGGCAAAAATGCAGAAATTCACCTTATTTTGGGCTAAAATTGCAGAAATTTCACATATTTCAGGGCAAAAAAGCAGAAATTTCCCTTCATTTGGGGCAAAAATGAAGAAATTTCCCTTTTTTATGGCAAAAAGGTATGCATTCCCCTTATTTTCAGCAAAAAGGCAGAAATTCCCCGTATTTTGGAGCAAAATTGCAGAAATTCCCCTAATTGTGGGGCAAAAAGGCAGAAATTCTCTTTAATTTGTGGCAAAACTCAGAAATTCCACTTATTTTGGGGCAAAATTCCAGAAATTTCCCTTATTTTGGGGCAAAATTGCAGAAATTTCACTTATTTTGGGGCAAAATTGCAGAAATTTCACTTATTTCAGGGAAAAAAGGCAGAAATTTTCCTTATTTTGGGGCAAAAAGGCAGAAATTCTCCATATTTTGTTGCAAAAATCAGAAATTTCCCTTATTTTGAGGTAAAATTCTGAAATTCCCCTTATTTTTGGGCAAAAAAAGAAATTTCCCTTTTTTTGGGGAAAATTTGCAGAAATTTGACTTATTTCAGAGTAATAAGTCAGAAATTTTCCATATTTTGGGGCAAAAAAACCAGAAATTCCCTTTGTTTTGGGGGAAAAAGACAGAAATTCCACTTATTTAGACGTAAAAAAGGCAAAATTTCCCCTTATTTTGGAGCAAAATGAAGAAATTTCCCTTTTTTATGTCAAAAAGTTATGCATTCTTATTTTCACACAAAAAGGCAGAAATTCCCCAAATTTTGGGCAAAAGGCAGAAATTCCCCTTATTTTGGGGCAAAATTGCAGAAATTTCCCTAATTGTGGGACATAAAACAAAAATTCCCCTTATTTTGAAGCAAAATTGCAGAAATTTCCCGTATTATGGGGAAAAGTTGCAGAAATTGCCCTTATTTTAGGGCAAAATTGCAGAAATTTCACTAATTGTAAGGGAAAAAGGCAGAAATTCTCCTTATTTTGGGGCAAAACCCAGAAATTCCACTTATTTTGGGGCAAAATTCCAGAAATTTCCCTTATTTTGGGGCAAAATTACAGAAATTTTACTTATTTTGGGGCAAAATTGCAGAAATTTCACTTATTTCAGTAAAAAAAGGCAGAAATTTTTTTTATTTTTGGGCAAAAAGGCAGAAATTCCTAATATTTTGTGTCAAAATTCAGAAATTCCCCTCATTTTGATGTAAAAAGGCTGAAATTCCCCTTATTTAGGGGCAAAAAGGCAGAAATTGCCTTTATATTGAGACAAAATTGCAGAAATTTCACTTATTTCAGGGTAATAAGTCAGAAATTTTCCTTATTTTGGGGCAAAAATTACAGAAATTCCCTTTGTTTTGGGGGAAAAAGACAGAAATTACACTTATTTAGAGGCAAAAAAGCAGAAACTCCCCTTATTTTAGGGCAAATTTGCAGAAATATCCATTATTTGGGGGCAAAAAAACAGAAATTCTTCTTATTTTGAAGCAAAATTCGAGAAATTTTCCTTATTATGGGGAAAAATTGCAGAAATTTCCCTTATTTTAGGGCAAAATTGCATAAATTTCACTTATTTCATAGAAAAAAAGCAAAAATTTTTCTTATTTTAGGGCAAAATGGCAGAAATTCCCATTATTTTGGGGCATAAAGGCAGAAATTCGCCTTATTTTGGGCTAAAATTGCAGAAATTTCACATATTTCAGGGCAAAAAAGCAGAAATTTCCCTTCATTTGGGGCAAAAATGAAGAAATTTCCCTTTTTTATGGCAAAAGGTATGCATTCCCCTTATTTTCAGCAAAAAGGCAGAAATTCCCCGTATTTTGGAGCAAAATTGCAGAAATTCCCCTAATTGTGGGGCAAAAAGGCAGAAATTCTCTTTAATTTGTGGCAAAACTCAGAAATTCCACTTATTTTGGGGCAAAATTCCAGAAATTTCCCTTATTTTGGGGCAAAATTGCAGAAATTTCACTTATTTTGGGGCAAAATTGCAGAAATTTCACTTATTTCAGGGAAAAAAGGCAGAAATTTTCCTTATTTTGGGGCAAAAGGCAGAAATTCTCCATATTTTGGTGCAAAAATCAGAAATTTCCCTTATTTTGAGGTAAAATTCTGAAATTCCCCTTATTTTTGGGCAAAAGGCAGAAATTTCCCTTTTTTGGGGGAAAATTTGCAGAAATTAGACTTATTTCAGAGTAATAAGTCAGAAATTTTCCATATTTTGGTGCAAAAAAAACCAGAAATTCCCTTTGTTTTGGGGGAAAAAGACAGAAATTCCACTTATTTAGACGTAAAAAGGCAAAATTTTCCCTTATTTTGGAGCAAAATGAAGAAATTTTTCTTTATTATGTCAAAAAGTTATGCATTCTTATTTTCACACAAAAAGGCAGAAATTCCCCAAATTTTGGGCAAAAGGCAGAAATTCCCCTTATTTTGGGGCAAAATTGCAGAAATTTCCCTAATTGTGGGACATAAAACAAAAATTCCCCTTATTTTGAACTAAAATTGCAGAAATTTCCCGTATTATGGGGAAAAGTTGCAGAAATTGCCCTTATTTTAGGGCAAAATTGCAGAAATTTCACTAATTGTAAGGGAAAAAGGCAGAAATTCTCCTTATTTTGGGGCAAAACTCAGAAATTCCACTTATTTTGGGGCAAAATTCCAGAAATTTCCCTTATTTTGGGGCAAAATTGCAGAAATTTTACTTATTTTGGGGCAAAATTGCAGAAATTTCACTTATTTCAGTAAAAAAAGGCAGAAATTTTCCTTATTTTTGGGCAAAAAGGCAGAAATTCCTAATATTTTGTGTCAAAATTCAGAAATTCCCCTCATTTTGATGTAAAAAGGCTGAAATTCCCCTTATTTTGGGGCAAAAAGGCAGAAATTGCCTTTATATTGAGACAAAATTGCAGAAATTTCACTTATTTCAGGGTAATAAGTCAGAAATTTTCCTTATTTTGGGGCAAAAATTACAGAAATTCCCTTTGTTTTGGGGGAAAAAGACAGAAATTACACTTATTTAGAGGCAAAAAAGCAGAAACTCCCCTTATTTTAGGGCAAATTTGCAGAAATATCCATTATTTGGGGGCAAAAAAACAGAAATTCTTCTTATTTTGAAGCAAAATTCGAGAAATTTTCCTTATTATGGGGAAAAATTGCAGAAATTTCCCTTATTTTAGGGCAAAATTGCATAAATTTCACTTATTTCATAGAAAAAAAGCAAAAATTTTTCTTATTTTAGGGCAAAATGGCAGAAATTCCCATTATTTTGGGGCATAAAGGCAGAAATTCGCCTTATTTTGGGCTAAAATTGCAGAAATTTCATATATTTCAGGGCAAAAAAGCAGAAATTTCCCTTCATTTGGGGCAAAAATGAAGAAATTTCCCTTTTTTTATGGCAAAAAGGTATGCATTCCTCTTATTTTTGGGCAAAAAGGCAGAAATTCCCCGTATTTTGGAGCAAAATTGCAGAAATTCCCCTAATTGTGGGGCAAAAAGGCAGAAATTTTCCTTATTTTGGGGCAAAACTCAGAAATTCCACTTGTTTTGGGGCAAAATTCCAGAAATTTCTCTTATTTTGGGGCAAAATTGCAGAAAATTTACTTATTTTGGGGTGAAATTGCAGATATTTCACTTATTTCAGCGAAAAAAGGCAGAAATTTTCCTTATTTTGGGGCAAAAAGGCAAAAATTCCTAATATTTTGTGCCAAAATTCAGAAATTCCCTTTATTTTTAGGTAAAAAGGCTGAAATTCCCCTTATTTGGGGGCAAAAAGGCCGAAATTTCCCTTATATTGGGGCAAAATTGCAGAAATTTCGCTTATTTCAGGGTAATAAGTCAGAAATTTTCCTTATTTTGGGGCAAAAATGACAGAAATCCCTTTTGTTTTTGGGGAAAAAGACAGAAATTCCACTTATTTAGAGGCAAAAAAGCAGAAATTCCCCTTATTTTGGAGCAAAAATGAAGAAATTTCCTTTTTTTATGGCAAAAAGGTATGCATTCTCTTTATTTTCGGGCAAAAAGGCAGAAATTCTCCATATTTTGGGGCCAAAGGCAGAAATTCCCCTTATTTTGGAGCAAAAATGAAGAAATTTCCCTTTTTTATGGCAAAAAAGTATGCATTCTTCTTATTTTGGTGCAAAAAGGCTGAAATTCCCCTTATTTTAAGGTAAAATGCTGAAATTCCTCATATTTTGGGGCAAAAGGCAGAAATTTCCCTTATTTTGGGGCAAAAAAACACAAATTTCCCTTATTATCGGGCAAAATTGCAGAAATTTCATTTATTTCAGGGCAAAAAGTAAGAAATTCCCCTTATTTTGGGGCAAAAAGCAGAAATTTCTTTTATTATGGCACAAAATTGAAAAATTTTCCTTATTTTTGAACAAAAAGGCAGAAATTCCCCATATTTTGTGGCAAAAGGCAGAAATTCTTCTTATTTTGAGGTAAAATGCAGAAATTCCCCTTATTTAGAGGTAAAATGCAGAAATTCCTTAAATATTGGGGGACAATGCAGAAATTCCCTTTATTTTGTAGCTAAAAGGCAGAAATTAACAGTATTTTGAAGCAAAATTGCAGAAATTCTCATAATTTTCGGGCAAAAAGGAAGAAATTCTCTTTATTTTGGGGCAAAAAGACAGAAAATCTCCTTTTTTCGGGAGCATAAAGTCAGTAATTCCCCTTTTTTGGGGCAAAAAGACAGAAATTTCGTTTATATTTGGGGAAAAGGCAGAAATTGCACTTATTTTGAGTCAAAAAGGCGGAAAATCCCCTTATTTTGGGGCAAAAATGAAGAAATTTCTATTTTTTATAACAAAAAAATAAACATTCCCTTTATTTTCGGGCAAAAAGGCAGAAATTCCCCATATTTTGGAGCAAAATTGCAGAAATTCCTCTAATTTTGGGGCAAAAAGGCAGAAATTCCACTTATTTTGGGGTAAAACTGCAAAATTTCACTTATTTCGCCGTAAAATGACAGAAATTCCCCTTATTTTCGCCGAAAAAGGCAGAAAATCCCTGTATTTTGAAGCAAAATTGCAGAAATTCACCTAATTTTGGAGTAAAAAATACAGTAATATTTTTTATTTTGGGGCAAAAAGGCAGAAATTCCCTTTATTTTCGGGCAAAATTGCAGAAATTTTCCTTATTTGGGGGCAAAAAAACAGAAATTCCCCTTATTTTGGGGCAAAATTGCAGAAATTTCCCTTATTATGGGGAAAATTGCAGAAATTTCCCTTATATTAGGGCAAAATTGCAGAAATTTCACTTATTTCAGAGAAAAAAATCAAAAATTTTTCTTATTTTGGGGCAAAAAGGCAGAAATTCCCATTATTTTGGCGCAAAAAGGAAGAAATTCACCTTATTTTGGGCTAAAATTGCAGAAATTTCACATATTTCAGAGCAAAAAGGCAGAAATTTCCCTTAATTTGGGGCAAAAATGAAGAAATTTCCCTTTTTATGGCAATAAAGGTATGCATTCCTCTTATTTTTGGGCAAAAAGGCAGAAATTCCTTGTATTTTGGAGCAAAATTGCAGAAATTCCCCTAATTGTAGAGCAAAAGGCAGAAATTCTCCTTATTTTCGGGCAAAACTCAGAAATTCCACCTATTTAGGGGCAAAATTCCAGAAAATTCCATTATTTTTGGGCAAAATTGCAGAAATTTCACTTATTTTCGGGCAAAATTGAAGAAATTTCACTTATTTCAGGGAAAAAAGGCAGTAATTTTCCTTATTTTGGGGCAAAAAGGCAGAAATTCTCCATATTTTGGTGCAAAAATCAGAAATTTCCCTTATTTTGAGGTAAAATGCTGAAATTCCCCATATTTTTGGGCAAAAGCCAGAAATTTCTCTTTTTTTGGGGCAAATTTGCAGAAATTTCACTTATTTCAGGGTAATAAGTCAGAAATTTTCCTTATTTTGGGGCAAAAAAGAAAGAAATTCCCTTTGTTTTGGGGGAAAAAGACAGAAATTCCACTTATTTAGAGGCAAAAAAGCAGAAACTCCCCTTATTTTAGGGCAAATTTGCAGAAATATCCATTATTTGGGGGCAAAAAAACAGAAATTCTTCTTATTTTGAAGCAAAATTCGAGAAATTTTCCTTATTATGGGGAAAAATTGCAGAAATTTCCCTTATTTTAGGGCAAAATTGCATAAATTTCACTTATTTCATAGAAAAAAAGCAAAAATTTTTCTTATTTTAGGGCAAAATGGCAGAAATTCCCATTATTTTGGGTCATAAAGGCAGAAATTCGCCTTATTTTGGGCTAAAATTGCAGAAATTTCACATATTTCAGGGCAAAAAAGCAGAAATTTCCCTTCTTTTGGGGCAAAAATGAAGAAATTTCCCTTTTTTATGGCAAAAGGTATGCATTCCCCTTATTTTCAGCAAAAAGGCAGAAATTCCCCGTATTTTGGAGCAAAATTGCAGAAATTCCCCTAATTGTGGGGCAAAAAGGCAGAAATTCTCTTTAATTTGTGGCAAAACTCAGAAATTCCACTTATTTTGGGGCAAAATTCCAGAAATTTCCCTTATTTTGGGGCAAAATTGCAGAAATTTCACTTATTTTGGGGCAAAATTGCAGAAATTTCACTTATTTCAGGGAAAAAAGGCAGAAATTTTCCTTATTTTGGGGCAAAAGGCAGAAATTCTCCATATTTTGGTGCAAAAATCAGAAATTTCCCTTATTTTGAGGTAAAATTCTGAAATTCCCCTTATTTTTGGGCAAAAGGCAGAAATTTCCCTTTTTCTGGGGAAAATTTGCAGAAATTTGACTTATTTCAGAGTAATAAGTCAGAAATTTTCCATATTTTGGGGCAAAAAAAACCAGAAATTCCCTTTGTTTTGGGGGAAAAAGACAGAAATTCCACTTATTTAGACGTAAAAAGGCAAAATTTTCCCTTATTTTGGAGCAAAATGAAGAAATTTTTCTTTATTATGTCAAAAAGTTATGCATTCTTATTTTCACACAAAAAGGCAGAAATTCCCCAAATTTTGGGCAAAAGGCAGAAATTCCCCTTATTTTGGGGCAAAATTGCAGAAATTTCCCTAATTGTGGGACATAAAACAAAAATTCCCCTTATTTTAAACTAAAATTGCAGAAATTTCCCGTATTATGGGGAAAAGTTGCAGAAATTGCCCTTATTTTAGGGCAAAATTGCAGAAATTTCACTAATTGTAAGGGAAAAAGGCAGAAATTCTCCTTATTTTGGGGCAAAACTCAGAAATTCCACTTATTTTGGGGCAAAATTCCAGAAATTTCCCTTATTTTGGGGCAAAATTGCAGAAATTTTACTTATTTTGGGGCAAAATTGCAGAAATTTCACTTATTTCAGTAAAAAAAGGCAGAAATTTTCCTTATTTTTGGGCAAAAAGGCAGAAATTCCTAATATTTTGTGTCAAAATTCAGAAATTCCCCTCATTTTGATGTAAAAAGGCTGAAATTCCCCTTATTTTGGGGCAAAAAGGCAGAAATTGCCTTTATATTGAGACAAAATTGCAGAAATTTCACTTATTTCAGGGTAATAAGTCAGAAATTTTCCTTATTTTGGGGCAAAAATTACAGAAATTCCCTTTGTTTTGGGGGAAAAAGACAGAAATTACACTTATTTAGAGGCAAAAAAGCAGAAACTCCCCTTATTTTAGGGCAAATTTGCAGAAATATCCATTATTTGGGGGCAAAAAAACAGAAATTCTTCTTATTTTGAAGCAAAATTCGAGAAATTTTCCTTATTATGGGGAAAAATTGCAGAAATTTCCCTTATTTTAGGGCAAAATTGCATAAATTTCACTTATTTCATAGAAAAAAAGCAAAAATTTTTCTTATTTTAGGGCAAAATGGCAGAAATTCCCATTATTTTGGGGCATAAAGGCAGAAATTCGCCTTATTTTGGGCTAAAATTGCAGAAATTTCATATATTTCAGGGCAAAAAAGCAGAAATTTCCCTTCATTTGGGGCAAAAATGAAGAAATTTCCCTTTTTTTATGGCAAAAAGGTATGCATTCCTCTTATTTTTGGGCAAAAAGGCAGAAATTCCCCGTATTTTGGAGCAAAATTGCAGAAATTCCCCTAATTGTGGGGCAAAAAGGCAGAAATTTTCATTATTTTGGGGCAAAACTCAGATATTCCACTTGTTTTGGGGCAAAATTCCAGAAATTTCTCTTATTTTGGGGCAAAATTGCAGAAAATTTACTTATTTTGGGGTGAAATTGCAGATATTTCACTTATTTCAGCGAAAAAAGGCAGAAATTTTCCTTATTTTGGGGCAAAAAGGCAAAAATTCCTAATATTTTGTGCCAAAATTCAGAAATTCCCTTTATTTTTAGGTAAAAAGGCTGAAATTCCCCTTATTTGGGGGCAAAAAGGCCGAAATTTCCCTTATATTGGGGCAAAATTGCAGAAATTTCGCTTATTTCAGGGTAATAGGTCAGAAATTTTCCTTATTTTGGGGCAAAAATGACAGAAATCCCTTTTGTTTTGGGGGAAAAAGACAGAAATTCCACTTATTTAGAGGCAAAAAAGCAGAAATTCCCCTTATTTTGGAGCAAAAATGAAGAAATTTCCTTTTTTTATGGCAAAAAGGTATGCATTCTCTTTATTTTCGGGCAAAAAGGCAGAAATTCCCCATATTTTGGGGCCAAAGGCAGAAATTCCCCTTATTTTGGAGCAAAAATGAAGAAATTTCCCTTTTTTATGGCAAAAAAGTATGCATTCTTCTTATTTTGGTGCAAAAAGGCTGAAATTCCCCTTATTTTAAGGTAAAATGCTGAAATTCCTCATATTTTGGGGCAAAAGGCAGAAATTTCCCTTATTTTGGGGCAAAAAAACACAAATTTCCCTTATTATCGGGCAAAATTGCAGAAATTTCATTTATTTCAGGGCAAAAAGTAAGAAATTCCCCTTATTTTGGGGCAAAAAGCAGAAATTTCTTTTATTATGGCACAAAATTGAAAAATTTTCCTTATTTTTGAACAAAAAGGCAGAAATTCCCCATATTTTGTGGCAAAAGGCAGAAATTCTTCTTATTTTGAGGTAAAATGCAGAAATTCCCCTTATTTAGAGGTAAAATGCAGAAATTCCTTAAATATTGGGGGACAATGCAGAAATTCCCTTTATTTTGTAGCTAAAAGGCAGAAATTAACAGTATTTTGAAGCAAAATTGCAGAAATTCTCATAATTTTCGGGCAAAAAGGAAGAAATTCTCTTTATTTTGGGGCAAAAAGACAGAAAATCTCCTTTTTTCGGGAGCATAAAGTCAGTAATTCCCCTTTTTTGGGGCAAAAAGACAGAAATTTCGTTTATATTTGGGGAAAAGGCAGAAATTGCACTTATTTTGAGTCAAAAAGGCGGAAAATCCCCTTATTTTGGGGCAAAAATGAAGAAATTTCTATTTTTTATAACAAAAAAATAAACATTCCCTTTATTTTCGGGCAAAAAGGCAGAAATTCCCCATATTTTGGAGCAAAATTGCAGAAATTCCTCTAATTTTGGGGCAAAAAGGCAGAAATTCCACTTATTTTGGGGTAAAACTGCAAAATTTCACTTATTTCGCCGTAAAATGGCAGAAATTCCCCTTATTTTCGCCGAAAAAGGCAGAAAATCCCTGTATTTTGAAGCAAAATTGCAGAAATTCACCTAATTTTGGAGTAAAAAATACAGTAATATTTTTTATTTTGGGGCAAAAAGGCAGAAATTCCCTTTATTTTCGGGCAAAATTGCAGAAATTTTCCTTATTTGGGGGCAAAAAAACAGAAATTCCCCTTATTTTGGGGCAAAATTGCAGAAATTTCCCTTATTATGGGGAAAATTGCAGAAATTTCCCTTATATTAGGGCAAAATTGCAGAAATTTCACTTATTTCAGAGAAAAAAATCAAAAATTTTTCTTATTTTGGGGCAAAAAGGCAGAAATTCCCATTATTTTGGCGCAAAAAGGAAGAAATTCACCTTATTTTGGGCTAAAATTGCAGAAATTTCACATATTTCAGAGCAAAAAGGCAGAAATTTCCCTTAATTTGGGGCAAAAATGAAGAAATTTCCCTTTTTATGGCAATAAAGGTATGCATTCCTCTTATTTTTGGGCAAAAAGGCAGAAATTCCTTGTATTTTGGAGCAAAATTGCAGAAATTCCCCTAATTGTAGAGCAAAAGGCAGAAATTCTCCTTATTTTCGGGCAAAACTCAGAAATTCCACCTATTTAGGGGCAAAATTCCAGAAAATTCCATTATTTTTGGGCAAAATTGCAGAAATTTCACTTATTTTCGGGCAAAATTGAAGAAATTTCACTTATTTCAGGGAAAAAAGGCAGTAATTTTCCTTATTTTGGGGCAAAAAGGCAGAAATTCTCCATATTTTGGTGCAAAAATCAGAAATTTCCCTTATTTTGAGGTAAAATGCTGAAATTCCCCATATTTTTGGGCAAAAGCCAGAAATTTCTCTTTTTTGGGGGCAAATTTGCAGAAATTTCACTTATTTCAGGGTAATAAGTCAGAAATTTTCCTTATTTTGGGGCAAAAAAGAAAGAAATTCCCTTTGTTTTGGGGGAAAAAGACAGAAATTCCACTTATTTAGAGGCAAAAAAGCAGAAATTCCCCTTCTTTTGGAGAAAAAATGAAGAAATTTATCTTTTTTATGGCAAAAAGGTATGCATTCTTCTTATTTTCAAACAAAAGGCAGAAATTCCCCATATTTTGGGGCAAAACACAGAAATTCCCCTTATTTTGGGGCAAAATTGCAGAAATTTCACTAATTGTGGGGCAAAAAACAGAATTTCCCCTTATTTTGAAGCAAAATTGCAGGAATTTCCTTTATTATGGGGAAAAATTGCAGAAATTTTCTTTATTTTAGGGCAAAATTTCAGAAATTTCACTAATTGTGGGGCAAAAAGGCAGAAATTCTCTTTATTTTGGGGCAAAACTCAGTAATTCCACTTATTTTGGGGCAAAATTCCAGAAATTTCCCTTATTTTGGGGCAAAATTGCAGAAATTTTACTTATTTCAGGGAAAAAAAGGCAGAATTTTTTCTTATTTTGGGGCAAAAAAACAGAAATTCCTAATATTTTGTGCCAAAATTCAGAAATTCCCCTTATTTTGAGGTAAAAAGGCTGAAATTCCCCTTATTTGGTGGCAAAAAGGCAGAAATTTCCCTTATATTGGGCAAAATTGCAGAAATTTCACTTATTTTGGGGGCAAAAAGCAGAAATTTCTTTTATTATGGCACAAAATTGAAGAAATATTCCTTATTTTGGAACAAAAAGGCAGAAATTCCCCATATTTTGGGGCAAAAGGCAGAAATTCTTCTTATTTTGCAGTAAAATGCAGAAATTCCCCTTATTTAGAGGTAAAATGCAGAAATTCCCCAAATATTGAGGGAAAATGCAGAAATTCCCTTTATTTTGGGGCTAAAAAGCAGAAATTAACCGTATTTTGAAGAAAAATTGCAGAAATTCTCATAATTTTGGGGCAAAATAACAGAAAATCTCCTTTTTTCGGGAGCAAAAAGTTAGAAATCCCCCTTATTTTGGGGCAAAATTGCAGAAATTTCCATTACATTGGGGCAAAATTGCAGAAATTGGCCTTATTTTGGGGCAAAAAGGAAGAAATTTCTTTTATTTTGGTATAAAATTGCAGAAATTTTTCTTATTTTGGGTCAAAAAAAGAGAAATTCCCCATATTTTGGGGCTAAAAAGCAGAAATTCCCCTTATTTTGAGGTAAAAGGCAGAAATTCCCCTTATTTTGGGGAAAAACTGCAGAAATTTTACTTATTTCACGGCAAAATGGCAGAAATTCCCCTTATTTTCGGCGATAAAGGCAGAAAATCCCCGTATTTTGAAGCAAAATTGTAGAAATTCACCTAATTTTGGGGTAAAAAATATAGTAATTTACTTTATTTTGGGGCAAAAAGGCAGAAATTCTCCTTATTTAGGGGCAAAAGGCAGAAATTCTCTTTATTATAGGGCAAAATTGCAGAAATTTCCCTTATTTGGGGGCAAAAAACAGAAATTCCCCTTATTTTGGGGCAAAATTGCAGAAATTTCCCTTATTATGGGGAAAAATTGAAGAAATTTCCCTTATTTTAGGGCAAAATTGCAGAAATTTCACTTATTTAGGAGAAAAAAGGCAAAAAATTTCATTATTTTTGGGCAAAAAGGCAGAAATTCCCATTATTTTGGGGCAAAAATGCAGAAATTCAAATTATTTTGGGGTAAAATTGCAGAAATTTCACAAATTTCAGGGCAAAAATGCAGAAATTTCCCTTATTTTGGGGCAAAATTGCAGAAATTTCACTTATTTCAGATTAATAAGTCAGTACTTTTCCTTATTTTGGAGCAAAAAAGACAGAAATAACCTTTGTTTTGTGGGTAAAGACAGAAATTCCACTTATTTAGAGGTAAAAAGGCAGAAATTCCTTTTATTTTGGAGCAAAAATGAAGAAATTATTCTTTTTTATGGCAAAAAGGTATGCATTCATCTTATTTTTGGGCAAAAATACAGAAATTCCCAGTATTTTGGAGAAAATTGCAGAAATTCCCCTAATTGTGGGGCAAAAAGGTAGAAATTTCCTATATGTTGGGGCAAAAAGACAGAAATTCTCCTTATTTTGGGGCAAAATTCAGAAATTCCACTTATTTTGGAGCAAAATTCCAGAAATTTCCCTTATTTTGGGGTAAAATTGCAGAAATTTATATATTTTAGGGCAAAATGGCAGAAATTTCCCTTATATTGGGAAAAAACGATGAAATCCATAATTTTTGGCTAAAATTGCAGAAATTTTACTTATTTCGGACAAAAAGGCAGAAAGTCCACTGAATTTGGGGCAAAAAGGCAGAAATGACCCCTATTTTGGAGCAAAATTGCAGAAATTCCCCTAATATTGGTGCAAAAATGCAGAAATTCCCTTTATTTTGGGGGCAAAAAGGCAGAAATTCCCCTTATTTTTAGGTAAAAAGGCTGAAATTCCCCTTATTTGGGGCAAAAAGTCAGAAATTCCCCTTATTTTTGGGCAAAAAGACAGAAATTTCATTTATTTTTGGGGAAAAGACAGAAATTGCACTTATTTTGAGTCAAAAAGGTGAAAAATCCCCTTATTTTGGGGTAAAAATGAAGAAATTTCCTTTTTTTATGGCAAAAAGGTATACATTCCATTTATTTTTGGGCCAAAAGGTAGAAATTTTCCGTATTTTAGAGCAAAATTGCAAAAATTCCCCTAATTTTTGGGCAAAAAGGCAGAAATTTTTCTTATTTTGGGGTAAAACTGCAGAAATTTCACTTATTTCGCGGCAAAATGGCAGAAATTCCCTTTATTTTCGGCGAAAAAAAAAAAAAATCCCCGTATTTTGGAGCAAAGTTGTAGAAATTCACCTAATTTTGGGGTAAAAACTACAGTAATTTTCTTATTTTGGAGCAAAAAGGCAGAAATTCTCCTTATTTTAGGGCAAAATTGAAGAAATTTCCATTATTTGGCGGCAAAAAACAGAAATTCCTTTTATTTTGGGGCAAAATTGCAGGAATTTCCCTTATTATGGAAAAAATTGCAGAAATTTCCCTTATTTTAGGGAAAAATTGCAGAAATTTCACTTATTTCAGAGAAAAAAAGCAATAATTTTTCTTCTTTTGGGGCAAAACGGCAGAAATTCCTATTATTTTATGGGCAAAAAGGCAGAAATTCACCTTATTTTGGGGTAAAATTGCAGAAATTTTACATATTTCAGCGCAAAATCGCAGAAATTCCCCTTATTTTGGGGCAAAAGGCAGAAATTTTCTTTATTTTGGGATAAAATTGGAGAAATTTCCTTTATTTGGGAGCAAAAAGGCAGAAAATCCTTTTAATTTTGAGTAAAAAGGCAGAATTTCTCCATATTTTAGAGCAAAATTGCAGAAATTCCTCTAATATTGGGGCAAAAATGCAGAATTCCCTTTATTTGGGGCAAAAAGGCAGAAGTTCCCCTTATTTTTGAGAAAAGAGGAAGAAATTTCCTGTATTTTTAAGCAAAATTGCAGAAACTCCCCTAATTTTAGGGCAAAGAGGCAGGAATTCCTTTTATTTTGGGGCAAAAATATAGAAATTCTCCTTATTTTGGGGCAAAAATCAGAAATTCCTCTTATTTTGGGACAAAATTTTAGAAATTTCTTCTATCATGTTACAGACTTGCAGAAATATTTCTTATTTTGTGGCAAAAAGGCAGAAATTCCCCTTATTTTGGGATAAAATTGCAGAAATTTCCCTTATTTAGGGGCAAAATTGCAAAAATTTCCCTTATTATGGAAAAATATTGGAGAAATTTCCCTTATTTTGGCGCAAAATTGCAGAAATTTCACTTATTTCAGAGAAAAATCTCAGAAATTTCTTTTATTTTTGGGCAAAAAGGCAGAAATTTCTTTTATTTTGGTACAAAATTGTAGAAATTTTCTTTATTTTGGGGTAAAAATGCAGAAATTCACCATATTTTGGGGCAAAAATGCAGAGATTCCCCTTATTATGATGTAAAATGCTGAAATTCCCCTTATTTTGGGGCAAAAAGACAGAAAATCCCTTTATTTTCTGGCAAAAGGCAGAAATTTCCCTTATTTTGGGGCAAAATTGCAGAAATTTCACTTATTTCAGGGCAAAATTCAAAAATTCCATTTATTTTGGAGCAAAAAGACAGAAATTTTGTTTATTTTTGGGTAAAAAGGCAGAAATTTCACTTATTTTCAGGTAAGAAGGAAGAAATTCCTCTTATTTTGGGGCAAAAATGAAGAAATTTCTCTTTTTTGTTGCAAAGGGTATACATTCTTCTTATTTTTGGGCAAAAGAGCAGAAATTCCTCGTATTTTGGAGCACAATTGCAGAAAATCCCCTAATTGTGGGGCAAAGAGGCAGAAAATCCCTATATGTTCTGGCAAAAACACAGAAATTCTCCTTATTTTGGGGCAAAATTCAAAAATTTCACTTCTTTTGGGGCAAAATTGAAGAAATTTCACTTATTTCAGGGAAAAAAGGCAGAAACTTTCCTTATTTTGGGGTAAAAAGGCAGAAATTCCTAATATTTTGTGGCAAAATGCAGAAATTCCCCTTATTTTGAGGTAAAAAGGCTGAAATTCCCTTTATTTGGGGGCAAAAAGGCAGAAATTTCCCTTATTTTGGGGCAAAATTGCAGAAATTTCACTTATTTCATGGTAATAAGTCAGAAATTCCCCTTATTTTGGGGCAAAAAAGACAGAAATTTCCTTTGTTTTGGGGGAAAAAGACAGAAATTCCACTTATTTAGAGGCATAAAGGCAGAAATTTCCCTTATTTTGGAGCAAAAATGAAGAAATTTCCCTTTTTTATGGCAAAAAGGTATGCATTCCCCTTATTTTCGGATAAAAAGGCAGAAATTCAACGTATTTTGGAGCAAAATTGCAGAAATTCCCATAATTGTGGGGCAAAAAGGCAAAAATTCTCCTTATTTTGGGGCAAAATTGCAGAAATTTCCCTTATTTGGGGCAAAATTGCAGGAAATTCACTTATTTTCAGGTAAAAAGGCTGAAATTCCCTTTATTTAGGGGTAAAAAGGAAGAAATTCCCCTTATTTTGGGGCAAAATTGCAGAAATTTTCCTTATTTTGGGGCAAAAATGCCGAAATTCCTTATATTTGGGGGCAAAAAGGCAGAAATTCCCCTTATTTTGTGGTAAAATTGCAGAAATTTCAAATATTTCAGTGCAAAATGGCAAAAATTTCCCTTATTTTGGGGCAAAAATGGAATCCCTAATTTTTGGCTAAAATTGCAAAAATTTCACTTATTTCCGGACAAAAAGGCAGAAATTCCACTTAATTTCGGGCAAAAAGGCAGACATGACGGGTATTTTGGAGCAAAATTGCATTAATTCCCCTAATTTTTGATCAAAAAGGCAGAAATTCCCCTTATTTTTGGGTAAAACTGCAGAAATTTCAATTATTTTACGGCAAAATGAAAGAAATTCCCCTGATTTTCGGCGAAAAAGGCAGAAAATCCTCGTATTTTGGAGCAAAATTGCAGAAATTCACCTAATTTTGGGGTAAAACATGCAGTAATTTTCTTTATTTTGTGACAAAAAGGCAGAAGTTCCCCTTATTTTAGGGCAAATGTCAGAAATTCCCCTTATTTTAGGGCAAAATTGCAGAAATTTCCCTTATTTGTAGGCAAAAAACAGAAAATCCTCTTATTTTGGGGCAAAATTGCAGAAATTTGCTTTATTATGGGGAAAAATTGCAGATATTTCCCTTATTTTAGGGCAAAATTGCAGAAATTTTACTTATTTCAGAAAAAAAAAGCAAAAATTTTTCTTATTTTGGGGAAAAAGGCAGAAATTCCCATTATTTTGGGGCAAAAAGGCAGAAATTCACCTTATTTTGGGGTAAAATTGCAGAAATTTCAATTATTTCGTGGCAAAATGGAAGAAATTCCCCTTGTTTTTGGCGAAAAAGGCAGAAAATCCTCGTATTTTGGAGCAAAATTTCAGAAATTCACCTAATTTTGGGGTAAAACATGCAGTAATTTTCTTTATTTTGTGGCAAAAAGGCAGAAATTCCCCTTATTTTGGGGCAAATGTCAGAAATTCCCCTTATTTTAGGGCAAAATTGCAGAAATTTCCCTTATTTGGGGGAAAAAACAGAAAATCCCTTTATTTTGGGGCAAAATTGCAGAAATTTGCTTTATTATGGGGAAAAACTGCAGATATTTCCCTTATTTTAGGGAAAAATTGCAGAAATTTCACTTATTTCAGAAAAAAAGCAAAAATTTTTCTTATTTTGGGGCAAAAAGGCAGAAATTCCCATTATTTTGGGGTAAAAAGGCATAAATTCACCTTATTTTGGGGTAAAATTGCAGAAATTTCACATATTTCATGGCAAAAAGACAGAAATTCCCCTTATTTTGAGGTAAAATGCTGAAATTCCCCATATTTTGGGGCAAAAGGCAGAATTTCCCCTTTTTTTGGGGCATAAAGGCACAAATTTCCCTTATTTTCAGGCAAAATTGCAGAAATTTTATTTATTTCAGGGTAAAAAGTCAGAAATTCCCCTTATTTTGGGGCAAAAAGGAGAAATTTCTTTTATTATGGTACAAAATTGAAGAAATTTTCTTTATTTTGGAACAAAAAGGCAGAAATTCCCCATATTTTTGGGTAAAAGTCAGAAATTTTTCTTATTTTGAGGTAAAATGCAGAAATTTCTTTTATTTAGAGGTAAAATACAGAAATTCCCCTAATATTGTGGGAAAATGCAGAAATTCCCTTTATTTTTGTGCTAAAAGGAAGAAATTTTCTGTATTTTGAAGAAAAATTGCAGAAATTCTCATAATTTTCGGGCAAATGGCTGAAATTCTCCTTATTTTGGGGCAAAAAGACAGAAAATCTCCTTTTTTCGGGTGCAAAAAGGCAGAAATTCCCCATATTTTGGGTCAAAAGTCAGAAATTCCCCTTATTTTAAAGAAAAAATGCTGAAATTTCCCTTATTTTGGGGCAAAATTGCAGAAATTTCCCTTATTTTTGGGCAAAATTGCAGAAATTTCACTTATTTCAGGGAAAAAAGGCAGCAATTTCTCTTATTTTGGGGCAAAAAGGCAGAAATTTCTTTTATTTTGGTACAAAACTTCACAAATTTTTCTTATTTTAGGGCAAAAAGACACAAATTCCCCATATTTTGGGGCAAAAGGCAGAAATTCTCCTTCTTTTGAGGAAAAAAGGCTGAAATTCCCCTTATTTGGGGGCAAAAAGGCAGAAATTCCCCTTATTTTGGGGCAAAAAACAGACATTTCCCTTATTGTGGGGAAAAATTTTAGAAATTTCATTTATTTCAGGGGAAAAAGTCAGAAATTCCCCTTATTTTGGGGCAAAAAGACAGAAATTCCGTTTATTTTTGGGGAAAAGTCAGAAATTGCACTTATTTTGAGTCAAAAAGGCGGAAAATCCCCTTATTTCGGGGCAAAAGTGAAGAAATTTCTCTTTTTCATGGCAAAAATGTATACATTCCCTTTATTTTCGGGCAAAAAGGCAAAAATTCCCTGTATTTTGGAGCAAAATTGCAAAAATTCCCTTAATTTTGGGGCAAAAAAGCAGAAATTCCCCTTATTTTGATGTAAAACTGCAGAAATTTCACTTATTTCGCGGCAAGATGGCAGAAATTCCCCTTATTTTCGGCGAAAAAGGTAGAAAATCCTCGTATTTTGGAGCAAAATTGCAGAAATTCACCTAATTTTGGCGTAAAACAAGCAGTAATTTTCTTTATTTTGTGGCAAAAAGGCAGAAATTCCCCTTATTTTGGGGCAAACGGCAGAAATTCTCCTTATTTTAGAGCAAAATTGCAAAAATTTCCCTTATTTGGGGGCAAAAAACAGAAATTTCCCTTATTTTGGGGCAAAATTGCAGAAATTTGCTTTATTTGGGGGCAAAAAACAGAAATTCCCCTTATTTTGCGGCAAAATTGCAGAAATTTTCTTTATTATGGGGAAAAATTGCAGTAATTTCCCTTATTTTAGGGCAAAATTGCAGAAATTTCACTTATTTCAGAAAAAAAAAGCAAAATTTTTTCTTATTTTGAGGCAAAAAGCAGAAATTCCTCTTATTTTGGGGCAAAAGGCAGAAATTCACCTTATTTTGGGGTAAAATTGCAGAAATTTCATATATTTCAGGGAAAAAAGGCAGAAATTCTCCTTATTTTGAGGTAAAATGCTGAAATTTCCCATTTTTTTGGGCTAAAGGCAGAAATTCCCATTAGTTTGGGGCAAAAAGGCACAAATTTCCTTTATTTTCAGGCAAAATTACACAAATTTCATTTATTTCAGGGTAAAAAGTCAGAAATTCCCCTTATTTTGGGGCAAAAAGGAGAAATTTCTTTTATTATGGCACAAAATTGAAGAAATTTTCTTTATTTTGGAACAAAAAGGCAGAAATTCCCAATAATTTGAGGTAAAAGGCAGAAATTCTTCTTATTTTGAGGTAAAATGCAGAAATTCCCATTATTTAGAGGTAAAATGCAGAAATTTCCCTAATATTTGGAAAAAATGCAGAAATTCCCTTTATTTTGGGGCTAAAAGGCAGAAATTTTCCGTATTTTGTAGAAAAATTGCAGAAATTCTCATAATTTTCGGGCAAAAAGGCTGAAATTCTCCTTATTTTGGGGCAAAAAGACAAAAATCTCCTTCTTTCAGGTGCAAAAAGTCAGAAATTCCCCTTATTTGGGGGCAAAAAGGCAGAAATTTCTCTTATTTAAGGGCAAATTTGCAGAAATTTCACTTATTTCAGAGTAATATGTCAGAAATTTTTCTTATTTTGGGCCAAAAATGACAGAAATTCCCTTTGTTTTGGGGGAAAAAGACTGAAATTCCACTTATTTAGAGGCAAAAGTCAGAAATTCCCCTTATTTTGGAGCAAAAATGAAGAAATTTCCCTTTTTTATGGCAAAAAGTTATGCATTCTTCTCATTTTCGGGCAAAAAAGCAGAAATTCCCCATATTTTGGGGCAAAAAGCAGAAATTCCCCTTATTTTGGTCAAAAATGAAAAAATTTCCCTTTTTTATAGCAAAAAGGTATGCATTCTTCTTATTTTAGTGCAAAAAGGCTGAAATTCCCCTTATTTTGAGGTAAAATGCTGAAATTCCCCATATTTGGGGGCAAAAGGCAGAAATTCCCGTTATTTTGGGGCAAAAAGGCACAAATTTCCCTTATTTTCGGGCAAAATTGCAGAAATTTCATTTATTTCAGGGCAAAAAGTCAGAAATTCCCCTTATTTTGGGGCAAAAAGCAGAAATTTCTTTTATTATGGTACAAAATTGAAGAAATTTTCCTTATTTTGGAATAAAAAAGCAGAAATTCCCCATATTTTGGGGCAAAAGGCAGAAATTCATCTTATTTTGAGGTAAAATGCAGAAATTTTCTTTATTTAGAGGTAAAATGCAGAAATTCCCTAAATATTGGGGGAAAATGCAGAAATTCCCTTTATTTTGTAGCTAAAAGGCAGAAATTAACCATATTTTGAAGCAAAATTGCAGAAATTCTCATAATTTTCGGGCAAAAAGGAAGGAATTCTCCTTAAATTGGGGCAAAAAGACAGAAAATCTCCTTTTTTCGAAACCATAAAGTCAGTAATTCCCCTTATTTTGGGGCAAAAAGACAGAAATTTCGTTTATATTTGGGGAAAAGGCAGAAATTGCACTTATTTTGAATCAAAAAGGCGGAAAATCCCCTTATTTTGGGGCAAAAATGAAGAAATTTCTATTTTTCATAACAAAAAGGTAAACATTCCCTTTATTTTCGGGCAAAAAAGCAGAAATTCCCCATATTTTGTAGCAAAATTGCAGAAATTCCCCTAATTTTGGAGCAAAAAGGCAGAAATTCCCAATATTTTGGGGTACAACTCCAGAAATTTAACTAATTTCGCAGCAAAATGGCAGAAATTCTCCTTATATTCGGCAAAAAAGGAAGAAAATCCCCGTATTTTAGAGCAAAATTGCAGAAATTCACCTAATTTTGGGGTAAAAAATACAGTAATATTCTTTATTTTGGGGCCAAAAGGAAGAAATTCTCCTTATTTTGGGGCAAAAGGCAGAAATTCCCTTTATTTTAGGGCAAAATTGCAGAAATTTCTTTTATTTGGGGGCAAAAAACCAGAAATTCCCCTTATTTTGGGGCAAAATTGCAGAAATTTCCCTTATTATAGGGAAAATTGCAGAAATTTCCCTTATTTTAGGGCAAAATTGCAGAAATTTCACTTATTTCAGAGAAAAAAAGCAAAAATTTTTCTTATTTTGGGTCAAAAAGGCAGAAATTCCCATTATTTTGGGGCAAATACGCAGAAATTCACATTATTTTGGGCTAAAATTGCAGAAATTTCACATATTTCAGGGCAAAAAGGCAGAAATTTCCCTTAATTTGGGGCAAAAATGAAGAAATTTCCCTTTTTATGGCAATAAAGGTATGCATTCCCCTTATTTTCGGGCAAAAATGCAGAAATTCCCTGTATTTTGGAGCAAAATTGCAGAAATTCCCCGAATTGTGGGGCAAAAAGGCAGAAATTCCCTATATGTTGGGGCAAAAAGACAGAAATTCTCCTTATTTTGGGGCAAAACTCAGAAATTCCACTTATTTTGGAGCAAAATTCCAGAAATTTTTTTTATTTTGGGGCAAAATTGCAGAAATTTCATTTATTTTGGGGCAAAATTGCAGAAATTCCCCTTATTTTGGGGCAAAAACATGAAATCCCTAATTTTTGCCTAAAATTAAAGAAATTTCACTTATTTTGGGACAAAAAGGCAAAAATTCCACTTAATTTTGCGCAAAAAGGCAGAAATTCCCATTATTTTGGGGCAAAAAGGCAGAAATTCCCCTTATTTTGGGATAAAATTGCAGAAATTCCCCTAATAGTGGGACAAAAATGCAGAAATTCCCTTTATTTGGGGCAAAAGGCAGAAGTTTCCCTTATTTTCGGAAAAAGAGGAAGAAATTCCCTGTATTTTGAAGCAAATTTGCAGAAACTCCCCTAATTTTGGGGCAAAAAGGCAGAAATTCCCTTTATTTTGGGGCAAAAATACAGAAATTCTCCTTATTTTTGGGCAAAAATCAGAAATTTCTTTTATTTGGGGCAAAATTGCAGAAATTTCACTTATTTTCAGGTAAAAAGGCTGAAATTTCCTTTATTTTGGGGCAAAAAGGGAGAAATTCTCCTCTTCAGGACAAAAATGCAGAATTTTCCTTTTTTGGGGCAAAAAAGCAGAAATTCCTTATATTTTGGGGAAAAAAGGCAGAAATTCCCCTTATTTTGAGGTAATAAGGCTGAAATTCCCCTTATTTGGGGCAAAATGGCAAAAATTCCCCCTTATTTTGGGGTAAAATTGCAGAAATTTCAAATATTTCAGGGCAAAATGGCAGAAATTTCCCTTATTTTAGGGCAAAAAGATGAAATCCCTAATTTTTGGCTAAAATTGCGGAAATTTCAATTATTTCGGACAAAAAGGCAGAAATTCCACTTATTTTGGGCAAAAAGGAAGAAATGACCCATATTTTGGAGCAAAATTGCAGAAATTTCTCTAATATTGGTGCAAAAATGCAGAAATTCCCTTCATTTTGGGGGCAAAAAGGCAGAAATTCCCCTTATTTTTAGGTAAAAATGCTGAAATTCCCCTTATTTTGGGGCAAAAATTCAGAAATTCCCCTTATTTTTGAACAAAAATACAGAAATTTCGTTTATTTTGAGGGAAAAGGCAGAAATTGCACTTATTTTGAGTCAAAAATTTGAAAAATCCCCTTATTTTGGGGTAGAAATGAAGAAATTTCTTTTTTTTATGGCAAAAAGGTATGCATTCCCTTTATTTTCGGGCCAAAAGGCAGAAATTCCCTGTATTTTGGAGCAAAATTGCAAAAATTCCCCTAATTTTTGGGCAAAAAGGCAGAAATTCCCCTTATTTTGGGGTAAAACTGCAGAAATTTCACTTATTTCGCCGCAAAATGGCAAAAATTCCCTTTATTTTCAGTGAAAAATAAGAAAATCCCCGTATTTTGGAGCAAAATTGCAGAAATTCACCGAATTTTGGGATAAAAAATACAGTAATTTTCTTATTTTGGGGCAAAAAGGCAGAAATTCCCCTTATTTTGGGGCAAAAAGAGAGAAATTCCGTTTATTTTTAAGGAAAAGGCAGAAATTGCACTTATTTTGAGTCAAAAAGGCAGAAAATCCCCTTATTTTGGGGCGAAAGTGAAGAAATATCCCTTTTTCATGGCAAAAATGTATACATTCCTTTTATTTTCGGGCAAAAAGGCAGAAATTGCCCATATTTTGGAGCAAAATTGCAGAAATTCCCTTAATTTTGGGGCAAAAAGGCAGAAATTCCCCTTATTTTGATTTAAAACTGCAGAAATTTCACTTATTTCACGGCAAGATGGCAGAAATTCCCCTTATTTTCGGCGAAAAAGGTAGAAAATCCTCGTATTTTGGAGCAAAATTGCAGAAATTCACCTAATTTTGGCGTAAAACATGCAGTAATTTTCTTTATTTTGTGGCAAAAAGGCAGAAATTCCTCTTATTTTGGGGTAAAACTCCAGAAATTTAACTAATTTCGCAGCAAAATGGCAGAAATTTCCCTTATTTTCGGCAAAAAGGCTGAAAATCCCCGTATTTTGGAGCAAAATTGAAGAAATTCACCTAATTTTGGGGTAAAAAATACAGTAATATTTTTTATTTTGGGGCAAAAAGGCAGAAATTCTCTTTATTTTGGGGCAAAAGGCAGAAATTCCCATTATTTTGGGGCAAATACGCAGAAATTCACATTATTTTGGGCTGAAATTGCAGAAATTTCACATATTTCAGGGCAAAAAGGCAGAAATTTCCCTTAATTTGGGGCAAAAATTAAGAAATTTCCCTTTTTATGGCAATAAAGGTATGCATTCCCCTTATTTTCGGGCAAAAATGCAGAAATTCCCTGTATTTTGGAGCAAAATTGCAGAAATTCCCCTAATTGTGGGGCAAAAAGGCAGAAATTCCCTTTATGTTGGGGCAAAAAGACAGAAATTCTCCTTATTTTGGGGCAAAACTCAGAAATTCCACTTATTTTAGAGCAAAATTCCAGAAATTTCCTTTATTTTGGGGCAAAATTGCAGAAATTTCATTTATTTTGGGGCAAAATTGCAGAAATTCCCCTTATTTTGGGGCAAAAAGATAAAATCCCTAATTTTTGGCTAAAATTAAAGAAATTTCACTTATTTCGGGACAAAAAGGCAAAAATTCCACTTAATTTTGGGCAAAAAGGCAGAAATTCCCATTATTTTGGGGCAAAAAAGCAGAAATTCCCATTATTTTGGGATAAAATTGCAAAAATTTCCCTTATTTGGGAGCAAAAAGGCAGATAATCCCCTTAATTTCGGTTAAAAAGGCAGAAATTCCCCATATTTTGGAGCAAAATTGCAGAAATTCCCCTATTATTGGGGCAAAAATGCAGAAATTCCCTTTAGTTGGGGCAAAAAGGCAGAAATTCCCTTTATTTTGGGGCAAAAATACAGATATTCTCCTTATTTTTGGGCAAAAATCAGAAATTTCTTTTATTTGGGGCAAAATTGCAGAAATTTCACTTATTTTCAGGTAAAAAGGCTGAAATTTCCTTTATTTTGGGGCAAAAAGGGAGAAATTCTCCTTTTCAGGGCAAAATTGCAAAATTTTCCTTTTTTGGGGCAAAAAGGCAGAAATTCCTTATATTTTGGGGCAAAAAGGCAGAAATTCCCCTTATTTTGAGGTAATAAGGCTGAAATTCCCCTTATTTGGGGCAAAAAGGCAGAAATTCCCCTTATTTTGGGGTAAAATTGCAGAAATTTCAAATATTTCAGGGCAAAATGGCAGAAATTTCCCTTATTTTAGGGCAAAAAGATGAAATCCCTAATTTTTGGCTAAAATTGCAGAAATTTCACTTATTTCGGACAAAAAGACAGAAATTCCACTTAATTTTGGGCAAAAAGGCAGAAATGACCCATATTTTGGAGCAAAATTGCAGAAATTCTCCTAATATTGGTGCAATAATGCAGAAATTCCCTTTATTTTGGGGGCAAAAAGGCCAAAATTCCTCTTATTTTTAGGTAAAAATGCTGAAATTCCCCTTATTTTGGGGCAAAAAGTCAGAAATTCCCCTTATTTTTGAAGAAAAATACAGAAATTTTGTTTATTTTTGGGGAAAAGGCAGAAATTGCACTTATTTTGAGTCAAAAAGGTGAAAAATCCCCTTATTTTGGGGTAAAAATGAAGAAATTTCCTTTTTTTATGGCAAAAAGGTATACATTCCCTTTATTTTCGGGCCAAAAGGCAGAAATTCCCTGTATTTTGGAGCAAAATTGCAAAAATTCCCCTAAATTTTGGGCAAAAAGGCAGAAATTCCCATTATTTTGGGGTAAAACTGTAGAAATTTCACTTATTTCGCGGCAAAATGGCAGAAATTCCCTTTATTTTTGGTGAAAAATAAGAAAATCTCCGTATTTTGGAGCAAAATTGCAGAAATTCACCTAATTTTGGGATAAAAAATACAGTAATTTTCTTATTTTGGGGCAAAAAGGCAGAATTTCTCCTCATTTTGGGACAAAAGGCAAAAATTCCCCTTATCTTAGGGCAAAATTGAAGAAATTTTCCTTATTTGGGGGCAAAAAACAGGAATTCCCCTTATTTTGGTGCAAAATTGCAGGAATTTCCCTTATTATGGAAAAAAATTACAGAAATTTCCCTTATTTTAGGGCAAAATTGCAGAAATTTCACTTATTTCAAAGAAAAAAGCAATAATTTTTCTTATTCTGGGGCAAAAAGTCAGAAATTTCTATTATTTTATGGGCAAAAAGGCAGAAATTCACCTTATTTTGGGGTAAAATTGCAGAAATTTCACATATTTCAAGGCAATAAGGCAGAAATTCCCCTTATTTTGGGGCAAAAAGGCAGAAATTCCTCTTATTTTGGGATAAAGTTGCAGAAATTTCCCTTATTTGGGAGCAAAAAGGCAGAAAATCCTTTTAATTTTGGGTAAAAAGGCAGAATTTCCTTGTATTTTGGAGCAAAATTGCAGAAATTCCCCTAATATTGGGGTAAAAATGCAGAAATTCCCTTTATTTGGGGCAAAAAGGCAGAAGTTCTCCTTATTTTCGGAAAAGAGGAAGAAATTCCCTGTATTTTGAAGCAAAATTGCAGAAACTCCCCTAATTTTGGGGCAAAAATGCAGAAATTCCCTTTATTTTGGGGCAAAAATACAGAAATTCTCCTTATTTTGGGGCAAAAATCAGAAATTTCCATTATTTTGGGGCAAAATTTTAGAAATTTCTTCTATTTTGTTACAGACTTGAAAAATTTTTTTTATTTTGTGGCAAAAAGGCAGAAATTCCCCTTAATTTGGGATAAAATTGCAGAAATTAACCTTATTTGGGGGCAAAAAACAGAAATTCCCCTTATTTTGGGGCAAAATTGCAGAAATTTCCCTTACTTCAGAGAAAAAAACTCAGAAATTTCTCTTATTTTGGGGCAAAAAGGCAGAAATTTCTTTTATTTTGGTACTAAATTGTAGAAATTTTCTTTATTTTGGGGCAAAAATGCAGAAATTCCCCATATTTTGGGGCAAAAATGCAGAGATTCCCCTTATTATGAGGTAAAATGCTGAAATTCCCCTTATTTTGGGGCAAAAAGACAGAAATTCCCTTTATTTTTTAGCAAAAAGGCAGAAATTCCCCTTATTTTGGGGCAAAATTGCAGAAATTTCTCTAATTGTGGGGCAAAAAAAAGAAATTCCCCTTATTTTGAAGCAAAAATGCAGAAATTTCCCTTATTATGGGGAAAATTGCAGAAATTTCACTTATTTTAGGGTAAATATGCAGAAATTTCACTAATTGTGGGGCAAAAAGGCATAAATTCTTCTTATTTTGGGGCAAAACTCAGAAATTCCACTTATTTTGGGGCAAAATTCCAGAAATTTTCCTTATTTTGGGGCAAAATTGCAGAAATTTTACTTATTTTGCGGCAAAATTGCAGAAATTTCACTTATTTCAGGGAAAAAAGGCAGAAATTTTTCTTACTTTGGGGCAAAAAGGCAAAAATTCCTAATTTTGTGGCAAAAATGCAGAAATTCCTAATATTTTGTTGCAAAAATGCAGAAATTTCCCTTATTTTGAGGTAAAAAGGCTGAAATTCCCCTTATTTCAGGGCAAAAAGGCAGAAATTTCCCTTATTTTGGGGCAAATTTGCAGAAATTTCACTTATTTCGGGATAATAATTCAGAAATTTTCCTTATTTTGGGGCAAAAAAGACAGAAATTCTCTTTGTTTTGGGGGAAAAAAACAGAAATTTCACTTATTTAGAGGCAAAAAGGCAAAAGTTCCCCTTATTTTTAGCAAAAATGAAGAAATTTCCCTTTTTTTATGGCAAAAAGGTATGCATACTTCTTATTTTCAGACAAAAAGGCAGAAAATCCCCATATTTTGGGTCAAAATTGCAGAAATTTCCCTAATTGTGGGGCAAAAAACAGAAATTCCCCTTAATTTGGGGCAAAATTGCAGAAATTTCCTTTATTATGGGGAAAAATTGCAGAAATTTCCCTTCTATTATGGCAAAATTGCAGAAATTTCACTAATTGTGGCGCAAAATGCAGAAATTCTCCTTATTTTGGGGCAAAACTCAGAAATTCCACTTGTTTTGTGGCAAAATTCCAGAAATTTCCCTTATTTTGGAGCAAAAGTGACAGAAATTCCCTTTGTTTTGGGGGAAAAAGACAGAAATTCCACTTATTTAGAGGCAAAAAAGCAGAAATTTCCTTTATTTTGGAGCAAAAATGAAGAAATTTCCTTTTTTTATTGCAAAAAGCTATGCATTCTTATTTTCGGGCAAAAAGGCAGAAATTCACCATATTTTGGGGCAAAAGGCAGAAATTCCCCTTATTTTGGAGCAAAAATGAAGAAATTTTCCTTTTTTATGGCAAAAAGGTATGCATTCTTCTTATTTTGGTGCGAAAAGGCTGAAATTCCCCTTATTTTGAGGTAAAATGCTGAAATTCCCCATATTTTGGGGCAAAAGGCAGAAATTCCCCTTATTTTCGGGCAAAAAGGCAGAAATTCCCCATATTTTGGAGCAAAATTGCAGAAATTCCCCTAATTTTGGGGCAAAAAGGCAGAAATTTCCCTTATTTTGGGGTAAAACTCCAGAAATTTCACTTATTTCACAGCAAAATGGCAGAAATTCCCCTTATTTTCGGCGAAAAAGGCAGAAAATCCCCGTATTTTGGAGCAAAATTGCAGAAATTCACCTAATTTTGGGGTAAAAAATACAGTAATATTCTTTATTTTGTTCAAAAATGCAGAAATTACCCTTATTTTAGGGCAAAATTGCAGAAATTTCCCTTATTTGGGGGCAAAAAAAAAAAGAAATTGCTCTTATTTTGGGGAAAAATTGCAGAAATCTCCATATTATGGGGAAAAATTGCAGAAATTTCCCTTATATTAGGGCAAAATTGCAGAAATTTCACTTATTTCAGAGAAAAAAAGCAAAAATTTTTCTTATTTTGCGGCAAAAAGTCAGAAATTCTCCTTATTTTGGGGCAAAAGGCAGAAATTCACTTTTATTTTAGGGCAAAATTGCAGAAATTTCTCTTATTTGGGGGCAAAAAAACAGAAATTGCCCTTATTTTGAGGCAAAATTGCAGAAATTTCCCTTATTATGAGGAAAAATTGCAGAAATTTCCCTTATATTAGGGCAAAATTGCAGAAATTTCACTTATTTCATAGAAAAAAAGCAAAAATTTTTCTTATTTTGGGGCAAAAAGGCAGAAATTCCCATTATTTCTGGGCAAAAATGCAGAAATTCACCTTATTTGGGGGCAAAAATGAGGAAATTTCCCTATTTATGGCAATAAAGTTATGCATTCCCCTTATTTTCGGGGAAAAATGCAAAAATTCCTTGTATTTTGGAGCAAAATTGCAGAAATTCCTCTAATTGTAGGGCAAAAAGGCAGAAATTCTCCTTATTGGGGCAAAACTCAGAAATTCCACCTATTTCGGGGCAAAATTCCAGAAATTTCCCTTATTTGGGGGCAAAAAAAAAGAAATTGCTCTTATTTTGGGGAAAAATTGCAGAAATCACCATATTATGGGGAAAAATTGCAGAAATTTCCCTTATATTAGGGCAAAATTGCAGAAATTTCACTTATTTCAGAGAAAAAAAGCAAAAATTTTTATTATTTTGCGGCAAAAAGTCAGAAATTCTCCTTATTTTGGGGCAAAAGGCAGAAATTCACTTTTATTTTAGGGCAAAATTGCAGAAATTTTCTTATTTGGGGGCAAAAAAACAGAAATTGCCCTTATTTTGAGGCAAAATTGCAGAAATTTCCCTTATTATGAGGAAAAATTGCAGAAATTTCCCTTATATTAGGGCAAAATTGCAGAAATTTCACTTATTTCATAGAAAAAAAGCAAAATTTTTTCTTATTTTGGGGCAAAAAGGCAGAAATTCCCATTATTTCTGGGCAAAAATGCAGAAATTCACCTTATTTTGGGGCAAAAATGAGGAAATTTCCCTATTTATGGCAATAAAGTTATGCATTCCCCTTATTTTCGGGGAAAAAGGCAAAAATTCCTTGTATTTTGGAGCAAAATTGCAGAAATTCCTCTAATTGTAGGGCAAAAAGGCAGAAATTCTCCTTATTGGGGCAAAACTCAGAAATTCCACCTATTTCGGGGCAAAATTCCAGAAATTTCCATTATTTTGGGGCAAAATTGCAGAAATTTCACTTATTTTCGGGCAAAATTGAAGAAATTTCACTTATTTCAGGGAAAAAAGGCAGAAATTTTCCTTATTTTGGGGCAAAAAGGCAGAAATTCTCCATATTTTGGTGCAAAAATCAGAAATTTCTCTTATTTTGAGGTAAAATGCTGAAATTCTTCATATTTTGGGGCAAAAGGCAGAAATTTCTCTTTTTTTGGGGCAAATTTGCAGAAATTTCACTTATTTCAGGGTAATAAGTCAGAAATTTTCCTTATTTTGGGGCAAAAAAGATAGAAATTCTCTATGTTTTGGGAGAAAAAGACAGAAATTCCACTTATTTAGAGGCAAAAAGGCAAAAGTTTCCCTTCTTTTGGAGCAAAAATGAAGAAATTTTCCTTTTTTATGGCAAAAAGGTATGCATTCTTCTTATTTTCAGACAAAAAGGCAGAAATTCCCCATATTTTGGGGCAAAAGGAAGAAATTCCCCTTATTTTGGGGCAAAATTGCGGAAATTTCACTAATTGTGAGGCAAAAAACCGAAATTCCCCTTATTTTGAAGCAAAATTGCAGAAATTTCCCTTATTATGGGAAAAAATTGCAGAAATTTCACGAATTGTGGGGCAAAAACGCAGAAATTCTCCTTATTTTGGGGCAAAACTCAGAAATTCCACTTATTTTGGGGCAAAATTCCAGAAATTTTTCTTATTTGGGGCAAAGTTGCAGAAATTTCACTTATTTCAGGGAAAAAAGGCAGAAATTTTCCTTATTTTGGGGCAAAAATGCAGAAATTCCTAATATTTTTGCCAAAATTCAAAAATTCCTTTTATTTTGAGGTTAAAAAGGCTGAAATTCCCCTTATTTAAGGGCAAAAAGGCAGAAACTTCTCTTATATTGGGGCAAAATTGCAGAAATTTCACTTATTTTGGGGCAAAAAGCAGAAATTTCTTTTATTATGGTACAATATTGAAGAAATTTTCTTTATTTTGGAACAAAAAGGCAGAAATTCCCCATATTTTGGGGCAAAATGCAGAAATTCTTATTTTGCGGTCAAATGCAGAAATTTCCTTTATTTAGAGGTAAAATGCAGAAATTCCCCAAATATTGGGGAAAAATGCAGAAATTCCCTTTATTTTGGGGCTAAAAGGCAGAAATTAACCGTATTTTGAAGCAAAATTGCAGAAATTCTCATAATTTTGGGGCAAAAATACAGAAAATCCCCTTTTTTCGGGAGCAAAAATTCAGAAATTTCTCTTATTTTTGGGCAAAATTGCAGAAATTTCCTTTACATTGGGGCAAAATTGCAGAAATTTCCCTTATTTTGGGGCAAAATTGCAGAAATTTTACTTATTTCAGAAAAAGGCAGAAATTTTCTTATTTTGGAGCAAAAATGCAGAAATTTCTTTTATTTTGGTACAAAATTGCAGAAATTTTTCTTATTTTGGGGCAAAAAGGCAGAAATTCCTCATATTTTGGGTCAAAAAGGCAGAAATTCCATCTATTTTGAGGTAAAAAGGCTGAAATTCCCCTTATTTTTGGACAAAAAGTCAATAATTCCCCTTATTTTGGTGCAAAAAGGCAGAAATTCCCCTTATTTTGAGGTAAAACTGCAGAAATTTCAATTATTTCGTGGCAAAATGGCAGAAATTCCCCTTATTTTCGGCGAAAGAGGCAGAAAATCCCAGTATTTTGGAGCAAAATTGCAGAAATTCACCTAATTTTGCGGTAAAAAATACAGTAATTTACTTTATTTTGGGGCAAAAAGGCAGAAATTCTTCTTATTTTGGGGCAAAAGGCAGAAATTCTCTTTATTATAGGGCAAAATTGCAGAAATTTCCCTTATTTGGGAGCAAAAAACAGAAATTCTCTTTATTTTGGGGCAAAATTACAGAAATTTCCCTTATTATGGGGGAAAATTGCAGAAATTTCCCTTATTTTAGTGCAAAACTGCAGAAATTTCACTTATTTAAGAAAAAAAAGCAAAAAATTTTTTTATTTTGGGGCAAAAAGGCAGAAATTCCCATTATTTTTGGGCAAAAATGCAGAAATTCAAATTATTTTAGGGTAAAATTGCAGAAATTTCACAAATTTCAGGGTAAGAAGCCAGAAATTTCCATTATTTTGGGACAAAATTGCAGAAATTTCACTTATTTCAGGGTAATAAGTCAGAAATTTTCCTTATTTAGGAGCAAAAAAGACAGAAATTCCCTTTGTTTTGGGGGTAAAGACAGAAATTCCACTTATTTAGAGGCAAAAATGCAGAACTTTCTTTTATTTTGGAGCAAAAATGAAGAAATTATCCTTTTTTATGGCAAAAAGGTATGCATTCCCCTCATTTTTGGGCAAAAATGATGAAATTTTCTGTATTTTGAAGCAAAATTGCAGAAATTCCCCTAATTGTGGGGCAAAAAGGCAGAAATTCCCTATATGTTGGGGCATAAAGACAGAAATTCTCCTTATTTTGGGGCAAAACTCAGAAATTCCACTTATTTTGGAGCAAAATTCTAGAAATTTCTCTTATTTTGGGGCAAAAATGCAGAAATTTCATTTATTTTGGGGCAAAATTGCAGAAATTCATTTTATTTTGGGGCAAAAACGATGAAATCCCTAATTTTTGGCAAAAATTGAAGAAATTTCACTTATTTCGGGACAAAAAGGCCGAAATTCCAATTAATTTCGGGCAAAAAGGCAGAAATTCCCCTTATTTTGGGGCAAAAAGGCAGAAATTCCCCTTATTTTGGGATAAAATTGCAGAAATTTCCTTTATTTGGGAGCAAAAAGGCAGAAAATCCCCCTTAATTTTGGGTAAAAAGGCAGAAATTCCCCATATTTTGGAGCAATATTGCAGAAATTCCCCTAATTGTGGGGCAAAAATGCAGAAATTCCCTTTATTTGGGGCAAAAAGACAGAAGTTCCGCTTATTTTCAGGAAAGAAGAAGAAATTCCCTGTATTTTGAAGCAAAACTGCAGAAACTCCCCTAATTTTGGGGCAAAAAGGCAGAAATTCCCTTTATTTTGGTGTAAAAATACAGATATTCTCTTATTTTGGGGCAAAAATCAAAAATTTCTTTTATTTGGGGAAAAATTGCAGAAATCTCACTTATTTTCAGGTAAAAAGGCTGAAATTTCTTTTATTTTTGGGCAAAAAGGGAGAAATTCTCCTTTTCAGGGCAAAATTGCAGAATTTTCCTTTTTTGGGGGCAAAAAGGCAGAAATTCTTTATATTTTGGGGCAAAAAGGCAGAAATTCCCCTTATTTTGAGGTAATAAGGCTAAAATTCCCCTTATTTGGGGCAAAAGTCAGAAATTCCCCTTATTTTGGGGTAAAATTGCAGAAATTTCAAATATTTTAGGGCAAAATTGCAGAAATTTTCCTTATTTTGGGGCAAAACGATGAAATCCCTAATTTTTGGCTAAAATTGCAGAAATTTCACTTATTTCGGACAAAAAGGCAGAAATTCCACATAATTTTGGGCAAAAAGGCAGAAATGACCCATATTTTGGAGCAAAATTGCAGAAATTCCCCTAATATTGGTGCAAAAATGCAAAAATTCCCTTTATTTTGTGGGCAAAAAGGCAGAAATTCCCATTATTTTTAGGTAAAAAGGCTGAAATTCCCCTTATTTTGGGGCAAAAATCAGAAATTCCCCTTATTTTTAGGCAAAAAGACAGAAATTTCGTTTATTTTTGGGGAAAAGGCAGAAATTGCACTTATTTTGAGTCAAAAAGGTGAAAAATCCCTATTTTGGGGTAAAAATAAAGAAATTTCTTTTTTTATGGCAAAAAGGTTTACATTCCCTTTATTTTCGGGCCAAAAGGCAGAAATTCCCTGTATTTTGGAGCAAAATTGCAAAAATTCCCCTAATTTTTGTGCAAAAAGGCAGAAATTCCCCTTATTTTGGGGTAAAACTGCAGAAATTTCACTTATTTCGCGGCAAAATGGCAGAAATTCCCTTTATTTTCGGCGAAAAAAGAAGAAAATCCCTGTATTTTGGAGCAAAATTGCAGAAATTCACGTAATTTTGGATTAAAAAATAAAGTAATTTTCTTATTTTGGGGCAAAAATGCTGAAATTCTCCTTATTTTGGGGCAAAAGGCAGAAATTCCCTTTATTTTGGGGCAAAAATACAGAAATTCTCCTTATTTTGGGGCAAAAATCAGAAATTTCCCTTATTTTGGGGCAAAATTTTAGAAATTTCTTCTATTTTGTTACAGACTTGCAGAAATTTTTCTTATTTTGTGTCAAAAAGGCAGAAATTCCCTTTATTTTGGGATAAAATTGCAGAAATTTCTCTTATTTGGGGGCAAAAAACAGAAATTCTTCTTATTTTGTTGCAAAATTGCAGAAATTTCCTTTATTATGGAAAAAAATTGCAGAAATTTCCCTTATTTTGGGGCAAAATTGCAGAAATTTCACTTATTTCAGAGAAATAAACTCAGAAATTTCTCTTATTTTGGGGCAAAAAGGCAGAAATTTCTTTTATTTTGGTACAAAATTGTAGAAATTGTCTTTATTTTGGGGCAAAAATGCAGAAATTCCCTATATTTTGGGGCAAAAATATAGAGATTCCCCTAATTATGAGGTAAAATGCTGAAATTCCCCCTATTTTGGGGCAAAAAGACAGAAATTCCCTTTATTTTGTGGCAAAAAGGCAGAAATTTCCTTTATTTTGGGGCAAAATTGCAGAAATTTCACATATTTCAGGGCAAAAATCAAAAATTCCTTTTATTTTGGGGCAAAAAGACAGGAATTCCGTTTATTTTTGGGTAAAAAGGCAGAAATTTCACTAATTTTGAGGTAAGAAGGAATAAATTACTCTTATTTTGGGGCAAAAATGAAGAAATTTCTCTTTTTTGTGGCAAAAGGTATACTTTCTTCTTATTTTAGGGCAAAAAAGCAGAAATTCCTCGTATTTTGGAGCACAATTGCACAAAATCCACTAATTGTGGAGCAAAAAAGCAGAAAATCCCTATATGTTCAGGCAAAAACACAGAAATTCTTCTTATTTTGGGGCAAAAATCAGAAATTTCACTTATTTTTGGGGCAAAATTGAAGAAATTTCACTTATTTCAGGGAAAGAAGGCAGAAACTTTCTTTATTTTGGGGCAAAAAGGCAGAAATTCCTAATATTTTGTGGCAAAATGCAGAAATTCCCCTTATTTTGAGGTAAAAAGGCTAAAATTCCCTTTATTTGGGGGCAAAAAGGCAGAAATTTCCCTTATTTTGGGGCAAAATTGCAGAAATTTCACTTATTTCAGGGTAATAAGTCAGAAATTCCCCTTATTATGAGGAAAAAGACAGAAATTCCACTTATTTAGAGGCATAAAGGCAGAAATTCCCCTTATTTTGGAGCAAAAATCAAGAAATTTCCCTTTTTTATGGCAAAAAGGTATGCATTCCCCTTATTTTAGGGTAAAAAGGCAAAAATTCCTCGTATTTTGGAGCAAAATTGCAGAAATTCCCCTAATTGTGAGGCAAAAAGGCAAAAATTCTCCTTATTTTGGGGCAAAACTCAGAAATTCCACTTATTTTGGGGCAAAATTGCAGGAATTTACCTTATTTTGGAGCAAAATTGCAGAAATTTCTTTTATTTGGGGCAAAATTGCATAAAATTCACTTATTTTCAGGTAAAAAGTCTGAAATTTCCTTTATTTTGGGGTTAAAAGGTAGAAATTCCCCTTGTTTTGGGGCAAAATTGCAGAAATTTTCCTTATTTTAGGGCAAAAAGGCAGAAATTCCTTATATTTTGAGGCAAAAAGGCAGAAATTCCCCTTATTTTGGGGTAAAATTGCAGAAATTTCAAATATTTCAGTGCAAAATGGCAGAAATTTCTCTTATTTTGGGGCAAAAATGGAATCCCTAATTTTTGGCTAAAATTGCAGAAATTTCACTTATTTCCAGACAAAAAGGCAGAAATTCCACTTAATTTCAGGCAAAAAGGCAGCAATGACCCGTATTTTGGAACAAAATTGCATAAATTCCCCTAATTTTGGATCAAAAAGGCAGAAATTCCCCTTATTTTGGCATAAAATTGCAGAAATTTCAATTATTTCGCGGCAAAATGGAAGAAATTCCCCTTATTTTCGGTGAAAGAGGCAGAAAATCCTCGTATTTTGGAGCAAAATTGGAGAAATACACCTAATTTTGGGGTAAAACATGCAGTAATTTTCTTTTTTGTGGCAAAAAGGTAGAAATTTCCCTTATTTTGGGGCAAATGTCAGAAATTCCCTTTATTTTGGGGCAAAATTGCAGAAATTTGCTTTATTATGGAAAAAAATTTCAGATATTTCCCTTATTCTAAGGCAAAATTGCAGAAATTTTACTTATTTCAGAAAAAAAAAGCAAAAATTTTTCTTATTTTGGGGCAAAAAGTCAGAAATTTCTATTATTTTATGGGCAAAAAGGCAAAAATTCACCTTATTTTGGGGTAAAATTGCACAAATTTAACATATTTCAGAGCAAAAGAGCAGAAATTCCCCTTATTTTGGGACAAAAAGGCAGAAATTCCCTTTATTTTGGGATACAATTGCAGAAAATTCCCTTATTTGGAAGCAAAAAGGAAGAAAATCCTTTTAATTTTGGGAAAAAGGCAGAATTTCCCTGGATTTTGGAGCAAAATTGCAGAAATTCCTCTAATATTGGGGCAAAAATGCAGAAATTCCCTTTATTTGGGGCAAAAAGGCAGAAGTTCCCCTTATTTTAGGGAAAAGAGGAAGAAATTCCCTGTATTTTGAAGCAAAATTGCAGAAACTCCCCTAATTTTGGGGCAAAAAGGCAGAAATTTCCTTTATTTTGGGGAAAAAAATACAGAAATTCTCCTTATTTTGGGGCAAAAATCAGAAATTTCCCTTATTTTGGGGCAAAATTTTAGAAATTTCTTCTATTTTGTTACAGACTTGCAGAAATTTTTCTTATTTTCTGGAAAAAAGGAAGAAATTCCCCTTATTTTGGGATAAAATTTCAGAAATTTCCCTTATTTGGGGGCAAAAAACAGAAATTCCCCTTATTTTGTTGCAAAATTGCAGAAATTTCCCTTATTATGGAAAAAATTTGCAGAAATTTCCCTTATTTTGGGGCAAAATTGCAGAAATTTCACTTATTTCAGAGAAAAAAACTCAGAAATTTCTCTTATTTTGGGGTAAAAAGGCAGAAATTTCTTTTATTTTGGTACAAAATTGTAGAAATTTTCTTTATTTTGGGGCAAAAATGCAGAAATTCCCCATATTTTGGGGCAAAAATGCAGAGATTCCCCTTATTATGAGGTAAAATGCTGAAATTCCCCTTATTTTGGGGCAAAAAGACAGAAATTCCCTTTATTTTGTGGCAAAAAGGCAGAAATTTCCCTTATTTTGTGGCAAAATTGCAGAAATTTCACATATTTCAGGGCAAAAATCAAAAATTCCTTTTATTTTGGGGCAAAAAGACAGAAATTGGGTTTATTTTTGGGTAAAAACGCAGAAATTTCACTTATTTTGAGGTAAGAAGGAAGAAATTCCTCTTATTTTGGGGCAAAAATGAAGTAATTTCTCTTTTTGTTGCAAAAGGTATACATTCTTCTTATTTTCGGGCAAAAAGCAGAAATTCCTCGTATTTTGGAGCACAATTGCAGAAAATCCACTAATTGTGGAGCAAAAAGGCAGAAAGTCCCTATATGTTCAGGCAAAAACACAGAAATTCTCTTTATTTTGGGGCAAAACTCAGAAATTTCACTTATTTTGGGGCAAAATTGAAGAAATTTCACTTATTTCAGAGAAAAAAGGCAGAAACTTTCTTTATTTTGGGGCAAAAAGGCAGAAATTCCTAATATTTTGTGGCAAAATCCAGAAATTCCCCTTATTTTGATGTAAAAAGGCTGAAATTCCCTTTATTTGGGGGCAAAAAGGCAGAAATTTCCATTATTTTGGGGCAAAATTGCAGAAATTTCACTTATTTCAGGGTAATAAGTCAGAAATTCCCCTTATTATGAGGGAAAAATACAAAAATTCCACTTATTTAGAGGCATAAAGGCAGAAATTCCCCTTATTTTGGAGCAAAAATGAAGAAATTTCCCTTTTTTATGGCAAAAAGGTATGCATTCCCCTTATTTTAGGGTAAAAAGGCAGAAATTCCCCATATTTTGGAGCAAAATTGCAGAAATTCTCCTAATTGTGGGGCAAAAAGGCAAAAATTCTCCTTATTCTGGGGCAAAACTCAGAAATTCCACTTATTTTGGGGCAAAATTGCAGGAATTTACTTTATTTTGGGGCAAAATTGCAGAAATTTCCCTTATTTGGGGCAAAATTGCAGAAAATTCACTTATTTTCAGGTAAAAAGGCTGAAATTCCCTTTATTTTGAGGTAAAAAGGGAGAAATTCCCCTTATTTTGGGGCAAAATTGCAGAAATTTTCCATATTTTAGGGCAAAAAGGCAGAAATGCCTTATATTTTGGGGCAAAAAAGCAGAAATTCCCCTTATTTTGGGGTAAAGTAGCAGAAAACTCAAATATTTCAGTGCAAAATGGCAGAAATTTCCCTTATTTTGGGGCAAAAATGGAATCCCTAATTTTTGGCTAAAATTGTAAAAATTTCACTTATTCCCAGACAAAAAGGCAGAAATTCCACTTAATTTCAGGCAAAAAGGCAGCAATGACCCGTATTTTGGAGCAAAATTGCATAAATTACCCTAATTTTGGATCAAAAAGGCAGAAATTCCCCTTATTTTGGCGTAAAACTGCAGAAATTTCAATTATTTCGCGGCAAAATGGAAGAAATTCCCCTTATTTTCGGTGAAAGAGGCAGTAAATCCTCGTATTTTGGAGCAAAATTGCAGAAATACACCTAATTTTGGGGTAAAACATGCAGTAATTTTCTTTTTTGTGGCAAAAAGGCAGAAATTCCCCTTATTTTGGGGCAAATGTCAGAAATTCCCCTTATTTTAGGGCTAAATTGCAGAAATTTCCTTTATTTGTGGGCAAAAAACAGAAATTCCCCTTATTTTGGGGCAATATTGCAGAAATTTGCTTTATTATGGAGAAAAATTTCAGATATTTCCCTTATTCTAGAGCAAAATTGCAGAAATTTCACTTATAAAAAAAAAAAGCAAAAATTTATCTTGTTTTGGGGCAAAAAGTCAGAAATTTCTATTATTTTTTGGGCAAAAAGGCAGAAATTCACCTTATTTTGGGATAAAATTGGAGAAATTTAACATATTTCAGGGCAAAAGGGCAGAAATTCACCTTATTTTGGGGCAAAAAGGCAGAAATTCCCTTTATTTTGGGATAAAATTGGAGAAATTTCCCTTATTTAGAAGCAAAAAGGCAGAAAATCCTTTTAATTTTGGGTAAATAGGCAGAATTTTCCCGTATTTTGGAGCAAAATTGCAGAAATTCCCCTAATATTGGGGCAAAAATGCAGAAATTCCCTTTATTTGGGGCAAAAAGGCAGAAGTTCCCCTTATTTTCGGGAAAAGAGGAAGAAATTTCCTGTATTTTGAAGCAAAATTGCAGAAACTCCCCTAATTTTGGGGCAAAAATGCAAAAATTCCCTTTATTTTGGGGCAAAAATACAGAAATTCTCCTTATTTTAGGGCAAAAATCAGAAATTTCCCTTATTTTGGGGCAAAATTTTAGAAATTTCTTCTATTTTGTAACAGACTTGCAGAAATTTTTCTTATTTTGTGGGAAAAATGCGGAAATTCCCCTTATTTTGGTATAAAATTGCAGAAATTTCCCTTTTTTGGGGGCAAAAAACAGAAATTCCCCTTATTTTGTTGCAAAATTGCAGAAATTTCCCTTATTATGGAAAAAAATTGCAGAAATTTCCCTTATTTTGGGGCAAAATTGCAGAAATTTCACTTATTTCAGAGAAAAAAACTCAGAAATTTCTCTTATTTTGGGGCAAAAAGGCAGAAATTTCTTTTATTTTGGTACAAAATAGTAGAAATTTTCTTTATTTTGGGGCAAAAATGCAGAGATTTTCCTTATTATGAGGTAAAATGCTGAAATTCCCCGTATTTTGGGGCAAAAAGACAGAAATTCCCTTTATTTTGTGGCAAAAGGCTGAAATTTCCCTTATTTTGGGGCAAAATTGCAGAAATTTCACATATTTCAGGGCAAAAATCAAAAATTCCTTTTATTTTGGGGCAAAAAGACGGAAATTCCGTTTATTTTTGGGTAAAAAGGCAGAAATTTAACTTATTTTGTGGTAAGAAGGAAGAAATTCCTCTTATTTTGGGGCAAAAATGAAGAAATTTCTCTTTTTTGTTGCAAAAGGTATACATTCTTCTTATTTTCGGGCAAAAAAGCAGAAATTCCTCGTATTTTGGAGCACAATTGCAGAAAATCCACTAATTGTGGAGCAAAAAGGCAGAAAATCCCTATATGTTCAGGCAAAAACACAGAAATTCTCTTTATTTTGGGGCAAAACTCAGAAATTTCACTTATTTTGGGTCAAAATTGAAGAAATTTCATTTATTTCAGGGAAAAAAGGCAGAAACTTTCTTTATTTTAAGGCAAAAAGGCAGAAATTTCTAATATTTTGTGGCAAAAAGCAGAAATTCCCCTTATTTTGAGGTATAAAGGCTGAAATTCCCTTTATTTGGGGGCAAAAAGGCAGAAATTTCCCTTATTTTGGGGCAAAATTGCAGAAATTTCACTTATTTCAGGGTAATAAGTCAGAAATTCCCCTTATTATGGGGGAAAAAGACAGAAATTCCACTTATTTAGAGGCATAAAGGCAGAAATTCCCCTTATTTTGGAGCAAAAATCAAGAAATTTCCCTTTTTTATGGCAAAAAGGTATGCATTCCTCTTATTTTAGGGTAAAAAGGCAGAAATTCCCCGTATTTTGGAGCAAAATTGCAGAAATTCCCCTAATTGTGAGGCAAAAAGGCAAAAATTCTCCTTATTTTGGGGTAAAACTCAGAAATTCCACTTATTTGGGGGCAAAATTGCAGGAATTTACCTTATTTTGGGGCAAAATTGCAGAAATTTCCTTTATTTGGGGCAAAATTGCATAAAATTCACTTATTTTCAGGTAAAAAGGCTGAAATTTCCTTTATTTTGGGGTTAAAAGGTAGAAATTCCCCTTGTTTTGGGGCAAAATTGCAGAAATTTTCCTTATTTTAGGGCAAAAAGGCAGAAATTCCTTATATTTTGAGGCAAAAAGGCAGAAATTCCCCTTATTTTGGGGTAAAATTGCAGAAATTTCAAATATTTCAGTGCAAAATGGCAGAAATTTCTCTTATTTTGGGGCAAAAATGGAATCCCTAATTTTTGGCTAAAATTGCAGAAATTTCACTTATTTCCAGACAAAAAGGCAGAAATTCCACTTAATTTCAGGCAAAAAGGCAGCAATGACCCGTATTTTGGAACAAAATTGCATAAATTCCCCTAATTTTGGATCAAAAAGGCAGAAATTCCCCTTATTTTGGCATAAAATTGCAGAAATTTCAATTATTTCGCGGCAAAATGGAAGAAATTCCCCTTATTTTCGGTGAAAGAGGCAGAAAATCCTCGTATTTTGGAGCAAAATTGGAGAAATACACCTAATTTTGGGGTAAAACATGCAGTAATTTTCTTTTTTGTGGCAAAAAGGTAGAAATTTCCCTTATTTTGGGGCAAATGTCAGAAATTCCCCTTATTTTGGGGCAAAATTGCAGAAATTTGCTTTATTATGGAAAAAAATTTCAGATATTTCCCTTATTCTAAGGCAAAATTGCAGAAATTTTACTTATTTCAGAAAAAAAAAAGCAAAAATTTTTCTTATTTTGGGGCAAAAAGTCAGAAATTTCTATTATTTTATGGGCAAAAAGGCAAAAATTCACCTTATTTTGGGGTAAAATTGCAGAAATTTAACATATTTCAGAGCAAAAGAGCAGAAATTCCCCTTATTTTGGGACAAAAAGGCAGAAATTCCCTTTATTTTGGGATAAAAATTGCAGAAAATTCCCTTATTTGGAAGCAAAAAGGAAGAAAATCCTTTTAATTTTGGGAAAAAGGCAGAATTTCCCTGGATTTTGGAGCAAAATTGCAGAAATTCCCCTAATATTGGTGCAAAAATGCAGAAATTCCCTTTATTTGGGGCAAAAAGGCAGAAGTTCCCCTTATTTTAGGGAAAAGAGGAAGAAATTCCCTTTATTTTGAAGGAAAATTGCAGAAACTCCCCTAATTTTGGGGCAAAAAGGCAGAAATTCCCTTTATTTTGGGGAAAAAAATACAGAAATTCTCCTTATTTTGGGGCAAAAATCAGAAATTTCCCTTATTTTGGGGCAAAATTTTAGAAATTTCTTCTATTTTGTTACAGACTTGCAGAAATTTTTCTTATTTTCTGGAAAAAAGGAAGAAATTCCCCTTATTTTGGGATAAAATTTCAGAAATTTCCCTTATTTGGGGGCAAAAAACAGAAATTCCCCTTATTTTGTTGCAAAATTGCAGAAATTTCCCTTATTATGGAAAAAATTTGCAGAAATTTCCCTTATTTTGGGGCAAAATTGCAGAAATTTCACTTATTTCAGAGAAAAAAACTGAGAAATTTCTCTTATTTTGGAACAAAAAGGCAGAAATTTCTTTTATTTTGGTACAAAATTGTAGAAATTTTCTTTATTTGGGGGCAAAAATACAGAAATTCCCTATATTTTGGGGCAAAAATGCAGAGATTCCCCTTATTATGAGGTAAAATGCTGAAATTCCCCTTATTTTGGGGCAAAAAGACAGAAATTCCCTTTATTTTGTGGCAAAAAGGCAGAAATTTCCCTTATTTTGTGGCAAAATTGCAGAAATTTCACATATTTCAGGGCAAAAATCAAAAATTCCTTTTATTTTGGGGCAAAAAGACAGAAATTCCGTTTATTTTTGGGTAAAAACGCAGAAATTTCACTTATTTTGAGGTAAGAAGGAAGAAATTCCTCTTATTTTGGGGCAAAAATGAAGAAATTTCTCTTTTTGGTTGCAAAAGGTATACATTTTACTTATTTTCGGGCAAAAAGCAGAAATTCCTCGTATTTTGGAGCACAATTGCAGAAAATCCACTAATTGTGGAGCAAAAAGGCAGAAAATCCCTATATGTTCAGGCAAAAACACAGAAATTCTCTTTATTTTGGGGCAAAACTCAGAAATTTCACTTATTTTGGGGCAAAATTGAAGAAATTTCACTTATTTCAGAGAAAAAAGGCAGAAACTTTCTTTATTTTGGGGCAAAAAGGCAGAAATTCCTAATATTTTGTGGCAAAATCCAGAAATTCCCCTTATTTTGAGGTAAAAAGGCTGAAATTCCCTTTATTTGGGGGCAAAAAGGCAGAAATTTCCATTATTTTGGGGCAAAATTGCAGAAATTTCACTTATTTCAGGGTAATAAGTCAGAAATTCCCCTTATTATGAGGGAAAAATACAAAAATTCCACTTATTTAGAGGCATAAAGGCAGAAATTCCCCTTATTTTGGAGCAAAAATGAAGAAATTTCCCTTTTTTATGGCAAAAAGGTATGCATTCCCCTTATTTTAGGGTAAAAAGGCAGAAATTCCCCGTATTTTGGAGCAAAATTGCAGAAATTCTCCTAATTGTGGGGCAAAAAGGCAAAAATTCTCCTTATTCTGGGGCAAAACTCAGAAATTCCACTTATTTTGGGGCAAAATTTCAGGAATTTACTTTATTTTGGGGCAAAATTGCAGAAATTTCCCTTATTTGGGGCAAAATTGCAGAAAATTCACTTATTTTCAGGTAAAAAGGCTGAAATTCCCTTTATTTTGAGGTAAAAAGGGAGAAATTCCCCTTATTTTGGGGCAAAATTGCAGAAATTTTCCATATTTTAGGGCAAAAAGGCAGAAATGCCTTATATTTTGGGGCAAAAAAGCAGAAATTCCCCTTATTTTGGGGTAAAATTGCAGAAATTTCAAATATTTCAGTGCAAAATGGCAGAAATTTCCCTTATTTTGGGGCAAAAATGGAATCCCTAATTTTTGGCTAAAATTGTAAAAATTTCACTTATTTCCAGACAAAAAGGCAGAAATTCCACTTAATTTCAGGCAAAAAGGCAGCAATGACCCGTATTTTGGAGCAAAATTGCATAAATTCCCCTAATTTTGGATCAAAAAGGCAGAAATTCCCCTTATTTTGGCGTAAAACTGCAGAAATTTCAATTATTTCGCGGCAAAATGGAAGAAATGCCCCTTATTTTCGGTGAAAGAGGCAGAAAATCCTCGTATTTTGGAGCAAAGTTGCAGAAATACACCTAATTTTGGGGTAAAACATGCAGGAATTTTCTTTTTTGTGGCAAAAAGGCAGAAATTCCCCTTATTTTGGGGCAAATGTCAGAAATTCCCCTTATTTTGGGGCAAAATTGCAGAAATTTGCTTTATTATGGAGAAAAATTTCAGATATTTCACTTATTCTAGGGCAAAATTGCAGAAATTTCACTTATTTCAGAAAAAAAAAAGCAAAAATTTTTCTTATTTTGGGGCAAAAAGGCAGAAGTTCCCATTATTTTGGGGCAAAAAGGCAGAAATTCACCTTATTTTAGGGTAAAATTGCAGAAATTTCACATATTTCAGGGCAAAAAGGCAGAAATTCCCCGTATTTTGAGGTAAAATGCTGAAATTCCCCATATTTAGGCGCAAAAGGCAGAAATTCCCCTTATTTTGGGGCAAAAAGGCACAAATTTCCCTTATTTTCAGGCAAAATTGCAGAAATTTCATTTATTTCAGGGTAAAAAGTCAGTAATTACCCTTATTTTGGGGGAAAAAGAAGAAATTTCTTTTATTATGGTACAAAATTGAAGAAATTTTCTTTATTTTGGAACAAAAAGGCAGAAATTCCCAATATTTTGGGGTAAAAGTCAGAAATTCTTTTTATTTTGAGGTAAAATGCAGAAATTTCTTTTATTTAGAGGTAAAATACAGAAATTCCATTAATATTGGTGGAAAATGCAGAAATTCCCTTTATTTTGGGGCTAAAAGGCAGAAATTTTCCGTATTTTGAAAAAAAATTGCAGAAATTCTCATAATTTTCAGGCAAAAAGGCTTAAATTCTTTTTATTTTGGGGCAAAAATACAAAATATCTTCTTTTTTCGGGTGCAAAAAGTCAGAAATTCCCCTTATTTGGGGCAAAATTTCAGAAATTTCCTTTACTTTGGGGAAAAATTGCAGAAATTTCTCTTATTTTGGGGCAAAATTGCAGAAATTTCAATTATTTCAGGGAAATAAGGCAGAAATTTCTTTTATTTTGGAACAAAAAGGAAGAAATTTCTTTTAATTTGGTACAAAATTGCAGAAATTTTTCTTATTTTGGTGCAAAAAGGCAGAAATTTCCCATATTTTGGGGCAAAATGCAGAAATTCCTTTTATTTTGAGGAAAAGAGGCTGAAATAGCCCTTATTTTGGGGCAAAAGGCAGAAATTCTCCTTATTTTGGGGCAAAAAGCAGACATTTCCCTTATTTTGGGGAAAAATTTTAGAAATTTCACTTATTTCAGGGCAGAAAGTCAGAAATACCCCTTATTTTGGGGCAAAAAGACAGAAATTCTGTTTATTTTTGTGGAAAAGTCAGAAATTGCACTTATTTTGAGTCAAAAAGGCGAAAAATCGTCTTATTATGGGGCAAAAGTGAAGAAATTTCCCTTTTTTATAGCAATAAGGTATACATTGCCTTTATTTTCAGGCAAAAAGGCAGAAATTCCCCGTATTTTGAGCAAAATTGCAGAAATTCCCCTAATTTTGGGGCAAAAAGGCAGAAATTCCCCTTATTTTGAGGTAAAACTGCAAAAATTTCACTTATTTCGCGGCAAAATGGCAGAAATTCCCCTTATTTTCGGCGAAAAAGGCAGAAAATCTTCGTATTTTGGAGCAAAATTGCAGAAATTCACCTAATTTTTGGGTAAAACATGCAGTAATTTTCATTATTTTGTGGCAAAAAGGCAGAAATTCCCCTTATTTTGGGGCAAATGGCAGAAATTCCCCTTATTTTAGGGCAAAATTGCAGAAATTTCCTTTATTTGGGGGCAAAAAACAGAAATTCTCTTTATTTTGGGGCAAAATTGCAGAAATTTGCTTTATTTGGGGGCAAAAAACAGAAATTCCCCTTATTTTGCAGCAAAATTGCAGAAATTTGCTTTATTATGGGGAAAAATTGGAGAAATTTCCCTTATTTTAGGGCAAAATTGCAGAAATTTCACTTATTTCAGAAGAAAAAACAAAAATTTTTCTTATTTTGGGGCAAAAAGGCAGAAATTCCCATTATTTTGGGGCAAAAAGGCAGAAATTCACTTTATTTTGGGGTAAAATTGCAGAAATTTCACATATTTCAGGGCAAAAAGGCAGAAATTCCCCTTATTTTGAGGTAAAATGCTGAAATTTCCCAAATTTTGGGGCAAAAGGCAGAAATTCCCCTAATATTGGGGAAAAAATGCAGAAATTCCCATTATTTTGGGGCTAAAAAACAGGAATTTTCCATATTTTGAAGAAAAATTGCAGAAATTCTCATAATTTTCAGGCAAAAAGGCTGAAATTCTCCTTATTTTGGGGCAAAAATACAGAAAATCTTTTTTTTTTCGGGTGCAAAAAGTCAGAAATTCCCCTTATTTGGGGCAAAATTGCAGAAATTTCCTCTTCTTTGGGGCAAAATTGCAGAAATTTTCCTTATTTTGGGGCAAAATTGCAGAAATTTCACTTATTTCAGGGAAAAAAAGGCAGAAATTTCTCTTATTTTGGAATAAAAAGGCAGAAATTTATTCTTTTTTGGTACAAAATTGCAGAAATTTTTCTTATTTTGGGGCAAAAAAGCAGAAATTTCCCATATTTTGGGGCAAAAGGCAGATATTCCCCTTATTTTGAGGAAAAAAGGCTTAAATTCCCCTTATTTTGGGGCAAAAGGCAGAAATTCTCCTTATTTTGGGGCAAAAAGCAGACATTTCCCTTATTTTGGGGAAAAATTTTAGAAATTTCACTTATTTCAGGGCAGAAAGTCAGAAATACCCCTTATTTTGGGGCAAAAAGACAGAAATTCTGTTTATTTTTGTGGAAAAGTCAGAAATTGCACTTATTTTGAGTCAAAAAGGCGGAAAATCGCCTTATTTTGGGCAAAAGTAAAGAAATTTCCCTTTTTTATAGCAAAAAGGTATACATTGCCTTTATTTTCAGGCAAAAAGGCAGAAATTCCCCGTATTTTGAGCAAAATTGCAGAAATTCCCCTAATTTTGGGGCAAAAAGGCAGAAATTCCCCTTATTTTGAGGTAAAACTGCAAAAATTTCACTTATTTCGCGGCAAAATGGCAGAAATTTCCCTTATTTTCGGCGAAAAAGGCAGAAAAACTTCGTATTTTGGAGCAAAATTGCAGAAATTCACCTAATTTTTGGGTAAAACATGCAGTAATTTTCATTATTTTGTGGCAAAAAGGCAGAAATTCCCCTTATTTTGGGGCAAATGGCAGAAATTCCCCTTATTTTAGGGCAAAATTGCAGAAATTTCCTTTATTTGGGGGCAAAAAACAGAAATTCTCTTTATTTTGGGGCAAAATTGCAGAAATTTGCTTTATTTGGGGGCAAAAAACAGAAATTCCCCTTATTTTGCAGCAAAATTGCAGAAATTTGCATTATTATGGGGAAAAATTGGAGAAATTTCCCTTATTTTAGGGCAAAATTGCAGAAATTTCACTTATTTCAGAAGAAAAAACAAAAATTTTTCTTATTTTGGGGCAAAAAGGCAGAAATTTCCATTATTTTGGGGAAAAAAGGCAGAAATTCACCTTATTTTGGGGTAAAATTGCAGAAATTTCACATATTTCAGGGCAAAAAGGCAGAAATTCCCCTTATTTTGAGGTAAATGCTGAAATTCCCCATATTTTGGGGCAAAAGGCAGAAATTCCCCTAATATCGGGGAAAAAATGCAGAAATTCCCATTATTTTGGGGCTAAAAAACAGGAATTTTCCATATTTTGAAGAAAAATTGCAGAAATTCTCATAATTTTCAGGCAAAAAGGCTGAAATTCTCCTTATTTTGGGGCAAAAATACAGAAAATCTTCTTTTTTCGGGTGCAAAAAGTCAGAAATTCCCCTTATTTGGGGCAAAATTGCAGAAATTTCCTCTATTTTGGGGCAAAATTGCAGAAATTTTCCTTATTTTGGGGCAAAATTGCAGAAATTTCACTTATTTCAGGGAAAAAAAGGCAGAAATTTCTCTTATTTTGGAATAAAAAGACAGAAATTTCTTTTATTTTGGTACAAAATTGCAGAAATTTTTCTTATTTTGGGGCAAAAAGGCAGAAATTTCCCATATTTTGGGGCAAAAGGCAGATATACCCCTTGTTTTGAGAAAAAAAGGCTGAAATTCCCCTTATTTTGGGGCAAAAGGCAGAAATTCTCCTTATTTTGGGGCAAAAAGCAGACATTTCCCTTATTTTGGGAAAAAAGTTTAGAAATTTCACTTATTTCAGGGCAAAAAGTCAGAAATTTCCCTTATTTTGGGGCAAAAAAACAGAAATTCCATTTATTTTTGGGGAAAAGTCAGAAATTGCACTTATTTTGAGTCAAAAAGGCGGAAAATCGCCTTATTATGGGGCAAAAGTGAAGAAATTTCCCTTTTTTATAGCAAAAAGGTATACATTGCCTTTATTTTCGGGCAAAAAGGAAGAAATTCCCCGTATTTTGGAGGAAAATTGCAGAAATTCCCCTAATTTTGGGGCAAAAAGGCAGAAATTTTCCTTATTTTGGGGTAAAACTGCAGAAATTTTACTTATTTCGCGGCAAAATGGCAGAAATTCCCCTTATTTTCGGCGAAAAAAACAGAAAATCCTCGTATTTTGGAGCAAAATTGCAGAAATTCACCTAATTTTGGGGTAAAACATGCAGTAATTTTCATTATTTTGTGGCAAAAAGGCAGAAATTCCCCTTATTTTGGGGCAAATGGCAGAAATTCCCCTTATTTTAGGGCAATATTGCAGAAATTTCCTTTATTTGGGGGCAAAAAAACAGAAATTCTCTTTATTTTGGGGCAAAATTGCAGAAATTTGCTTTATTAGGAGGCAAAAAACAGAAATTCCCCTTCTTTTGCAGCAAAATTGCAGAAATTTGCTTTATTATGGGGAAAAATTGGAGAAATTTCTCTTATTTTAGGGCAAAATTGCAGAAATTTCACTTATTTCAGAAGAAAAAACAAAATTTTTTCTTATTTTGGGGCAAAAAGGCAAAAATTCCCATTATTTTGGGGCAAAAAGGCAGAAATTCAACTTATTTTGGGGTAAAATTGCAGAAATTTCACATATTTCAGGGCAAAAAGGCAGAAATTCCCCTTATTTTGAGGTAAAATGCTGAAATTCCCCATATTTTGGGGCAAAAGGCAGAAATTCCCCTAATATCGGGGAAAAAATGCAGAAATTCCCATTATTTTGGGGCTAAAAAACAGGAATTTTCCATATTTTGAAGAAAAATTGCAGAAATTCTCATAATTTTCAGGCAAAAAGTCTGAAATTCTCCTTATTTTGGGGAAAAATACAGAAAATCTCTTTTTTTCGGGTGCAAAAAGTCAGAAATTCCCCTTATTTGGGGCAAAATTGCAGAAATTTCCTCTTCTTTGGGGCAAAATTGCAGAAATTTTCCTTATTTTGGGGCAAAATTGCAGAAATTTCACTTATTTCAGGGAAAAAAAGGCAGAAATTTCTCTTATTTTGGAATAAAAAGGCAGAAATTTCTTTTATTTTGGTACAAAATTGCAGAAATTTTTCTTATTTTGGGGCAAAAAGGCAGAAATTTCCCATATTTTGGGGCAAAAGGCAGATATTCCCCTTATTTTGAGGAAAAGAGGCTGAAATTCCCCTTATTTTGGGGCAAAAGGCAGAAATTCTCCTTATTTTGGGGCAAAAAGCAGACATTTCCCTTATTTTGGGGAAAAATTTTAGAAATTTCACTTATTTCAGGGCAGAAAGTCAGAAATACCCCTTATTTTGGGGCAAAAAGACAGAAATTCTGTTTATTTTTGTGGAAAAGTCAGAAATTGCACTTATTTTGAGTCAAAAAGGCGGAAAATCGCCTTATTATGGGAAAAGTAAAGAAATTTCCCTTTTATATAGCAAAAAGGTATACATTGCCTTTATTTTCAGGCAAAAAGGCAGAAATTCCCCGTATTTTGAGCAAAATTGCAGAAATTCCCCTAATTTTGGGGCAAAAAGGCAGAAATTCCCCTTATTTTGAGGTAAAACTGCAAAAATTTCACTTATTTCGCGGCAAAATGGCAGAAATTCCCCTTATTTTCGGCGAAAAAGGCAGAAAAACTTCGTATTTTGGAGCAAAATTGCAGAAATTCACCTAATTTTTGGGTAAAACATGCAGTAATTTTCATTATTTTGTGGCAAAAAGGCAGAAATTCCCCTTATTTTGGGGCAAATGGCAGAAATTCCCCTTATTTTAGGGCAAAATTGCAGAAATTTCCTTTATTTGGGGGCAAAAAACAGAAATTCTCTTTATTTTGGGGCAAAATTGCAGAAATTTGCTTTATTTGGGGGCAAAAAACAGAAATTCCCCTTATTTTGCAGCAAAATTGCAGAAATTTGCTTTATTATGGGGAAAAATTGGAGAAATTTCCCTTATTTTAGGGCAAAATTGCAGAAATTTCACTTATTTCAGAAGAAAAAACAAAAATTTTTCTTATTTTGGGGCAAAAAGGCAGAAATTCCCATTATTTTGGGGAAAAAAGGCAGAAATTCACCTTATTTTGGGGTAAAATTGCAGAAATTTCACATATTTCAGGGCAAAAAGGCAGAAATTCCCCTTATTTTGAGGTAAAATGCTGAAATTCCCCATATTTTGGGGCAAAAGGCAGAAATTCCCCTAATATCGGGGAAAAAATGCAGAAATTCCCATTATTTTGGGGCTAAAAAACAGGAATTTTCCATATTTTGAAGAAAAATTGCAGAAATTCTCATAATTTTCAGGCAAAAAGGCTGAAATTCTCCTTTTTTTTGGGGCAAAAATACAGAAAATCTCCTTTTTTCGGGTGCAAAAAGTCAGAAATTCCCCTTATTTGGGGCAAAATTGCAGAAATTTCCTCTACTTTGGGGCAAAATTGCAGAAATTTTCCTTATTTTGGGGCAAAATTGCAGAAATTTCACTTATTTCAGGGAAAAAAAGGCAGAAATTTCTCTTATTTTGGAATAAAAAGGCAGAAATTTCTTTTATTTTGGTACAAAATTGCAGAAATTTTTCTTATTTTGGGGCAAAAAGGCAGAAATTTCCCATATTTTGGGGCAAAAGGCAGATATTCCCCTTATTTTGAGGAAAAGAGGCTGAAATTCCCCTTATTTTGGGGCAAAAGGCAGAAATTCTCCTTATTTTGGGGCAAAAAGCAGACATTTCCCTTATTTTGGGGAAAAATTTTAGAAATTTCACTTATTTCAGGGCAGAAAGTCAGAAATACCCCTTATTTTGGGGCAAAAAGACAGAAATTCTGTTTATTTTTGTGGAAAAGTCAGAAATTGCACTTATTTTGAGTCAAAAAGGCGGAAAATCGCCTTATTTTGGGCAAAAGTAAAGAAATTTCCCTTTTATATAGCAAAAAGGTATACATTGCCTTTATTTTCAGGCAAAAAGGCAGAAATTCCCCGTATTTTGAGCAAAATTGCAGAAATTCCCCTAATTTGGGGGCAAAAAGGCAGAAATTCCCCTTATTTTGAGGTAAAACTGCAAAAATTTCACTTATTTCGCGGCAAAATGGCAGAAATTCCACTTATTTTCGGCGAAAAAGGCAGAAAATCTTCGTATTTTGGAGCAAAATTGCAGAAATTCACCTAATTTTTGGGTAAAACATGCAGTAATTTTCATTATTTTGTGGCAAAAAGGCAGAAATTCCCCTTATTTTGGTGCAAATGGCAGAAATTCCCCTTATTTTAGGGCAAAATTGCAGAAATTTCCTTTATTTGGGGGCAAAAAACAGAAATTCTCTTTATTTTGGGGCAAAATTGCAGAAATTTGCTTTATTTGGGGGCAAAAAACAGAAATTCCCTTTATTTTGCAGCAAAATTGCAGAAATTTGCTTTATTATGGGGAAAAATTGGAGAAATTTCCCTTATTTTAGGGCAAAATTGCAGAAATTTCACTTATTTCAGAAGAAAAAACAAAAATTTTTCTTATTTTGGGGCAAAAAGGCAGAAATTCCCATTATTTTGGGGCAAAAAGGCAGAAATTCACTTTATTTTGGGGTAAAATTGCAGAAATTTCACATATTTCAGGGCAAAAAGGCAGAAATTCCCCTTATTTTGAGGTAAAATGCTGAAATTCCCCATATTTTGGGGCAAAAGGCAGAAATTCCCCTAATATCGGGGAAAAAATGCAGAAATTCCCATTATTTTGGGGCTAAAAAACAGGAATTTTCCATATTTTGAAGAAAAATTGCAGAAATTCTCATAATTTTCAGGCAAAAAGGCTGAAATTCTCCTTTTTTTTGGGCAAAAATACAGAAAATCTCCTTTTTTCGGGTGCAAAAAGTCAGAAATTCCCCTTATTTGGGGCAAAATTGCAGAAATTTCCTCTACTTTGGGGCAAAATTGCAGAAATTTTCCTTATTTTGGGGCAAAATTGCAGAAATTTCACTTATTTCAGGGAAAAAAAGGCAGAAATTTCTCTTATTTTGGAATAAAAAGGCAGAAATTTCTTTTATTTTGGTACAAAATTGCAGAAATTTTTCTTATTTTGGGGCAAAAAGGCAGAAATTTCCCATATTTTGGGGCAAAAGGCAGATATTCCCCTTATTTTGAGAAAAAAAGGCTGAAATTCCCCTTATTTTGGGGCAAAAGGCAGAAATTCTCCTTATTTTGGGGCAAAATGCAGACATTTCCCTTATTTTGGGAAAAAAGTTTAGAAATTTCACTTATTTCAGGGCAAAAAGTCAGAAATTTCCCTTATTTTGGGGCAAAAAGACAGAAATTCCGTTTATTTTTGGGGAAAAGTCAGAAATTGCACTTATTTTGAGTCAAAAAGGCGGAAAATCGCCTTATTATGGGGCAAAAGTGAAGAAATTTCCCATTTTTATAGCAAAAAGGTATACATTGCCTTTATTTTCGGGCAAAAAGGAAGAAATTCCCCGTATTTTTAGCAAAATTGCAGAAATTCCCCTAATTTTGGGGCAAAAAGGCAGAAATTCCCCTTATTTTGGGGTAAAACTGCAGAAATTTCACTTATTTCGCTGCAAAATGGCAGAAATTCCCCTTATTTTCGGCGAAAAAAACAGAAAATCCTCGTATTTTGGAGCAAAATTGCAGAAATTCACCTAATTTTGGGGTAAAACATGCAGTAATTTTCATTATTTTGAGGCAAAAAGGCAGAAATTCCCCTTATTTTGGGGCAAATGGCAGAAATTCCCCTTATTTTAGGGCAATATTGCAGAAATTTCCTTTATTTGGGGGCGAAAAACAGAAATTCTCTTTATTTTGGGGCAAAATTGCAGAAATTTGCTTTATTAGGAGGCAAAAAACAGAAATTCCCCTTCTTTTGCAGCAAAATTGCAGAAATTTGATTTATTATGGGGAAAAATTGGAGAAATTTCCCTTATTTTAGGGCAAAATTGCAGAAATTTCACTTATTTCAGAAGAAAAAACAAAATTTTTTCTTATTTTGGGGCAAAAATGCAGAAATTCCCATTATTTTGGGGCAAAAAGGCAGAAATTCAACTTATTTTGGGGTAAAATTGCAGAAATTTCACATATTTCAGGGCAAAAAGGCAGAAATTCCCATTATTTTGAGGTAAAATGCTGAAATTCCGCATATTTTGGGGCAAAAGGCAGAAATTCCCCTAATATCGGGGGAAAAATGCAGAAATTCCCTTTATTTTGGGGCTAAAACGCAGAAATTTTCCGTATTTTGAAGAAAAATTGCAGAAATTCTCATAATTTTCAGGCAAAAAGACTGAAATTCTCTGTATTTTGGGGCAAAAAGACAGAAAATCTCCTTTTTACGGGTGCAAAAAGTTAGAAAATCCCCTTATTTGGGGCAAAATTGCAGAAATTTCCTCTACTTTGGGCAAAATTGCAGAAATTTTCCTTATTTTGGGGCAAAATTGCAGAAATTTCACTTATTTCAGGAAAAAAAGGCAGAAATTTCTCTTATTTTGGAACAAAAAGGCAGAAATTTCTTTTATTTTGGTACCAAATTGCAGAAACTTTTCTTATTTTGGGGCAAAAAGGCAGAAATTTCTCATATTTTGGGGCAAAGGGCAGAAATTCCCCTTATTTTGAGGAAAAAAGGCTGAAATTCTTTTTTTTTTGAGGCAAAAGGCAGAAATTCTCCTTATTTTGGGGCAAAAAGCTAACATTTCCCTTATTTTGGGGAAAAATTTTAGAAATTTCACATATTTCAGGGCAAAAAGTCAGAAATACCCCTTATTTTGAGGCAAAAAGACAGAAATTCTGTTTATTTTTGTGGAAAAGTCAGAAATTGCACTTATTTTAAGTCAAAAAGGTGGAAAATTGCCTTATTATGGGGCAAAAGTGAAGAAATTTCCCTTTTTTATAGCAAAAAGGTATACATTGCCTTTATTTTCGGGCAAAAAGGCAGAAATTCCCCGTATTTTGGAGCAAAATTGCAGAAATTCCCCTAATTTTGGGGCAAAAAGGCAGAAATTCCCCTTATTTTTGGATAAAACTGCAGAAATTTCACTTATTTCGCGGCAAAATGGTAGAAATTCCCCTTATTTCCGGCGAAAAAGGTAGAAAATCCTCGTATTTTGGAGCAAAATTGCAGAAATTCACCTAATTTTTGGGTAAAACATGCAGTAATTTTCATTATTTTGTGGCAAAAAGGCAGAAATTCCCCTTATTTTTGGGCAAATGGCAGAAATTCTTCTTATTTTAGGGCAAAATTGCAGAAATTTCTTTTATTTGGGGGCAAAAAACAGAAATTCTCTTTATTTTGGGGCAAAATTGCAGAAATTTGCTTTATTTGGGGGCAAAAAACAGAAATTCTTCTTATTTTGCAGCAAAATTGCAGAAATTTGCTTTATTATGGGGAAAAATTGGAGAAATTTCCCTTATTTTAGGGCAAAATTGCAGAAATTTCACTTATTTCAGAAGAAAAAACAAAAATTTTTCTTATTTTGGGGCAAAAAGGCTAAAATTCCCATTATTTTGGGGCAAAAAGTTAGAAATTCACCTTATTTTGGGGTAAAATTGCAGAAATTTCACATATTTCAGGGCAAAAAGCAGAAATTCCCCTTATTTTGAGGTAAAATGCTGAAATTCCCCATATTTTTGGGCCAAAGGCAGAAATTCCCCTTATTTTGGGCCAAAAAAGGCACAAATTTTCCTTATTTTCGGACAAAATTGCAGAAATTTCATTTATTTCAGGGTAAAAAGTCAGAAATTCCCCTTCTTTTTGGGGCAAAAAGAAGAAATTTCTTTTATTATGGTACAAAATTGAAGAAATTTTCTTTATTTTGGAACAAAAAGGCAGAAATTCCCCATATTTTGGGGTAAAAGTCAGAAATTCTTCTTATTTTGTGGTAAAATGCAGAAATTTCTTTTATTTAGAGGTAAAATACAGAAATTCCCCTAATATTAAGGGAAAATGCAGAAATTCCCTTTATTTTGGGGCTAAAAAGAAGAAATTTCCCGTATTTTGAAGAAAAATTGCAGAAATTCTCATAATTTTCGGGCATAAATGCTGAAATTCTCTTTATTTTGGGGCAAAAAGACAGAAAATCTTCTTTTTTCGGGTGCAAAAAGTCAGAAATTCCTTTTATTTGGGGCAAAATTGCAGAAAATTCCCTTAATTTGGGGCAAAATTGCAGAAATTTCACTTATTTCAGGGAAAAAAGGCAGAAATTTCTCTTATTTTGGAACAAAAAGGCAGGAATTTCTTTTATTTTGGTACAAAATTGGAGAAATTTTTCTTATTTTGGAACAAAAAGGCAGAAATTCCCCTTATATTGGGGCAAAAAGGTAGAAATTGTCCTTATTTTGGGGCAAAAAGCAGACATTTCCCTTATTTTGGGGAAAAATTTTAGAAATTTCACTTATTTAAGGGCAAAAAGTCAGAAATTCCCCTTATTTTGGGGCAAAAAGACAGAAATTTCGTTTATTTTTGGGGAAAAGGCAGAAATTGCACTTATTTTGAGTCAAAAAAGCGGAAAATCGCTTTATTTTGGGGCAAAAGTGAAAAAATTTCCCTTTTTTATAGCAAAAAGGTATACATTGCCTTTATTTTCGGGCAAAAAGGCAGAAATTCCTCGTATTTTGGAGCAAAATTGCAGAAATTCCCCTAATTTTGGGGGAAAAAGGCAGAAATTCCCCTTATTTTGGGGTAAAACTGCAAAAATTTCACTTATTTCGCAGCAAAATTGCAGAAATTCCCCATATTTTCGGCCAAAAAGGCAGAAAATACTCGTATTTTGGAGCAAAATTGCAGAAATTCACCTAATTTTGTGGTAAAACATGCAGTAATTTTATTTATTTTGTGGCAAAAAGACAGAAATTCCTCTTATTTTGGGGCAAATGGCAGAAATTCCTTTTATTTTAGAGCAAAATAGCAGAAATTTCCCTTATTTGGGGGCAAAAAACAGAAATTCCCCTTATTTTAAGGCAAAATTGCAGAAATTTGGTTTATTTGGGGGCAAAAAACAGAAATTCCTCTTATTTTGCGGAAAAATTTCCGAAATTGCTTTATTAAGGGGAAAAATTGCAGAAATTTCCCTTATTTTAGGGCAAAATTGCAAAAGTTTCACTTATTTCAGAAGAAAAAACAAAAATTTTTCTTATTTTGGGGCAAAAAGGCAGAAATTCCCATTATTTTGGGGCAAAAAGGCAGAAATTCACCTTATGTTGGGGTAAAATTGCAGAAATTTCACATATTTCAGGGCAAAAAGGCAGAAATTCCCCTTCTTTTGAGGTAAAATGCTGAAATTCCCCATATTTTGAGGCAAAAGGCAGAAATTCCCCTTATTTTGGGGCAAAAAAGGAACAAATTTTCCTTATTTTCGTGCAAAATTGCAGAAATTTCATTTATTTCAGGGTAAAAAGTCAGAAATTCCCCTTATTTTGGGGCAAAAAGGAGAAATTTCTTTTATTACGGTAAAAAATTGAAGAAATTTTCTTTATTTTGGAACAAAAAGGCAGAAATTCTCCATATTTTGGGGTAAAAGGCAGAAATTCTTCTTATTTTGAGGTAACATGCAGAAATTCCTTTTATTTTGAGGTAAAATGCAGAAATTCCCCTAATATCGGGGAAAAAAAATACAGAAATTCCCTATATTTTGGGGCTAAAAGGCAGGAATTTTCCGTGTTTTGAAGAAAAATTACAGAAATTCTCATAATTTTCAGGCAAAAAGGCTGAAATTCTCCTTATTTTGGGGCAAAATTGCAGAAATTTCCTCTCCTTTGGGGCAAAATTGCAAAAATTTCCCTTATTTTGGGGCAAAATTGCAGAAATTTCACTTATTTCAGGGAAAAAAGGCAGAAATTTCTCTTTTTTTTAAACAAAAAGGCAGAAATTTCTTTTATTTTGGTACAAAATTGCAAAAATTCTTTTTTTTGGGGGGCAAAAAGGCAGAAATTTCCCATATTTTGGGGAAAAAGGCAGAAATTCCCCTTATTTTGAGGAAAAAAGGCTGAAATTCTCCTTATTTTGGGGCAAAAGGCAGAAATACTCCTTATTTTGGGGCAAAAAGCAGACATTTCCCTTATTTTGGGGAAAAATTTTAGAAATTTCACTTATTTCAGGGCAAAAAGCCAGAAATTCCCATTATTTTGGGGCAAAAAGACAGAAATTCCGTTTATTTTTGTGGAAAAGTCAGAAATTGCACTTATTTTGAGTCAAAAAGGCAGAAAATCGCCTTATTATGGGGCAAAAGTGAAGAAATTTCCCTTTTTTATAGCAAAAAGTTATACATTGCCTTTAATTTCGGGCAAAAAGGCAGAAATTCCCTGTATTTTGGAGCAAAATTGCAGAAATTCCCCTAATTTTGGGGCAAAAAGGCAGAAATTCCCCTTATTTTGGGGTAAAACTGCAGAAATTTCACTTATTTCGCGGCAAAATGGCACAAATTCCCCTTATTTTCGGCGAAAAAGGCAGAAAATCCTCGTATTTTGGAGCAAAATTGCAGATATTCACCTAATTTTGGGGTAAAACATGCAGTAATTTTCATTATTTTGTTGCAAAAAGGCAGAAATTCCCCTTATTTTGGGGCAAATGGCAGAAATTCCTTTTATTTTAGGGCAAAATTGCAGAAATTTCCCTTATTTGGGGGCAAAAACCAGAAATTCTCTTTATTTTGGTGCAAAATTGCAGAAATTTGCTTTATTTGGGGGCAAAAAACAGAAATTCCCCTTATTTTGCAGCAAAATTGCAGAAATTTGCTTTATTATGGGAAAAAATTGCAGAAATTTGCCTCATTTTAGGGCAAAATTGCAGAAATTTCACTTATTTCAAAAGCAAAAACAAAAATTTTTCTTATTTTGGGGCAAAAAGGCAGAAATTCCCATTATTTTGGGGCAAAAAGGCAGAAATTCCCATTATTTTGGGGTAAAATTGCAGAAATTTCACATATTGTAGGGCAAAAAGGCAGAAATTCCCCTTCTTTTGAGGTAAAATGCTGTAATTCCCCATATTTTGGGGCAAAAGGCAGAAATTCCCCCTATTTTGGGGCAAAAAAAACCACAAATTTTCCTTATTTTCGGGCAAAATTGCAGAAATTTCATTTATTTCAGGGTATAAAGTCAGAAATTCCCCTTATTTTGGGGCAAAAATGAGAAATTTATTTTATTATGGTACAAAATTGAAGAAATTTTCTTTATTTTGGAACAAAAAGGCAGAAATAACCCATATTTTGGGGTAAAAGGCAGAAATTCTTCTAATTTGAATTAACATGCAGAAATTCCTTTTATTTAGAGGTAAAATGCAGAAATTCCCCTAATATTGGGGACAAAGGCAGAAATTCCCTTTATTTTGGGGCTAAAATGCAGAAATTTTCTGTATTTTGAAGAAAAATTGCAGGAATTCTCATAATTTTTGGGCAAAAATTCTGAAATTCTCCTTATTTTTGGTCAAAAAGACAGAAAATCTCCTTTTTTCGGGTGCAAAAATTCAGAAATTCCCATTATTTTGGGCAAAATTGCAGAAATGTCCTCTACTTTGGGGCAAAATTGCAGAAATTTCCCTTATTTTGGGGCAAAATTGCAGAAATTTCACTTATTTCAGAGCAAATAGGCAGAAATTTCTCTTATTTTGGAACAAAAAGGCAGAAATTTCTTTTATTTTTGTACAATATTTCGGAAATTTTTCATATTTTAAGGAAAAAAGGCTGAAATTCCCCTTATTTTGGGGCAAAAAGGCAGAAATTCCCCTTATTTTGGAGCAAAAAGCAGACATTTCCCTTATTTTGAGAAATAATTTTAGAAATTTCACTTATTTCAGGGCAAAAAGTCAGAAATTCCCCTTATTTTGGGGCAAAAAGACAGAAATTCCGTTTATTTTTGGGGAAAAGGCAGAAATTGCACTTATTTTGAGTCAAAAAGATGAAAGATCCCCTTATTTTGGGGCAAAAGTGAAGAAATTTCCCTTTTTTATAGCAAAAAGGTATACATTGCCTTTATTTTCGGGCAAAAAGGCAGAAATTCCTCGTATTTTGGAGCAAAATTGCAGAAATTCGCCGAATTTTGGGGCAAAAAGGCAGAAATTCACATTATTTGGGGGTAAAACTGCAGAAATTTCACTTATTTCGCGGCCAAATCGCAGAAATTCCTTTTATTTTTGGCAAAAAAGGCAGAAAATCATCGTATTTTGGAGCAAAATTGCAGAAATTCACCTAATTTTGGGGTAAAACATGCAGTAATTTTCTTTATTTTGTAGCAAAAAGGCAGAAATTCCCCTTATTTTGGGGCAAATGGCAGAAATTCCCCTTATTTAAGGGCAAAATTGCAGAAATTTCCCTTATTTGGGGGCAAAAAACAGAAATTCCCCTTATTTTGGGGCAAAATTGCTGAAATTTGCTTTATTTGGGGGCAAAAAACAGAAATTCCCCTTATTTTGCAGCAAAATTGCGGAAATTTGCTTTATAATGGGGTAAAATTGCAGAAATTTCCCTTATTTTAGGGCAAAATTGCAGAAATTTCACTTGTTTCAGGAAAAAAACAAAATTTTTTCTTATTTTGGGGCAAAAAGGCAGAAATTCCCATTATTTTGGGGCAAAAAGGCAGAAATTTACCTTATTTTGGGGTAAAATGGCAGAAATTTCACATATTTCAGGGCAAAAAGACAGAAATTTCCCTTATTTTGGGGCAAAAAGGAGAAATTTCTTTTATTATGGTACAAAGTTGAAGAAATTTTCTTTATTTTGGAACAAAAAGGCAGAAATTCCCCATATTTTGGGGCAAAAGTCAGAAATTCTTCTTATTTTGAGGTAACATGCAGAAATTTCTTTTATTTAGAGGTAAAATGCTGAAATTCCCCTAATATTTGGGAAAAATGCAGAAATTCCCTTTATTTTGGGGCTAAAAGGCAGAAATTTTCTGTATTTTGAAGAAAAATTACAGAAATTCTCATAATTTCCGGGCAAAAAACTGAAATTCTTTTTATTTTGGGACAAAATACAGAAAATCTTGTTTTTTCGGGTGCAAAAAGTAAGAAATTCCCCTTATTTGGGGCAAAATTGCAGAAATTTCCCTTATTTTGGGCCAAAATTGCAGAAATTTTACTTATTTCAGGGAAAAAAGGCAGAAATTTCTCTTATTTTGGAACAAAAAGGCAGAAATTTTTTTTATTTTGGTAAAAAATTGCAGAAATTTTTCTTATTTTGGCGCAAAAAGGCAGAAATTTCCTATATTTTTGGGTAAAAGGCAGAAATTCCCCTTATTTGAGGAAAAAAGGCTGAAATTCCCCTTATTTTGGGGCAAAAAAGCAGAAATTCTCCTTATTTTGGGGCAAAAAGCAGACATTTTTCTTATTTTGGAGAAAAATTTTAGAAATTTCACTTATTTCAGGGCAAAAAGTCAGAAATTCCCTTATTTTGGGGCAAAAAGACAGAAATTCCTTTTATTTTTGGGGAAAAGGCAGAAATTGCACTTATTTTGAGGCAAAAAGGCGGAAAATCGCCTTATTTTGGGGCAAAAGTGAAGAAATTTCCCTTTTTCATAGCAAAAAGTTATACATTGCCTTTATTTTCGGGCAAAAAGACAGAAATTCCCTGTATTTTGGAGCAAAATTGCAGAAATTCCCTTAATTTTGGGGCAAAAAGGCAGAAATTCCCCTTATTTTGGGGTAAAACTGCAGAAATTTCACTTATTTCGCGGTAAAATGGCAGAAATTCCCCTTATTTTCGGCGAAAAAGGCAGAAAATCCTCGTATTTTGGAGCAAAATTGCAGAAATTCACCTAATTTTGGGGTAAAACATGCAGTAATTTTCTTTATTTTGTGGCCAAAAGGCAGAATTTCCCCTTATTTTGGGGCAAATGGCAGAAATTCCTTTTATTTTAGGGCAAAATTGCAGAAATTTCCCTTATTTGGGACAAAAAACAGAAATTCCCCTTATTTTGAGGCAAAATTGCAGAAAGTTGCTTTATTTGGGGGCAAAAAACAGAAATTCTCCTTTATTTTGCAGCAAAATTGCAGAAATTTGCTTTATTATGGGGTAAAATTGCAGAAATTTCTCATATTTTAGGGCAAAAACGCAGAAATTCCCCTTATTTTGAGGTAAAATGCTGAAATTCCCATTATTTTGGGGCAAAAGGCAGAAATTCCCCTTATTTTCGGGCAAAAAAGGCACAAATTTCCCTTATTTTCGGGCAAAATTGCAGAAATTTCATTTAATTCAGGGTAAAAAGTCAGAAATTCCCCTTATTTTGGGGCAAAAAGCAGAAATTTCTTTTATTATGGTACAAAATTGAAGAAATTTTCTTTATTTTGGAACAAAAAAGCAGAAATTCCCCATATTTTGAGTTAAAAGGCAGTAATTCTTCTTATTTTGAGGTAAAATGCAGAATTTCCCATTATTTAGAAGTAAAATGCAGAAATTTCCCAAACATTGGAGAAAAATGCAGAAATTCCCTTTATTTTGTGGCAAACTGAAGAAATTTCTCTTTTTTATGGCAAAAAGGTATACATTCCCTTTATTTACGGGCAAAAAAGCAGAAATTCCTTGTATTTTGAAGCATAATTGCAGAAATTCTCCTAATTTTGGGGCAAAAATGCAGAAATTCTCCTTATTTGGGGCAAAATTGCAGAAATTTCCTTTCTTTGAGGCAAAATTGCAGAAATTTCCCTTATTTGGGGACAAAAAACAGAAATTCCCCTTATTTTGGGCCAAAATTGCAGAAATTTGCTTTATTTGGGGGAAAAAAACAGAAATTCCTCTTATTTTGCAGCAAAATTGCAGAAATTTGCTTTATTATGGGGCAAAATTGCAGAAATTTCACTTATTTCAGGGCAAAAAGGCAGAAATTTCTCTTATTTTGGAACAAAAGGCAGAAATTTCTTTTATTTTTGTACAATATTGCAGAAATTTTTCTTATTTTAAGGAAAAAGGCTGAAATTCCCCTTATTTTGGGGCAAAAAGGCAGAAATTATCCTTATTTTGGAGCAAAAAGCAGACATTTCCCTTATTTTGAGGAAACATTTTAGAAATTTCACTTATTTCAGGGCAAAAAGTCAGAAATTCCCCTTATTTTGGGGCAAAAAGACAGAAATTCCGTTTATTTTTGGGGAAAAGGCAGAAATTGCACTTATTTTGAGTCAAAAAGGCGGAAAATCGCCTTTTTCTGGGGCAAAAGTGAAGAAATTTCCCTTTTTTATAGCAAAAAGGTATACATTGCCTTTATTTTTGGGCAAAAAGGCAGAAATTCCCTGTATTTTGGAGCAAAATTGCAGAAATTCCCCTAATTTTGGGGCAAAAAGGCAGAAATTCCCCTTATTTTGGGGTAAAACTGCAGAAATTTCACTTATTTCGCGGCCAAATCGCAGAAATTCCCCTTATTTTTGGCGAAAAAGGCAGAAAATCATCGTATTTTGGAGCAAAATTGCAGAAATTCACCTAATTTTGGGGTAAAACATGCAGTAATTTTTTTTATTTTGTAGCAAAAAGGCAGAAATTCCCCTTATTTTTGGGCAAATGGCAGAAATTCCCCTTATTTAAGGGCAAAATTGCAGAAATTTCCCTTATTTGGGGGCAAAAAACAGAAATTTCCCTTATTTTGGGGCAAAATTGCTGAAATTTGCTTTATTTGGGGGCAAAAAACAGAAATTCCCCTTATTTTGCAGCAAAATTGCAGAAATTTGCTTTATTATGGGGTAAAATTGCAGAAATTTCCCTTATTTTAGGGCAAAATGGCAGAAATTTCACTTGTTTCAGGAAAAAAACAAAATTTTTTCTTATTTTGGGGCAAAAAGGCAGAAATTCCCATTATTTTGGGGCAAAAAGGCAGAAATTTACCTTATTTTGGGGTAAAATTGCAGAAATTTCACATATTTCAGGGCAAAAAGACAGAAATTTCCCTTATTTTGGGGCAAAAAGGAGAAATTTTTTTTATTATGGTACAAAGTTGAAGAAATTTTCTTTATTTTGGAACAAAAAGGCAGAAATTCCCCATATTTTGGGGCAAAAGTCAGAAATTCTTCTTATTTTGAGGTAACATGCAGAAATTTTTTTTATTTAGAGGTAAAATGCAGAAATTCCCCTAATATTTGGAAAAAATGCAGAAATTCCCTTTATTTTGGGGCTAAAAGGCAGAAATTTTCCGTATTTTGAAAAAAAATTGCAGAAATTCTCATAATTTCCGGGCAAAAAATCTGAAATTCTTTTTATTTTGGGACAAAATACAGAAAATCTTTTTTTTTCGGGTGCAAAATGTCAGAAATTCCCCTTATTTGGGGCAAAATTGCAGAAATTTCCTTTACTTTGGGGCAAAATTGCAGAAATTTCCCTTATTTTGGGGCAAAATTGCAGAAATTTTACTTATTTCAGGGAAAAAAGGCAGAAATTTCTCTTATTTTGGAACAAAAAGGCAGAAATTTTTTTTATTTTTGTAAAAAATTGCAGAAATTTTTCTTATTTTGGGGCAAAATGGCAGAAATTTCCTATATTTTTGGGTAAAGGCAGACATTCCCCTTATTTTGAGGAAAAAAGGCTGAAATTCCCCTTATTTTGGGGCAAAAAAGCAGAAATTCTCCTTATTTTGGGGCAAAAAGCAGACATTTCTCTTAGTTTTGGGAAAAATTTTAGAAATTTCACTTTTTTCAGGGCAAAAAGTTAGAAATTTTTCTTATTTGGGGGCAAAAAGACAGAAATTCCTTTTATTTTTGGGGAAAAGGCAGAAATTGCACTTATTTTGAGGCAAAAAGGCGGAAAATCGCCTTATTTTGGGGCAAAAGTGAAGAAATTTCCCTTTTTTATAGCAAAAAGTTATACATTGCCTTTATTTTCGGGCAAAAAGGCAGAAATTCCCTGTATTTTGGAGCAAAATTGCAGAAATTCCCCTAATTTTGGGGCAAAAAGGCAGAAATTCCCCTTATTTTGGGGTAAAACTGCAGAAATTTCACTTATTTCGCGGTAAAATGGCAGAAATTCCCCTTATTTTCGGCCAAAAAGGCAGAAAATCCTCGTATTTTGGAGCAAAATTGCAGAAATTCACCTAATTTTGGGGTAAAACATGCAGTAATTTTGTTTATTTTGTAGCAAAAAGGCAGAAATTCCCCTTATTTTGGGGCAAATGGAAGAAATTCCCCTTATTTAAGGGCAAAATTGCAGAAATTTCCCTTATTTGGGGGCAAAAAACAGAAATTTCCCTTATTTTGAGGCAAAATTGCAGAAAGTTGCTTTATTTGGGGGCAAAAAACAGAAATTCTCCTTTATTTTGCAGCAAAATTGCAGAAATTTGCTTTATTATGGGGTAAAATTGCAGAAATTTCACATATTTTAGGGCAAAAACGCAGAAATTCCCCTTATTTTGAGGTAAAATGCTGAAATTCCCCATATTTTGGGGCAAAAGGCAGAAATTCCCCTTATTTTGGGGCAAAAAAGTCACAAATTTCCCTTATTTTCGGGCAAAATTGCAGAAATTTCATTTAATTCAGGGTAAAAAGTCAGAAATTCCCCTTATTTTTGGGCAAAAAGGAGAAATTTCTTTTATTATGGTACAAAATTGAAGAAATTTTCTTTATTTTGGAACCAAAAAGCAGAAATTGCCCATATTTTGGGTTAAAAGGCATTAATTCTTCTTATTTTGAGGTAAAATGCAGAATTTCCCCTTATTTAGAGGTAAAATGCAGAAATTCCCCAAACATTGGAGAAAAATGCAGAAATTCCCTTTATTTTGCGGCAAACTGAAGAAATTTCTCTTTTTTATGGCAAAAAGGTATACATTCCCTTTATTTACGGGCAAAAAAGCAGAAATTCCTTGTATTTTGAAGCAAAATTGCAGAAATTCCCCTAATTTTGGGGCAAAAATGCAGAAATTCTCCTTATTTGGGGCAAAATTGCAGAAATTTCCTTTCTTTGGGGCAAAATTGCAGAAATTTCCCTTATTTTAGGGCAAAATTGCAGAAATTTCCCTTATTTGGGGACAAAAAACAGAAATTCCCCTTATTTTGGGCCAAAATTGCAGAAATTTGCTTTATTTGGGTGAAAAAAACAGAAATTCCTCTTATTTTGCAGCAAAATTGCAGAAATTTGCTTTATTATGGGGAAAAATTGCAGAAATTTCCCTTATTTGAGGGCAAAATTGCAGAAATTTCACTTATTTCAGAAGAAAAAACAATAATTTTTCTTATTTTGGGGCAAAAATGCAGAAATTCACCTTATTTTGGGGTAAAATTGAAGAAATTTCACATATTTCAGGGCAAAAAGACAGAAATTCCCTTTATTTTGAGGTAAAATGCTGAAATTCACCATATTTTGGGGCAAAAGGCAGAAATTCCCCTTATTTTGGGGCAAAAAAGGCACAAATTTCTCTTATTTTTGGGCAAAATTGCAGAAATTTCATTTATTTCATGGTAAAAAGTCAGAAATTCCCCTTATTTTGGGGCCAAAATAAGAAATTTCTTTTATTATGGTACAAAATTGAAGAAATTTTCTTTATTTTTGAACAAAAAGGAAGAAATTCACCATATTTTAGGGTAAAATGCAGAAATTCTTCTTATTTTGAGGTAAAATGCAGAAATTCCCCTTATTAAGAGGTAAAATACAGAAATTCCCCTAATATTGGGGAAAAATGCAGAATTCCCCTTTATTTTGGGGCTAAAAGGCAGAAATTTTCTGTATTTTGAAGAAAAATTGAAGTAATTCTCAAAATTTTCGGGCAAAAAGGCTGAAATTTTCCTTATTTTTGGGCAAAAAGTCAGAAAATCTCTTTTTTTCGGGTGCAAAAAGTCAAAATTCCCCTTATCTAGGGCAAAATTGCAGAAATTTCCTCTACTTTGGGGCAAAATTGCAGAAATTTCCCTTATTTTGGGGCAAAATTGCAGAAATTTCAATTATTTCAGGGAAAAAAGGCAGAAATATCTCTTATTTTGGAACAAAAAGGCAGAAATTTCTTTTATTTTGGTACAAAATTGGAGAAATTTTTCTTATTTTGGGGACAAAAGGCAGAAATTTCCCATATTTTTGGGCAAAAGGCAGAAATTCCCCTTATTTTGGGGCAAAAAGCAGACATTTCCATTATTTTGGGGAAAAATTTTAGAAATTTCACTTATTTCAGGGCAAAAAGTCAGAAATTTCCCTTATTTTGGGGCAAAAAGACAGAAATTCTGTTTATTTTTGGGGAAAAGGCAGAAATTGCACTTATTTTGAGTCAAAAAGGCGGAAAATCGCCTTATTTTGGGGCAAAAGTGAAGAAATTTCCCTTTTTTATAGCAAAAAGGTATACATTGCCTTTATTTTCGGGCAAAAAGGCAGAAATTCCCCGTATTTTGGAGCAAAATTGCAAAAATTCCCCTAATTTTCGGGCAAAAAGGCAGAAATTCCCCTTATTTTGGGGTAAAACTGCAGAAATTTCACTTATTTCGCGGCAAAATGGCAGAAATTCCCCATATTTTCGGCGGAAAAGGCAGAAAATCCTCGTATTTTGGAGCAAAATTGCAGAAATTCACCTAATTTTGGGGTAAAACATAAAGTAATTTTCTTTATTTTGTGGCAAAAAGGCAGAAATTCCCCTTATTTTGGGGCAAATGGCAGAAATTCCCCTTATATAAGGGCAAAATAGCAGAAATTCCCCTTATTTTGGGGCAAAATTGCAGAAATTTGCTTTATTTGGGGGCAAAAAACAGAAATTCCTCTTATTTTGTGGCAAAATTGCAGAAATTTGCTTTATTATGGGGAAAAATTGCAGAAATTTCCCTTATTTTAGAGCAAAAGTGCAGAAATTACGCTTATTTCAGAAGAAAAAACAAAAATTTTACTTATTTTGGGGCAAAAAGGCAGAAATTCCCATTATTTTGGGGCAAAAAGGCAGAAATTTACCTCATTTTGTGGTAAAATTGCAGAAATTTCACATATTTCAGGGCAAAAAGACAGAAATTTCCCTTATTTTGGGGCAAAAAGAAGAAATTTCTTTTATTATGGTACACAGTTGAAGAAATTTTCTTTATTTTGTAACAAAAAGGCAGAAATTCCCCATATTTTGGGTTAAAAGGCAGTAATTCTTCTTATTTTGAGGTAAAATGCAGAATTTCCCCTTATTTAGAGGTAAAATGCAGAAATTCCCCAAACATTGGAGAAAAATGCAGAAATTCCCTTTATTTTGCGGCAAACTGAAGAAATTTCTCTTTTTTATGGCAAAAAGGTATACATTCCCTTTATTTACGGGCAAAAAAGCAGAAATTCCTTGTATTTTGAAGCAAAATTGCAGAAATTCCCCTAATTTTGGGGCAAAAATGCAGAAATTCTCCTTATTTGGGGCAAAATTGCAGAAATTTCCTTTCTTTGGGGCAAAATTGCAGAAATTTCCCTTATTTTAGGGCAAAATTGCAGAAATTTCCCTTATTTGGGGACAAAAAACAGAAATTCCCCTTATTTTGGGCCAAAATTGCAGAAATTTGCTTTATTTGGGTGAAAAAAACAGAAATTCCTCTTATTTTGCAGCAAAATTGCAGAAATTTGCTTTATTATGGGGAAAAATTGCAGAAATTTCCCTTATTTGAGGGCAAAATTGCAGAAATTTCACTTATTTCAGAAGAAAAAACAATAATTTTTCTTATTTTGGGGCAAAAATGCAGAAATTCACCTTATTTTGGGGTAAAATTGAAGAAATTTCACATATTTCAGGGCAAAAAGACAGAAATTCCCTTTATTTTGAGGTAAAATGCTGAAATTCACCATATTTTGGGGCAAAAGGCAGAAATTCCCCTTATTTTGGGGCAAAAAAGGCACAAATTTCTCTTATTTTTGGGCAAAATTGCAGAAATTTCATTTATTTCATGGTAAAAAGTCAGAAATTCCCCTTATTTTGGGGCCAAAATAAGAAATTTCTTTTATTATGGTACAAAATTGAAGAAATTTTCTTTATTTTTGAACAAAAAGGAAGAAATTCACCATATTTTAGGGTAAAATGCAGAAATTCTTCTTATTTTGAGGTAAAATGCAGAAATTCCCCTTATTAAGAGGTAAAATACAGAAATTCCCCTAATATTGGGGAAAAATGCAGAATTCCCCTTTATTTTGGGGCTAAAAGGCAGAAATTTTCTGTATTTTGAAGAAAAATTGAAGTAATTCTCAAAATTTTCGGGCAAAAAGGCTGAAATTTTCCTTATTTTTGGGCAAAAAGTCAGAAAATCTCTTTTTTTCGGGTGCAAAAAGTCAAAATTCCCCTTATCTAGGGCAAAATTGCAGAAATTTCCTCTACTTTGGGGCAAAATTGCAGAAATTTCCCTTATTTTGGGGCAAAATTGCAGAAATTTCAATTATTTCAGGGAAAAAAGGCAGAAATATCTCTTATTTTGGAACAAAAAGGCAGAAATTTCTTTTATTTTGGTACAAAATTGGAGAAATTTTTCTTATTTTGGGGACAAAAGGCAGAAATTTCCCATATTTTTGGGCAAAAGGCAGAAATTCCCCTTATTTTGGGGCAAAAAGCAGACATTTCCATTATTTTGGGGAAAAATTTTAGAAATTTCACTTATTTCAGGGCAAAAAGTCAGAAATTTCCCTTATTTTGGGGCAAAAAGACAGAAATTCTGTTTATTTTTGGGGAAAAGGCAGAAATTGCACTTATTTTGAGTCAAAAAGGCGGAAAATCGCCTTATTTTGGGGCAAAAGTGAAGAAATTTCCCTTTTTTATAGCAAAAAGGTATACATTGCCTTTATTTTCGGGCAAAAAGGCAGAAATTCCCCGTATTTTGGAGCAAAATTGCAAAAATTCCCCTAATTTTCGGGCAAAAAGGCAGAAATTCCCCTTATTTTGGGGTAAAACTGCAGAAATTTCACTTATTTCGCGGCAAAATGGCAGAAATTCCCCATATTTTCGGCGGAAAAGGCAGAAAATCCTCGTATTTTGGAGCAAAATTGCAGAAATTCACCTAATTTTGGGGTAAAACATAAAGTAATTTTCTTTATTTTGTGGCAAAAAGGCAGAAATTCCCCTTATTTTGGGGCAAATGGCAGAAATTCCCCTTATATAAGGGCAAAATAGCAGAAATTCCCCTTATTTTGGGGCAAAATTGCAGAAATTTGCTTTATTTGGGGGCAAAAAACAGAAATTCCTCTTATTTTGTGGCAAAATTGCAGAAATTTGCTTTATTATGGGGAAAAATTGCAGAAATTTCCCTTATTTTAGAGCAAAAGTGCAGAAATTACGCTTATTTCAGAAGAAAAAACAAAAATTTTACTTATTTTGGGGCAAAAAGGCAGAAATTCCCATTATTTTGGGGCAAAAAGGCAGAAATTTACCTCATTTTGTGGTAAAATTGCAGAAATTTCACATATTTCAGGGCAAAAAGACAGAAATTTCCCTTATTTTGGGGCAAAAAGAAGAAATTTCTTTTATTATGGTACACAGTTGAAGAAATTTTCTTTATTTTGTAACAAAAAGGCAGAAATTCCCCATATTTTGGGGCAAAAGTCAGAAATTCTTCTTATTTTGAGGTAACATGCAGAAATTTCTTTTATTTACAGGTAAAATGCAGAAATTCCCCTAATATTTAAGAAAAATGCAGAAATTCCCTTTATTTTGGGGCTAAAAGGCAGAAATTTTTCGTATTTTGAAGAAAAATTGCAGAAATTCTCATAATTTCCGGGCAAAAAACCAGAAATTCTTTTTATTTTGGGACAAAATACAGAAAATCTTTTTTTTTCGGGTGCAAAATGTCAGAAATTCCCCTTATTTGGGTCAAAATTGCAGAAATTTCCTTTACTTTGGGGCAAAATTGCAGAAATTTCCCTTATTTTGGGGCAAAATTGCAGAAATTTTACTTATTTCAGGGAAAAAAGGCAGAAATTTCTCATATTTTGGAACAAAAAGGCAGAAATTTTTTTTATTTTGGTAAAAAATTGCAGAAACTTTTCTTATTTTGGGGCAAAAAGGCAGAAATTTCCTATATTTTTGGGTAAAAGGCAGACATTCCCCTTATTTTGAGGAAAAAAGGCTGAAATTCTCCTTATTTTGGGGCAAAAAGCAGACATTTCTCTTAGTTTTTGGAAAAATTATAGAAATTTCACTTTTTTCAGGGCAAAAAGTTAGAAATTTCCCTTATTTTGGGGCAAAAGACAGAAATTCCGTTTATTTTTGGGGAAAAGGCAGAAATTGCACTTATTTTGAGGCAAAAAGGCGGAAAATCGCCTTATTTTGGGGCAAAAGTGAAGAAATTTCCCGTTTTTATAGCAAAAAGTTATACATTGCCTTTATTTTCGGGCAAAAAGGCAGAAATTCCCTGTATTTTGGAGCAAAATTGCAGAAATTCCCCTAATTTTGGGGCAAAAAGGCAGAAATTCCCCTTATTTTGGGGTAAAACTGCAGAAATTTCACTTATTTCGCTGTAAAATGGCAGAAATTCCCCTTATTTTCGGCCAAAAAGGCAGAATATCCTCGTATTTTGGAGCAAAATTGCAGAAATTCACCTAATTTTGGGGTAAAACATGCAGTAATTTTCTTTATTTTGTAGCAAAAAGGCAGAAATTCCCCTTATTTTGGGGCAAATGGCAGAAATTCCCCTTATTTAAGGGCAAAATTGCAGAAATTTCCCTTATTTGGGGGCAAAAACCAGAAATTCCCCTTATTTTGAGGCAAAATTGCAGAAAGTTGCTTTATTTGGGGGCAAAAAACAGAAATTCTCCTTTATTTTGCAGCAAAATTGCAGAAATTTGCTTTATTATGGGGTAAAATTGCAGAAATTTCACATATTTTAGGGCAAAAACGCAGAAATTCCCCTTATTTTGAGGTAAAATGCTGAAATTCCCCATATTTTGGGGCAAAAGGCAGAAATTCCCCTTATTTTGGGGCAAAAAAGGCACAAATTTCCCTTATTTTCGGGCAAAATTGCAGAAATTTCATTTAATTCAGGGTAAAAAGTCAGAAATTCCCCTTATTTTGGGGCAAAAAGGAGAAATTTCTTTTATTATGGTACAAAATTGAAGAAATTTTCTTTATTTTGGAACAAAAAAGCAGAAATTCCCCATATTTTGGGTTAAAAGGCAGTAATTCTTCTTATTTTGAGGTAAAATGCAGAATTTCCCCTTATTTAGAGGTAAAATGCAGAAATTCCCCAAACATTGGAGAAAAATGCAGAAATTCCCTTTATTTTGCGGCAAACTGAAGAAATTTCTCTTTTTTATGGCAAAAAGGTATACATTCCCTTTATTTACGGGCAAAAAAGCAGAAATTCCTTGTACTTTGAAGCAAAATTGCAGAAATTCCCCTAATTTTGGGGCAAAAATGCAGAAATTCTCCTTATTTGGGGCAAAATTGCAGAAATTTCCTTTCTTTGGGGCAAAATTGCAGAAATTTCCCTTATTTTAGGGCAAAATTGCAGAAATTTCCCTTATTTGGGGACAAAAAACAGAAATTCCCCTTATTTTGGGCCAAAATTGCAGAAATTTGCTTTATTTGGGGGAAAAAAACAGAAATTCCTCTTATTTTGCAGCAAAATTGCAGAAATTTGCTTTATTATGAGGAAAAATTGCAGAAATTTCCTTTATTTGAGGGCAAAATTGCAGAAATTTCACTTATTTCAGAAGAAAATACAAAAATTTTTCTTATTTTGGGGCAAAAAGGCAGAAATTCCCATTATTTTGGGGCAAAAAGGCATAAATTCACCTTATTTTGGGGTAAAATTGAAGAAATTTCACATATTTCAGGGCAAAAAGGCAGAAATTCCCCTTATTTTGTGGTAAAATGCTGAAATTCACCATATTTTGGGGCAAAAGGCAGAAATTCCCCTTATTTTGGGGCAAAAAAAGGCACAAATTTCTCTTATTTTTGGGCAAAATTGCAGAAATTTCATTTATTTCAGGGTAAAAAGTCAGAAATTCCCCTTATTTTGGGGCCAAAAGGAGAAATTTCTTTTATTATGGTACAAAATTGAAGAAATTTTTTTTATTTTTGAACAAAAAGGCAGAAATTCACCATATTTTAGGGTAAAATGCAGAAATTCTTCTTATTTTGAGGTAAAATGCAGAAATTCCCCTTATTAAGAGGTAAAATGCAGAAATTCCCCTAATATTGGGGAAAAATGCAGAAATCCCCTTTATTTTAGTGCTAAAAGGCATAAATTTTCTGTATTTTGAAGAAAAATTGAAGTAATTCTCAAAATTTTCGGGCAAAAAGGCTGAAATTTTCCTTATTTTTGGGCAAAAAGTCAGAAAATCTCTTTTTTTCGGGTGCAAAAAGTCAAAATTCCCCTTATTTGGGGCAAAATTGCAGAAATTTCCTCTACTTTGGGGCAAAATTGCAGAAATTTCCCTTATTTTGGGGCAAAATTGCAGAAATTTCACTTATTTCAGGGAAAAAAGGCAGAAATATCTCTTATTTTGGAACAAAAAGGCAGAAATTTCTTTTATTTTGGTACAAAATTGGAGAAATTTTTCTTATTTTGGGGCCAAAAGGCAGAAATTTCCCATATTTTTGGGCAAAAGGCAGAAATTCCCTTTATTTTGGGGCAAAAAGCAGACATTTCCATTATTTTGGGGAAAAATTTTAGAAATTTCACGTATTTCAGGGCAAAAAGTCAGAAATTTCCCTTATTTTGGGGCAAAAAGACAGAAATTCTGTTTATTTTTGGGTAAAAGGCAGAAATTGCACTTATTTTGAGTCAAAAAGACGGAAAATCGCCTTATTTTGGGGCAAAAGTGAAGAAATTTCCCTTTTTTATAGCAAAAAGGTATACATTGCCTTTATTTTCGGGCAAAAAGGCAGAAATTCCCCGTATTTTGGAGCAAAATTGCAAAAATTCCCCTAATTTTCGGGCAAAAATGCAGAAATTCCCCTTATTTTGGGGCAAAAAGGAGAAATTTCTTTTATTATGGTACAAAATTGAAGAAATTTTCTTTATTTTGGAACAAAAAAGCAGAAATTCCCCATATTTTGGGTTAAAAGGCAGTAATTCTTCTTATTTTGAGGTAAAATGCAGAATTTCCCCTTATTTAGAGGTAAAATGCAGAAATTCCCCAAACATTGGAGAAAAATGCAGAAATTCCCTTTATTTTGCGGCAAACTGAAGAAATTTCTCTTTTTTATGGCAAAAAGGTATACATTCCCTTTATTTACGGGCAAAAAAGCAGAAATTCCTTGTACTTTGAAGCAAAATTGCAGAAATTCCCCTAATTTTGGGGCAAAAATGCAGAAATTCTCCTTATTTGGGGCAAAATTGCAGAAATTTCCTTTCTTTGGGGCAAAATTGCAGAAATTTCCCTTATTTTAGGGCAAAATTGCAGAAATTTCCCTTATTTGGGGACAAAAAACAGAAATTCCCCTTATTTTGGGACAAAATTGCAGAAATTTGCTTTATTTGGGGGAAAAAAACAGAAATTCCTCATATTTTCCAGCAAAATTGCAGAAATTTGCTTTATTATGGGGCAAAATTGCAGAAATTTCACTTATTTCAGGGCAAAAAGGCAGAAATTTCTCTTATTTTGGAACAAAAGGCAGAAATTTCTTTTATTTTTGTACAATATTGCAGAAATTTTTCTTATTTTAAGGAAAAAAGGCTGAAATTCCCCTTATTTTGGGGCAAAAAGGCAGAAATTATCCTTATTTTGGAGCAAAAAGCAGACATTTCCCTTATTTTGAGGAAAAATTTTAGAAATTTCACTTATTTCAGGGCAAAATTCAGAAATTCCTCTTATTTTGGGGAAAAAGACAGATATTCCGTTTATTTTTGGGGAAAAGGCAGAAATTGCACTTATTTTGAGTCAAAAAGGCGGAAAATCGCCTTTTTCTGAGGCAAAAGTGAAGAAATTTCCCTTTTTTATAGCAAAAAGGTATACATTGCCTTTATTTTCGGGCAAAAAGGCAGAAATTCCTCGTATTTTGGAGCAAAATTGCAGAAATTCCCCTAATTTTGGGGCAAAAAGGCAGAAATTCCCATTATTTTGGGGTAAAACTGCAGAAATTTCACTTATTTCGCGGCCAAATCGCAGAAATTCCCCTTATTTTTGGCGAAAAAGGCAGAAAATCATCGTATTTTGGAGCAAAATTGCAGAAATTCACCTAATTTTGGGGTAAAACATGCAGTAATTTTCTTTATTTTGTAGCAAAAAGGCAGAAATTCCCCTTATTTTGGGGCAAATGGCAGAAATTCCCCTTATTTAAGGGCAAATTTGCAGAAATTTCCCTTATTTGGGGGCAAAAAACAGAAATTCCCCTTATTTTGAGGCAAAATTGCAGAAATTTCCTTTCTTTGGGGCAAAATTGCAGAAATTTCCCTTATTTTAGGGCAAAATTGCAGAAATTTGCTTTATTATGGGGTAAAATTGCAGAAATTTCCCTTATTTTAGGGCAAAATTGCAGAAATTTCACTTGTTTCAGGAAAAAAACAAAATTTTTTCTTATTTTGGGGCAAAAAGGCAGAAATTCCCATTATTTTGGGGCAAAAAGGCAGAAATTTACCTTATTTTGGGGTAAAATTGCAGAAATTTCACATATTTCATTGCAAAAAGACAGAAATTTCCCTTATTTTGGGGCAAAAAGGAGAAATTTCTTTTATTATGGTACAAAGTTGAAGAAATTTTCTTTATTTTGGAACAAAAAGGCAGAAATTCCCCATATTTTTGGGGCAAAAGTCAGAAATTCTTCTTATTTTGAGGTAACATGCAGAAATTTCTTTTATTTAGAGGTAAAATGCAGAAATTCCCCTAATATTTGGGAAAAATGCAGAAATTCCCTTTATTTTGGGGCTAAAAGGCAGAAATTTTCCGTATTTTGAAGAAAAATTGCAGAAATTCTCATAATTTCCGGGCAAAAAAGCAGAAATTCTTTTTATTTTGGGACAAAATACAGAAAATCTTTTTTTTTCGGGTGCAAAAAGTCAGAAATTCCCCTTATTTGGGGCAAAATTGCAGAAATTTCCTTTACTTTGGGGCAAAATTGCAGAAATTTCCCTTATTTTGGGGCAAAATTGCAGAAATTTTACTTATTTCAGGGAAAAAAGGCAAAAATTTCTCTTATTTGGAACAAAAAGGCAGAATTTTTTTTTATTTTTGTAAAAAATTGCAGAAACTTTTCTTATTTTGGGGCAAAAAGGCAGAAATTTCCTATATTTTTGGGTAAAACGCAGACATTCCCCTTATTTTGAGGAAAAAAGGCTGAAATTCCCCTTATTTTGGGGCAAAAAAGCAGAAATTCTCCTTATTTTGGGGCAAAAAGCAGACATTTCTCTTAGTTTTGGGAAAAATTTTAGAAATTTCACTTTTTTCAGGGCAAAAAGTTAGAAATTTCCCTTATTTTGGGGCAAAAGACAGAAATTCCGTTTATTTTTGGGGAAAAGGCAGAAATTGCACTTATTTTGAGGCAAAAAGGCGGAAAATCGCCTTATTTTGGGGCAAAAGTGAAGAAATTTCCCTTTTTTATAGCAAAAAGTTATACATTGCCTTTATTTTCGGGCAAAAAGGCAGAGATTCCCTGTATTTTGGAGCAAAATTGCAGAAATTCCCCTAATTTTGGGGCAAAAAGGCAGAAATTCCCCTTATTTTGGGGTAAAACTGCAGAAATTTCACTTATTTCGCGGTAAAATGGCAGAAATTCCCCTTATTTTCGGCCAAAAAGGCAGAAAATCCTTGTATTTTGGAGCAAAATTGCAGAAATTCACCTAATTTTGGGGTAAAACATGCAGTAATTTTCTTTATTTTGTAGCAAAAAGGCAGAAATTCCCCTTATTTTGGGGCAAATGTCAGAAATTCCCCTTATTTAAGGGCAAAATTGCAGAAATTTCCCTTATTTGGGGGCAAAAAACAGAAATTCCCCTTATTTTGAGGCAAAATTGCAGAAAGTTGCTTTATTTGGGGGCAAAAAACAGAAATTCTCCTTTATTTTGCAGCAAAATTGCAGAAATTTGCTTTATTATGGGGTAAAATTGCAGAAATTTCACATATTTTAGGGCAAAAATGCAGAAATTCCCCTTATTTTGAGGTAAAATGCTGAAATTCCCCATATTTTGGGGCAAAAGGCAGAAATTCTCCTTATTTTGGGGCAAAAAAAGGCACAAATTTCCCTTATTTTCGGGCAAAATTGCAGAAATTTCATTTAATTCAGGGTAAAAAGTCAGAAATTCCCCTTATTTTGGGGCAAAAAGGAGAAATTTCTTTTATTATGGTACAAAATTGAAGAAATTTTCTTTATTTTGGAACAAAAAAGCAGAAATTCCCCATATTTTGGGTTAAAAGGCAGTAATTCTTCTTATTTTGAGGTAAAATGCAGAATTTCCCCTTATTTAGAGGTAAAATGCAGAAATTCCCCAAACATTGGAGAAAAATGCAGAAATTCCCTTTATTTTGCGGCAAACTGAAGAAAATTCTCTTTTTTATGGCAAAAAGGTATACATTCCCTTTATTTACGGGCAAAAAAGCAGAAATTCCTTGTACTTTGAAGCAAAATTGCAGAAATTCCCCTAATTTTGGGGCAAAAATGCAGAAATTCTCCTTATTTGGGGCAAAATTGCAGAAATTTCCTTTCTTTGGGGCAAAATTGCAGAAATTTCCCTTATTTTAGGGCAAAATTGCAGAAATTTCCCTTATTTGGGGACAAAAAACAGAAATTCCCCTTATTTTGGGCCAAAATTGCAGAAATTTGCTTTATTTGGGGGAAAAAAACAGAAATTCCTCTTATTTTGCAGCAAAATTGCAGAAATTTGCTTTATTATGGGGCAAAATTGCAGAAATTTCACTTATTTCAGGGCAAAAAGGCAGAAATTTCTCTTATTTTGGAACAAAAGGCAGAAATTTCTTTTATTTTTGTACAATATTGCAGAAATTTTTCTTATTTTAAGGAAAAAAGGCTGAAATTCCTTTTATTTTGGGGCAAAAAGGCAGAAATTATCCTTATTTTGGAGCAAAAAGCAGACATTTCCCTTATTTTGAGGAAAAATTTTAGAAATTTCACTTATTTCAGGGCAAAATTCAGAAATTCCTCTTATTTTGGGGAAAAAGACAGATATTCCGTTTATTTTGGGGGAAAAGGCAGAAATTGCACTTATTTTGAGTCAAAAAGGCGGAAAATCGCCTTTTTCTGGGGCAAAAGTGAAGAAATTTCCCTTTTTTATAGCAAAAAGGTATACATTGCCTTTATTTTCGGGCAAAAAGGCAGAAATTCCTCGTATTTTGGAGCAAAATTGCAGAAATTCGCCGAATTTTGGGGCAAAAAGGCAGAAATTCCCATTATTTTGGGGTAAAACTGCAGAAATTTCACTTATTTCGCGGCCAAATCGCAGAAATTCCCCTTATTTTTGGCGAAACAGGCAGGAAATCATCGTATTTTGGAGCAAAATTGCAGAAATTCACCTAATTTTGGGGTAAAACCTGCAGTAATTATCTTTATTTTGTAGCAAAAAGGCAGAAGTTCCCCTTATTTTGGGGCAAATGGCAGAAATTCCCCTTATTTAAGGGCAAATTTGCAGAAATTTCCCTTATTTGGGGGCAAAAAACAGAAATTCCCCTTATTTTGAGGCAAAATTGCAGAAATTTTCTTTCTTTGGGGCAAATTGCAGAAATTTCTCTTATTTTAGGGCAAAATTGCAGAAATTTGCTTTATTATGGGGTAAAATTGCAGAAATTTCCCTTATTTTAGGGCAAAATTGCAGAAATTTCACTTGTTTCAGGAAAAAAACAAAATTTTTTTCTTATTTTGGGGCAAAAAGGCAGAAATTCCCATTATTTTGGGGCAAAAAGGCAGAAATTTACCTTTTTTTGGGGTAAAATTGCAGAAATTTCACATATTTCAGGGCAAAAAGACAGAAATTTCCCTTATTTTGGGGCAAAAAGGAGAAATTTCTTTTATTATGGTACAAAGTTGAAGAAATTTTCTTTATTTTGGAACAAAAAGGCAGAAATTCCCAATATTTTGGGGCAAAAGTCAGAAATTCTTCTTATTTTGAGGTAACATGCAGAAATTTCTTTTATTTAGAGGTAAAATGCAGAAATTCCCCTAATATTTGAGAAAAATGCAGAAATTCCCTTTATTTTGGGACTAAAAGGCAGAAATTTTCCGTATTTTGAAGAAAAATTGCAGAAATTCTCATAATTTCCGGGCAAAAAACCTGAAATTCTTTTTATTTTGGGACAAAATACAGAAAATATTTTTTTTCGGGTGCAAAAAGTCAGAAATTCCCCTTATTTGGGGCAAAATTGCAGAAATTTCCTTTACTTTGGGGCAAAATTGCAGAAATTTCCCTTATTTTGGGGCAAAATTGCAGAAATTTTACTTATTTCAGGGAAAAAAGGCAGAAATTTCTCTTATTTTGGAACAAAAAGGCAGAAATTTTTTTTATTTTGGTAAAAAATTGCAGAAATTTTTCTTATTTTGGGGCAAAAAGGCAGAAATTTCCTATATTTTTGGGTAAAAGGCAGAAATTCCCCTTATTTTGAGGAAAAAAGGCTGAAATTCCCCTTATTTTGGGGCAAAAAAGCAGAAATTCTCCTTATTTTGGGGCAAAAAGCAGACATTTCTCTTAGTTTGGGGAAAAATTTTAGAAATTTCACTTTTTTTCAGGGCAAAAAGTTAGAAATTTCCCTTATTTTGGGGCAAAAAGACAGAAATTCCGTTTATTTTTGGGGAAAAGGCAGAAATTGCACTTATTTTGAGGCAAAAAGGCGGAAAATCGCCTTATTTTGGGGCAAAAGTGAAGAAATTTCCCTTTTTTATAGCAAAAAGTTATACATTGCCTTTATTTTCGGGCAAAAAGGCAGAGATTCCCTGTATTTTGGAGCAAAATTGCAGAAATTCCCCTAATTTTGGGGCAAAAAGGCAGAAATTCCCCTTATTTTGGGGTAAAACTGCAGAAATTTCACTTATTTCGCGGCAAAATGGCAGAAATTCCCCTTATTTTTGGCCAAAAAGGCAGAATATCCTCGTATTTTGGAGGAAAATTGCAGAAATTCACCTAATTTGGGGGTAAAACATGCAGTAATTTTCTTTATTTTGTGGCCAAAAGGCAAAATTTCCCCTTATTTTGGGGCAAATGGCAGAAATTCCCCTTATTTTAGGGCAAAATTGCAGAAATTTCCCTTATTTGGGGGCAAAAAACAGAAATTCCCTTTATTTTGAGGCAAAATTGCAGAAAGTTGCTTTATTTGGGGGCAAAAAACAGAAATTCCCCTTATTTTGCAGCAAAATTGCAGAAATTTGCTTTATTATAGGGTAAAATTGCAGAAATTTCACATATTTTAGGGCAAAAACACAGAAATTCCCCTTATTTTGAGGTAAAATGCTGAAATTCCCCATATTTTGGTGAAAAGGCAGAAATTCCCTTTATTTTCGGGCAAAAAAGGCACAAATTTCTCTTATTTTTGGGCAAAATTGCAGAAATTTCATTTATTTCAGGGTAAAAAGTCAGAAATTCCCCTTATTTTGGGGCAAAAAGGAGAAATTTCTTTTATTATGGTACAAAATTGAAGAAATTTTCTTTATTTTGCAACAAAAAAGCAGAAATTATCCATATTTTGGGTTAAAAGGCAGTAATTCTTCTTATTTTGAAGTAAAATGCAGAATTTCCCATTATTTAGAGGTAAAATGCAGAAATTCCCCAAACATTGGAGAAAATTGCAGAAATTCCCTTTATTTTGCGGCAAACTGAAGAAATTTCTCTTTTTTATGGCAAAAAGGTATACATTCCCTTTATTTACGGGCAAAAAAGCAGAAATTCCTTGTACTTTGAAGAAAAATTGCAGAAATTCCCCTAATTTTGGGGCAAAAATGCAGAAATTCTCCTATTTGGGGCAAAATTGCAGAAATTTCCTTTCTTTGGGGCAAAATTGCAGAAATTTCCTTTATTTGAGGGCAAAATTGCAGAAATTTCCCTTATTTGGGGACAAAAAACAGAAATTCCCCTTATTTTGGGCCAAAATTGCAGAAATTTGCTTTGTTTGGGGGAAAAAAACAGAAATTCCTTTTATTTTGCAGGAAAATTGCAGAAATTTGCTTTATTATGGGGCAAAATTGCAGAAATTTCACTTATTTCAGGGCAAAAAGGCAGAAATTTCTCTCATTTTGGAACAAAAGGCAGAAATTTCTTTTATTTTTGTACAATATTGCAGAAATTTTTCTTATTTTAAGGAAAAAAGGCTGAAATTCCCCTTATTTTGGGGCAAAAAGGCAGAAATTATCCTTATTTTGGAGCAAAAAGCAGACATTTCCCTTATTTTGAGGAAAAATTTTAGAAATTTCACTTATTTCAGGGCAAAATTCAGAAATTCCTCTTATTTTGGGGAAAAAGACAGATATTCCGTTTATTTTTGGGGAAAAGGCAGAAATTGCACTTATTTTGAGTCAAAAAGGCAGAAAGTCGCCTTTTTCTGGGGCAAAAGTGAAGAAATTTCCCTTTTTTATAGCAAAAAGGTATACATTGCCTTTATTTTCGGGCAAAAAGGCAGACATTCCTCGTATTTTGGAGCAAAATTGCAGAAATTCGCCGAATTTTGGGGCAAAAAGGCAAAAATTCCCATTATTTTGGGGTAAAACTGCAGAAATTTCACTTATTTCGCGGCCAAATCGCAGAAATTCCCCTTATTTTTGGCGAAAAAGGCAGAAAATCATCGTATTTTGGAGCAAAATTGCAGAAAGTCACCTAATTTTGGGGTAAAACATGCAGTAATTTATTTTGTAGCAAAAAGGCAGAAATTCCCCTTATTTTGGGGCAAATGGCAGAAATTCCCCTTATTTAAGGGCAAAATTGCAGAAATTTCCCTTATTTGGGGGCAAAAAACAGAAATTCCCCTTATTTTGGGGCAAAATTGCTGAAATTTGCTTTATTTGGGGGCAAAAAACAGAAATTCCCCTTATTTTGCAGCAAAATTGCAGAAATTTGCTTTTTTATGGGGTAAAATTGCAGAGATTTCCCTTATTTTAGGGCAAAATTGCAGAAATTTCACTTGTTTCAGGAAAAAAACAAAATTTTTTCTTATTTTGGGGCAAAAAGGCAGAAATTCCCATTATTTTGGGGCAAAAAGGCAGAAATTTACCTTATTTTGGGGTAAAATTGCAGAAATTTCACATATTTCAGGGCAAAAAGACAGAAATTTCCCTTATTTTGGTGCAAAAAGGAGAAATTTCTTTTATTATGGTACAAAGTTGAAGAAATTTTCTTTATTTTGGAACAAAAAGGCAGAAATTCCCCATATTTTGGGGCAAAAGTCAGAAATTCTTCTTATTTTGAGGTAACATGCAGAAATTTCTTTTATTTAGAGGTAAAATGCAGAAATTCCCCTAATATTTGAGAAAAATGCAGAAATTCCCTTTATTTTGTGACTAAAAGGCAGAAATTTTCCGTATTTTGAAGAAAAATTGCAGAAATTCTCATAATTTCCGGGCAAAAAAGCTGAAATTCTTTTTATTTTGGGACAAAATACAGAAAATATTTTTTTTTCGGGTGCAAAAATTCAGAAATTCCCCTTATTTGGGGCAAAATTGCAGAAATTTCCTTTACTTTGGGGCAAAATTGCAGAAATTTCCCTTATTTTGGGGCAAAATTGCAGAAATTTTACTTATTTCAGGGAAGAAAGGCAGAAATTTCTCTTATTTTAGAACAAAAAGGCAGAAATTTTTTTTATTTTGGTAAAAAATTGCAGAAATTTTTCTTATTTTGGGGCAATAAAGCAGAAATTTCCTATATTTTTGGGTAAAAGGCAGAAATTCCCCTTATTTTGAGGAAAAAAGGCTGAAATTCCCCTTATTTTGGGGCAAAAAAGCAGAAATTCTCCTTATTTTGGGGCAAAAAGCAGACATTTCTCTTAGTTTGGGGAAAAATTTTAGAAATTTCACTTTTTTCAGGGCAAAAAGTTAGAAATTTCCCTTATTTTGGGGCAAAAAGACAGAAATTCCGTTTATTTTTTGGGAAAAGGCAGAAATTGCACTTATTTTGAGGAAAAAAGGCGGAAAATCGCCTTATTTTGGGGCAAAAGTGAAGAAATTTCCCTTTTTTATAGCAAAAAGTTATACATTGCCTTTATTTTCGGGCAAAAAGGCAGAAATTCCCTGTATTTTGGAGCAAAATTGCAGAAATTCCCCTAATTTTGGGGCAAAAAGGCAGAAATTCCCCTTATTTTGGGGTAAAACTGCAGAAATTTCACTTATTTCGCGGTAAAATGGCCGAAATTCCCCTTATTTTCAGCCAAAAAGGCAGAAAATCCTCGTATTTTGGAGCAAAATTGCAGAAATTCACCTAATTTTGGGGTAAAACATGCAGTAATTTTCTTTATTTTGTGGCCAAAAGGCAGAATTTCCCTTTATTTTGGGGCAAATGGCAGATATTCCCCTTATTTTAGGGCAAAATTGCAGAAATTTCCCTTATTTGGGGGCAAAAAACAGAAATTCTCCTTATTTTGAGGCAAAATTGCAGAAAGTTGCTTTATTTGGGGGCATAAAACAGAAATTCCCCTTTATTTTGCAGCAAAATTGCAGAAATTTGCTTTATTATGGGGTAAAATTGCAGAAATTTCACATATTTTAGGGCAAAAACGCAGAAACTCCCCTTATTTTGAGGTAAAATGCTGAAATTCCCCATATTTTGGGGCAAAAGGCAGAAATTCCCCTTATTTTGGGGCAAAAAAGGCACAAATTTCCCTTATTTACGAGCAAAATTGCAGAAATTTCATTTAATTCAGGGTAAAAAGTCAGAAATTCCCCTTATTTTGGGGCAAAAAGGAGAAATTTCTTTTATTATGGTACAAAATTGAAGAAATTTTCTTTATTTTGGAACAAAAAAGCAGAAATTCCCCATATTTTGGGTTATAAGGCAGTAATTCTTCTTATTTTGAGGTAAAATGAAGAATTTCCCCTTATTTAGAGGTAAAATGCAGAAATTCCCCAAACATTGGAGAAAAATGCAGAAATTCCCTTTATTTTGCGGCAAACTGAAGAAATTTCTCTTTTTTATGGCAAAAAGGTATACATTCCCTTTATTTACGGGCAAAAAAGCAGAAATTCCTTGTATTTTGAAGCAAAATTGCAGAAATTCCCTAATTTTGGGGCAAAAATGCAGAAATTCTCCTTATTTGGGGCAAAATTGCAAAAATTTCCTTTCTTTGGGGCAAAATTGCAGAAATTTCCCTTATTTTATGGCAAAATTGCAGAAATTTCCCTTATTTGGGGACAAAAAACAGAAATTCCCCTTATTTTAGGCCAAAATTGCAGAAATTTGCTTTATTTGGGGGAAAAAATCAGAAATTCCTCTTATTTTGCAGCAAAATTGCAGAAATTTGCTTTATTATGGGGAAAAATTGCAGAAATTTCCCTTATTTTAGGGCAAAATTGCAGAAATTTCACTTATTTCAGAAGAAAAAACAAAAATTTTTCTTATTTTGGGGCAAAAAGGCAGAAATTCCCTTTATTTTGGGGCAAAAAGGCAGAAATTCACCTTATTTTGGGGTAAAATTGAAGAAATTTCACATATTTCAGGGCAAAAAGGCAGAAATTCCCTTTATTTTGAGGTAAAATGCTGAAATTCACCATATTTTGGGGCAAAAGGCAGAAATTCCCCTTATTTTGGGGCAAAAAAGGCACAAATTTCTCTTATTTTTGGGCAAAATTGCAGAAATTTAATTTATTTCAGGGTAAAAAGTCAGAAATTCCCCTTATTTTGGGGCAAAAAGGAGAAATTTCTTTTATTATGGTACAAAATTGAAGAAATTTTCTTTATTTTGCAACAAAAAAGCAGAAATTATCCATATTTTGGGTTAAAAGGCAGTAATTCTTCTTATTTTGAAGTAAAATGCAGAATTTCCCATTATTTAGAGGTAAAATGCAGAAATTCCCCAAACATTGGAGAAAATTGCAGAAATTCCCTTTATTTTGCGGCAAACTGAAGAAATTTCTCTTTTTTATGGCAAAAAGGTATACATTCCCTTTATTTACGGGCAAAAAAGCAGAAATTCCTTGTACTTTGAAGAAAAATTGCAGAAATTCCCCTAATTTTGGGGCAAAAATGCAGAAATTCTCCTATTTGGGGCAAAATTGCAGAAATTTCCTTTCTTTGGGGCAAAATTGCAGAAATTTCCTTTATTTGAGGGCAAAATTGCAGAAATTTCCCTTATTTGGGGACAAAAAACAGAAATTCCCCTTATTTTGGGCCAAAATTGCAGAAATTTGCTTTGTTTGGGGGAAAAAAACAGAAATTCCTTTTATTTTGCAGGAAAATTGCAGAAATTTGCTTTATTATGGGGCAAAATTGCAGAAATTTCACTTATTTCAGGGCAAAAAGGCAGAAATTTCTCTCATTTTGGAACAAAAGGCAGAAATTTCTTTTATTTTTGTACAATATTGCAGAAATTTTTCTTATTTTAAGGAAAAAAGGCTGAAATTCCCCTTATTTTGGGGCAAAAAGGCAGAAATTATCCTTATTTTGGAGCAAAAAGCAGACATTTCCCTTATTTTGAGGAAAAATTTTAGAAATTTCACTTATTTCAGGGCAAAATTCAGAAATTCCTCTTATTTTGGGGAAAAAGACAGATATTCCGTTTATTTTTGGGGAAAAGGCAGAAATTGCACTTATTTTGAGTCAAAAAGGCAGAAAGTCGCCTTTTTCTGGGGCAAAAGTGAAGAAATTTCCCTTTTTTATAGCAAAAAGGTATACATTGCCTTTATTTTCGGGCAAAAAGGCAGACATTCCTCGTATTTTGGAGCAAAATTGCAGAAATTCGCCGAATTTTGGGGCAAAAAGGCAAAAATTCCCATTATTTTGGGGTAAAACTGCAGAAATTTCACTTATTTCGCGGCCAAATCGCAGAAATTCCCCTTATTTTTGGCGAAAAAGGCAGAAAATCATCGTATTTTGGAGCAAAATTGCAGAAAGTCACCTAATTTTGGGGTAAAACATGCAGTAATTTATTTTGTAGCAAAAAGGCAGAAATTCCCCTTATTTTGGGGCAAATGGCAGAAATTCCCCTTATTTAAGGGCAAAATTGCAGAAATTTCCCTTATTTGGGGGCAAAAAACAGAAATTCCCCTTATTTTGGGGCAAAATTGCTGAAATTTGCTTTATTTGGGGGCAAAAAACAGAAATTCCCCTTATTTTGCAGCAAAATTGCAGAAATTTGCTTTATTATGGGGTAAAATTGCAGAGATTTCCCTTATTTTAGGGCAAAATTGCAGAAATTTCACTTGTTTCAGGAAAAAAACAAAATTTTTTCTTATTTTGGGGCAAAAAGGCAGAAATTCCCATTATTTTGGGGCAAAAAGGCAGAAATTTACCTTATTTTGGGGTAAAATTGCAGAAATTTCACATATTTCAGGGCAAAAAGACAGAAATTTCCCTTATTTTGGTGCAAAAAGGAGAAATTTCTTTTATTATGGTACAAAGTTGAAGAAATTTTCTTTATTTTGGAACAAAAAGGCAGAAATTCCCCATATTTTGGGGCAAAAGTCAGAAATTCTTCTTATTTTGAGGTAACATGCAGAAATTTCTTTTATTTAGAGGTAAAATGCAGAAATTCCCCTAATATTTGAGAAAAATGCAGAAATTCCCTTTATTTTGTGACTAAAAGGCAGAAATTTTCCGTATTTTGAAGAAAAATTGCAGAAATTCTCATAATTTCCGGGCAAAAAAGCTGAAATTCTTTTTATTTTGGGACAAAATACAGAAAATATTTTTTTTTCGGGTGCAAAAATTCAGAAATTCCCCTTATTTGGGGCAAAATTGCAGAAATTTCCTTTACTTTGGGGCAAAATTGCAGAAATTTCCCTTATTTTGGGGCAAAATTGCAGAAATTTTACTTATTTCAGGGAAGAAAGGCAGAAATTTCTCTTATTTTAGAACAAAAAGGCAGAAATTTTTTTTATTTTGGTAAAAAATTGCAGAAATTTTTCTTATTTTGGGGCAATAAAGCAGAAATTTCCTATATTTTTGGGTAAAAGGCAGAAATTCCCCTTATTTTGAGGAAAAAAGGCTGAAATTCCCCTTATTTTGGGGCAAAAAAGCAGAAATTCTCCTTATTTTGGGGCAAAAAGCAGACATTTCTCTTAGTTTGGGGAAAAATTTTAGAAATTTCACTTTTTTCAGGGCAAAAAGTTAGAAATTTCCCTTATTTTGGGGCAAAAAGACAGAAATTCCGTTTATTTTTTGGGAAAAGGCAGAAATTGCACTTATTTTGAGGAAAAAAGGCGGAAAATCGCCTTATTTTGGGGCAAAAGTGAAGAAATTTCCCTTTTTTATAGCAAAAAGTTATACATTGCCTTTATTTTCGGGCAAAAAGGCAGAAATTCCCTGTATTTTGGAGCAAAATTGCAGAAATTCCCCTAATTTTGGGGCAAAAAGGCAGAAATTCCCCTTATTTTGGGGTAAAACTGCAGAAATTTCACTTATTTCGCGGTAAAATGGCCGAAATTCCCCTTATTTTCAGCCAAAAAGGCAGAAAATCCTCGTATTTTGGAGCAAAATTGCAGAAATTCACCTAATTTTGGGGTAAAACATGCAGTAATTTTCTTTATTTTGTGGCCAAAAGGCAGAATTTCCCTTTATTTTGGGGCAAATGGCAGAAATTCCCCTTATTTTAGGGCAAAATTGCAGAAATTTCCCTTATTTGGGGGCAAAAAACAGAAATTCCCCTTATTTTGAGGCAAAATTGCAGAAAGTTGCTTTATTTGGGGGCATAAAACAGAAATTCCCCTTTATTTTGCAGCAAAATTGCAGAAATTTGCTTTATTATGGGGTAAAATTGCAGAAATTTCACATATTTTAGGGCAAAAACGCAGAAACTCCCCTTATTTTGAGGTAAAATGCTGAAATTCCCCATATTTTGGGGCAAAAGGCAGAAATTCCCCTTATTTTGGGGCAAAAAAGGCACAAATTTCCCTTATTTACGAGCAAAATTGCAGAAATTTCATTTAATTCAGGGTAAAAAGTCAGAAATTCCCCTTATTTTGGGGCAAAAAGGAGAAATTTCTTTTATTATGGTACAAAATTGAAGAAATTTTCTTTATTTTGGAACAAAAAAGCAGAAATTCCCCATATTTTGGGTTATAAGGCAGTAATTCTTCTTATTTTGAGGTAAAATGAAGAATTTCCCCTTATTTAGAGGTAAAATGCAGAAATTCCCCAAACATTGGAGAAAAATGCAGAAATTCCCTTTATTTTGCGGCAAACTGAAGAAATTTCTCTTTTTTATGGCAAAAAGGTATACATTCCCTTTATTTACGGGCAAAAAAGCAGAAATTCCTTGTATTTTGAAGCAAAATTGCAGAAATTCCCTAATTTGGGGGCAAAAATGCAGAAATTCTCCTTATTTGGGGCAAAATTGCAAAAATTTCCTTTCTTTGGGGCAAAATTGCAGAAATTTCCCTTATTTTATGGCAAAATTGCAGAAATTTCCCTTATTTGGGGACAAAAAACAGAAATTCCCCTTATTTTAGGCCAAAATTGCAGAAATTTGCTTTATTTGGGGGAAAAAATCAGAAATTCCTCTTATTTTGCAGCAAAATTGCAGAAATTTGCTTTATTATGGGGAAAAATTGCAGAAATTTCCCTTATTTTAGGGCAAAATTGCAGAAATTTCACTTATTTCAGAAGAAAAAACAAAAATTTTTCTTATTTTGGGGCAAAAAGGCAGAAATTCCCTTTATTTTGGGGCAAAAAGGCAGAAATTCACCTTATTTTGGGGTAAAATTGAAGAAATTTCACATATTTCAGGGCAAAAAGGCAGAAATTCCCTTTATTTTGAGGTAAAATGCTGAAATTCACCATATTTTGGGGCAAAAGGCAGAAATTCCCCTTATTTTGGGGCAAAAAAGGCACAAATTTCTCTTATTTTTGGGCAAAATTGCAGAAATTTAATTTATTTCAGGGTAAAAAGTCAGAAATTCCCCTTATTTTGGGGCCGAAAGGAGAAATTTCTTTTATTATGGTACAAAATTGAAGAAATTATCTTTATTTTTGAACAAAAAGGCAGAAATTCACCATATTTTAGGGTAAAATGCAGAAATTCTTCTTATTTTGAGTTAAAATGCAGAAATTCCCCTTATTTAGAGGTAAAATGAAGAAATTCCCCTAATATTGGGGAAAAATGCAGAAATCCCCTTTATTTTGGGGCTAAAAGTCAGAAATTTTCTGTATTTTGAAGAAAAATTGAAGTAATTCTCAAAATTTTCAGGCAAAAAGGCTGAAATTTTTTTTATTTTTGGGCAAAAAGTCAGAAAATCTCTTTTTTTCGGGTGCAAAAAGTCAAAATTCCCCTTATTTGGGGCAAAATTGCAGAAATTTCCTCTACTTTGGGGCAAAATTGCAGAAATTTCCCTTATTTTGGGGCAAAATTGCAGAAATTTCACTTATTTCAGGGAAAAAAGGCAGAAATATCTCTTATTTTGGAACAAAAAGGAAGAAAATTCTTTCATTTTGGTACAAAATTGGAGAAATTTTTCTTATTTTGGGGCCAAAAGGCAGAAATTTCCCATATTTTTAAGCAAAAGGCAGAAATTCCCCTTAATTTTGCAGCAAAATTGCAGAAATTTGCTTTATTATGGGGTAAAATTGCAGAAATTTCACATATTTTAGGGCAAAAACGTAGAAATTCCCCTTATTTTGGGGCAAAAAGACAGAAATTCTTTTTATTTCTGGGGAAAAGGCAGAAATTGCACTTATTTTGAGTCAAAAAGGCGGAAAATCGCTTTATTTTGGGGCAAAAGTGAAGAAATTTTCCTTTTTTATAGCAAAAAGGTATACATTGCCTTTATTTTCGGGCAAAAAGGCAGATATTCCCTGTATTTTGGAGCAAAATTCAGAAATTCCCCTTATTTTGGGGTAAAACTGCAGAAATTTCACTTATTTCGCGGCAAAATGGCAGAAATTCCCCTTATTTTCGGCGAAAAACGCAGAAAATCCTCGTATTTTGGAGCAAAATTGTAAAAATTCACCTAATTTTGGGGTAAAACATGCAGTAATTTTCTTTATTTTGTGGCAAAAAGGCAGAAATTCCCCTTATCTTGGGGCAAATGGCAGAAATTCCCCTTCTTTTAGGGCAAAATTGTAGAAATTTCCCTTATTTGGGGGCAAAAAACAAAAATTCCCCTTATTTTGGGGCAAAACTGCAGAAATTTGCTTTATTTGGGGGCAAAAAACAGAAATTCCCCTTATTTTGCAGCAAAATTGCAGAAATTTGCTTTATTTGGGGGCAAAAAACAGAAATTCCCCTTATTTTGCAGCAAAATTGCAGAAATTTGCTTTATTATGGGGTAAAATTGCAGAAAATATTCTTATTTTAGGGCAAAATTGCAGAATTTTCACTTATTTCAGAAGAAAAAAGCAAAATTTTTTTCTCATTTTGGGGCAAAAATGAAGAAATTCCCATTATTTTGGGGCAAAAATGCAGAAATTCACCTTATTTTGGGGTAAAATTGCAGAAATTTCACATATTTCAGGGCAAAAAAGCAGAAATTCCCCTTATTTTGAGGTAAAATGCTGAAATTCCCCATATTTTGGGGCAAAAGGAAGAAATTCCCATTATTTTGGAGCAAAAAGGCAAAAATTTCCCTTATTTTCGGGCAAAATTGCAGAAATTTCATCTATTTAAGGGTAAAATGTCAGAAATTTCCCTTATTTTGTGGCAAAAATAAGAAATTTCTTTTATTATGGTACAAAATTGAAGAAATTTTCTTTATTTTGGAACAAAAAGGCAGAAATTCCTCATATTTTGGTGTAAAAGGCAGAAATTCTTCTTATTTTGAGGTAAAATGCAGAATTTCCTCTTATTTAGAGGTAAATTGCAAAAATTCCCCTAATATTGGGGAAAAATGCAGAAATTCCCTTTATTTTGGGGCTAAAAGGCAGAAATTTTCCATATTTTGAAGAAAAATTGCAGAAATTTTCATAATTTTCGGGCAAAAAGGCTGAAATTCTCTTTATTTTGGGGCAAAAAGACAGAAAGTTTCCTTTTTTCGGGTGCAAAAAGTCAGAAATTCCCCTTATTTGGGGCAAAATTGCAGAAATTTCCCTTATTTTGGGGCAAAATTGCAGAAATTTCACTTATTTCAGGGAAAAAAGGAAGAAATTTCTCTTATTTTGGGGCAAAAAGGCAGAAATTTCTATTATTTTGGAACAAAATTGCACAAATTTTTCTTATTTTTGGGCAAAAAGACAGAAATTTCCCATATTTTGGGGCATAAGGCAGAAATTCCCCTTATTTTGAAGAAAAAATGCTGAAATTCCCATTATTTTGGGACAAAAAGGCAGAAATTCCCCTTATTTTGGGGCAAAAAGCAGACATTTCCATTATTTTGGGGAAAAATTATAGAAATTTCACTTATTTCAGGCCAAAAAGTAAGAAATTCCTCTTATTTTGGGGCAAAAAGGCAGAATTTCCGTTTATTTTTGGGGAAAAGGCAGAAATTGCACTTATTTTGAGTCAAAAAGGCGAAAGATCCCCTTATTTTGGGGCAAAAGTGAAGAAATTTCCCTTTTTTATGGCAAAAAGGTATACATTCTCTTAATTTTCGTGCAAAAAGGCAGAAATTCCCAGTATTTTGGAGCAAAATTGCAGAAATTCCCCTAATTATAGGACAAAAAGGCAGAAATTCCCCTTATTTGGGGCAAAATTGCAGAAATTTCATTTACTTTGGGGCAAAATTGCAGAAATTTTCCTTATTTTGGGGCAAAATTGCAGAAATTTCACTTATTTCAGGGAAAAAAGGCAGAAATTTCTCTTATTTTGGGGCAAAAAGGCAGAAATTCCCCGTATTTTGGGGCAAAAAACAGAAATTCCCCTTAATTTGAGGAAAAATGCTGAAATTCCCCTTATTTTGGGGCAAAAAGGCAGAAATTCCCCTTATTTTGGGGCAAAATGGTAGAAATTCACCTTATTTTGGGGTAAAATTGCAGAAATTTCATATATTTGAAGGCAAAAAGGCAGAAATTTTCCTTATTTTGATGTAAAATGCTGAAAATACCTATATATTGGAAAAAAGGCAGAAATTCCTCTTATTTGGGGGCAAAAAAGGCACAAATTTCCCTTATTATCGGGCAAAATTGCAGAAATTTCATTTTTTTCAGCATAAAAAGTCAGAAATTCCCCTTATTTAGGGGCAAAAAGTAGAAATTTCTTTTATTATGGTACAAAATTTAAGAAATTTTCTTTATTTTGGAACAAAAAGGAAGAAAGTCCCCATATTTTGGGGTAAAAGGCAGAAATTCTTCTTATTTTGAGGTAACATGCAGAAATTCCTTTTATTTAGAGGTAAAATGCAGAAATTCCCCTAATATTGGGGAAAAATGCAGAAATTCCCTTTATTTTGGGGCTAAAAGGCCGAAATTTTCAGTATTTTGAAGAAAAATTGCAGAAATTCTCATAATTTTCAGGCAAAAAGCTGAAATTCTCCTTATTTTGGGGCAAAAAGACAGAAAATCTCCTTTTTTCGGGTGCAAAAAGTCAGAAATTCCCCTTATTTGGAACAAAATTGCAGAAATTTCCTCTACTTTGGGGCAAAATTGCAGAAATTTCCCTTATTTTGGGGCAAAATTGCAGAAATTTCACATATTTCAGGGAAAAAAGGCAGAAATTTCTCTTATTTTGGAACAAAAAGGCAGAAATTTCTTTTATTTTGGTACAAAATTGCAGAAATTTTTCTTATTTTGGGCAAAAAGGCAGAAATTTCCCATATTTTGGGGCAAAAGGAAGAAATTCCCCTTATTTTGAGGAAAAAAGGCTGAAATTCCTCTTATTTTGGGGCAAAAAGGCAGAAATTCCCCTTATTTTGGGGCTAAAAGCAGACATTTCCTTTATTTTGGGGAAAAATTTTAGAAATTTAAATTATTTCAGGGCAAAAATTCAGAAATTACCCTTATTTTGCGGCAAAAAGACAGAAATTCCGTTTATTTTTGGGGAAAAGGCAGAAATTGCACATATTTTGAGTCAAAAATGCGGAAAATCGCCTTTTTCTGGGGCATAAGTGAAGAAATTTCCCTTTTTTATGGCAAAAAAATATACATTCCCTTTTTTTTCGGGCAAAAAGGCAGAAATTCCCCGTATTTTGGAGCAAAATTGCAGAAATTCCCCTAATTTTGGGGCAAAAAGGAAGAATTTCCCCTTATTTTGGGGTAAAACTGCAGAAATTTCACTTATTTCGCGGGAAGATGGCAGAAAGTCCTTTTATTTCCGGCGAAAAACTCAGAAAATCCTCTTCTTTTGTAGCAAAATTGCAGAAATTCACCTAATTTTGGGGTAAAACATGCAGTAATTTTCTTTATTTTGTGGCAAATAGGCAGAAATTCCCCTTATTTTGGGGCAAATGGCAGAAATTCCCCTTATTTTAGGGCAAAATTGCAGAAATTTCCCTTATTTGGGGGCAAAAAACAGAAATTCCCCTTATTTTGGGGGAAATTGCAGAAATTTGCTTTATTTGGGGGCAAAAAACAGAAATTCCCCTTATTTTGTGGCAAAATTGCAGAAATTTGCTTTATTATTTATGAAAAATTGCTGAAAATTCCCTTATTTTAGAGCAAAAGTGCAGAAATTACACTTATTTCACTAGAAAAAACAAAATTTTTTCTTATTTTGGGGCAAAAAGGCAGAAATTCTCATTTTTGGGGGGCAAAAGGGCAGAAATTCACCTTATTTTGTGGTAAAATTGCAGAAATTTCACATATTTCATTACAAAAAAGCAGAAATTCCCCTTATTTTGAGGTAAAATGCTGAAATTTTCCATATTTTGGGGCAAAAGAAAAAAAATTCCCCTTATTTTGGGCCAAAAAAAGGCACAAATTTCTCTTATTTTCGGGCAAAATTGCAGAAATTTCATTTATTTCAAGGTTAAAATTCAGAAATTCCCCTTATTTTGGGGCAAAAAGAAGAAATTTCTTTTATTATGGTCCAAAATTGAAGAAATTTTCTTTATTTTGGAACAAAAAGGCAGAAATTCACCATATTTTAGGGTAAAAGGCAGAAATTCTTCTTATTTTGAGGTAAAATCAGAAATTCCCCTTATTTAGAGGTAAAATGCAGAAATTCCCCTAATATTGGGGAAAAATGCAGAAATTCCCTTTATTTTGGGGCTAAAAGGCAGAAATTTTCTGTATTTTGAAGAAAAATTGCAGAAATTCTCATAATTTTCGGGCAAAAAGGCTGAAGTTCTCCTTATTTTCGGGCAAAATTGCAAAAATTTCCTTTACTTTGGGGCAAAATTGCAGAAATTTCCCTTATTTTAAGGCAAAATTGCAGAATATTCCTTTATTTTGGGGCAAAATTGCAGAAATTTCACTTATTTCAGAGAAAAAAGGCAGAAATTTCTCTTATTTTGGGGCAAAAAGGCAGAAATTTCTTTTATTTTGGTACAAAATTGCAGAAATTTTTTTATTTTGGGGCAAAAAAATAGAAATTCCCCATATTTTGGGGCAAAAGGCAGAAATTTCCCTTATTTTTAGGAAAAAATATTGAAATTCCCTTTATTTTGGGGCAAAAAGGCAGAAATTCCCCTAATTTTGGGGCAAAACCAGACATTTCCCTTATTTTGAGGAAAAATTTTAGAAATTTCAATTATTTCAGGGCAAAAAGTCAGAAATTCCCCTTATTTTGGGGCAAAAAGAGAGAAATTCCGTTTATTTTTGGGAAATAGGCAGAAATTGCACTTATTTTGAGTCAAAAAGGAGGAAAATCTTTATATTTTGGGGCAAAAGTGAAGAAATTTCCTTTTTAAGGCAAAAAGGTATACATTCCCTTTATTTTCGGGCAAAAAGGCAGAAATTCCCCGTATTTTGGAGCAAAATTACAGAAATTCCCCTAATTTTGGGGCAAAAAGGCAAAAATTCCTCTTATTTGGGGCAAAATTGCAGAAATTTCCTTTACTTTGGGGCAAAATTGCAGAAATTTCGCTTATTTGGGGCAAAATTGCAGAAATTTCACTTATTTCAGTGAAAAAAAGGCAGACATTTTTCTTATTTTGGAGTAAAAAGGCAGAAATTCCCCATATTTTGGGGAAAAAGGCAGAAATTCCCTTTATTTTGAGGAAAAAAATGCTGAAATTCCCCTTATTTTGGGGCAAAAAGGCAGAAATTTCCTTTATTTTGGGGCACAAAGGCAGAAATTCACTTTATTTTGTGGTAAAATTGCAGAAATTTCATATATTTCAGGGCAAAAAGGCAAAAATTTTCCTTATTTTGAGGTAAAATGCTGAAATTACCCATATTTTGGGACAAAAGGCAGAAATTCCCCTTATTTTGGGGCAAAAAAGGCACAAATTTCCATAATTTTCAGGAAAAATTGCAGAAATTTCATTTATTTCAGGGTAAAAAGTCAGAAATTCCCCTTATTTTGGCGCAAATAGAGAGAAATTCCGTTTATTTTTGGGGAAAATGCAGAAATTGCACTTATTTTGAGTCAAAAAGGCGGAAAATTGCCTTATTTTGGGGCAAAAGTGAAGAAATTTCCCTTTTTTATAGCAAAAAGGTATACATTGCCTTTATTTTCTGGCAAAGAGGCAGAAATTCCCAGTATTTTGGAGCAAAATTGCAGAAATTCCCCTAATTTTGGGGCAAAAAGGCATAAATTCCCTCTATTTTCGGGGAAAAAGGCAGAAAATCCTCGAATTTTGGAGCAAAATTGCAGAAATTTACCTAATTTTGTTGTAAAACATGCAGTAATTTTCTTTATTTAGTGGCAAAAATGCAGAAATCCCCCTTATTTTGGGGCAAATGGCAGAAATTCCTCTTATTTTAGGGCAAAATTGCAGAAATTTCCCTTATTTGGGGGCAAAAAACAGAAATTCCCCTTATTTTGGGGCAAAATTGCAGAAATTTGCTTTATTTGGGGGCAAAAAACAGAAATTCCCCTTATTTTGCAGCAAAATTGCAGAAAATGCTTTATTATGGGGAAACATTGCAGAAATTTCCCTTATTTTAGTGCAAAATTTCACAAATTTCACTTATTTCAGAAGAAAAAACAAAAATTTTTCTTTTTTGGGGGTAAAAAGGCAGAAATTCCCATTATTTTGGGGCAAAAAGGCAGAAATTCACTTTATTTTGGGGTAAAATTGCAGAAATTTCACATATTTCAAGGCAAAAAGGCAGAAATTCCTTTTCTTTTGAGGTAAAATGCTGTAATTCCCCATATTTTGGAGCAAAAGTCAGAAATTCCTTATATTTTGGGGCAAAAAAGGCACAAATTTCCATTATTTTCGGACAAAATTGCAGAAATTTCATTTATTTCAGGGTAAAAAATCAGAAATTCCTCTTATTGTGGGGCAAAAAGGAGAAATTTCTTTTATTAGGGTACAAAATTGAAGAAATTTTCTTTATTTTGGAACAAAAAAGCAGAAATAACCCATATTTTAGGGTAAAAGGCAGAAATTCTTTTTATTTTGAGGTAACATGCAGAAATTCCTTTTATTTAGAGGTAAAATGCAGAAATTCCCCTAATATTGGGGAAAAATGCAGAAATTCCCATTATTATGGGGCTAAAAGGAAGAAATTTTCCGTATTTTGAAGAAAAATTGCAGAAATTCTCATAATTTTTGGGCAAAAAGTCTGAAATTCTCCTTATTTTTGGTCAAAAAAACAGAAAATCTTTTTTTTCGGTTGTAAAAATTCAGAAATTACCCTTATTTGGGGCAAAATTGCAGAAATTTCCTCTACTTTGGGGCAAAATTGCAGAAATTTCCCTTATTTTGGGGCAAAATTGCAGAAGTTTCACTTATTTCAGGGAAAAAAGGCAGAGATTTCTCTTATTTTGGAACAAAAGGCAGAAATTTCTTTTATTTTGGTACAAAATTGCAGAAATTTTTCTTATTTTGGCGCAAAAAGCAGAAATTTCCCATATTTTGTGACAAAAGGCAGAAATTCCTCTTATGTAAGGAAAAAAGGCTGAAATTCCCCTTATTTTGGGGCAAAAAGGCAGAAATTCTCCTTATTTTGGGGCAAAAAGCAGACATTTCTCTTATTTTGGGGAAAAATTTTAGAAATTTCACTTATTTCAGGGCAAAAAGTCAGAAATTCTCATTATTTTGGGGTAAAAAGACAGAAATTCCGTTTATTTTGGGGGACAAGGCATAAATTGCACTTATTTTGAGTCAAAAAGGTGGAAAATCGCATTTTCCTGGGGCAAAAGTGAAGAAATTTCCCTTATTTTGGGGTAAAACTGCAGAAATTTCACTTATTTCGTTGCCAAATCTCAGAAATTCCCCTTATTTTTGGCGAAAAAGGCAGAAAATCCTCGTATTTTGAAGCAAAAATGCAGAAATTCACCAATTTTGGGGTAAAACATGCAGTAATTTTTTTTATTTTGTAGCAAAAAGGTAGAAATTACCCTTATTTTGGGGCAAATGGCAGAAATTCCCCTTATTGTAGGTCAAAATTGCAGAAATTTCTCTTATTTGGGGGCAAAAAACAGAAAATCCCCTTATTTTGGGGCAAAATTGCAGAAATTTGCTTTATTTGGGGGCAAAAAACAGAAATTCCCCCTATTTTGCAGCAAAATTGCAGAAATTTGCTTTATTATGGGGTAAAATTGCAGAAATTTCCCTTATTTTAGGGCAAAATTGTAGAAATTTCACTTATTTCAGAAGAAAAAACAAAAATTTTTCTTATTTTGGGGCAAAAAGGCAGAAATTCCCATTATTTTGGGGCGAAAAGGCAGAAATTTACTTTATTTTGGGGTAAAATTGCAGAAATTTCACATATTTCAGGGCAAAAAGGCAGAAATTCCCCTTATTTTGGGGCAAAAAGGAGAAATTTCTTTTATTATGGTACAAAATTGAAAAAATTTTCTTTATTTTGGAACAAAAAGGCAGAAATTCCCCATATTTTGTGTCAAAAGTCAGAAATTCTTCTTATTTTGAGGTAACATGCAGAAATTCCTTTTATTTAGAAGTAAAATGCAGAAATTCCCCTAATATTGGGGAAAAATGCAGAAATTCCCTTTATTTTGGGGCTAAAATGCAGAAATTTTCCGTATTTTGAAGAAAAATTGCAGAAATTCTCATAATTTTCGGGCAAAAAGGCTGAAATTCTCTTTATTTTGGGGCAAAAAGACAGAAAATCTCATTTTTTCGGGTGCAAAAAGTCAGAAATTCCCCTTATTTGGGGCAAAATTGCAGAAATTTCCTCTACTTTGGGGCAAAATTGCAGAAATTTCCCTTATTTTGGGGCAAAATTGCAGAAATTTCACTTATTTCAGGAAAAAAATGTAGAAATTTCTCTTATTTTGAAACAAAAAGGCAGAATTTTTTTTTATTTTGGTAAAAAATTGCAGAAATTTTTTTTATTTTGGGGCAAAATGGCAGAAATTTCCCATATTTTGGGGCAAAAGGCAGAAATTCCTTTTATTTTGAGAAAAAAATGCTGAAATTCCCCTTATTTTGGGCGAAAAGGCAGAAATTCTCCTTATTTTGGGGCAAAAAGCAGACATTTCCCTTATTTTGGGGAAAAATTTTAGAAATTTCACTTATTTCAGGGCACAAAGTCAGAAATTCCCCTTATTTTGGGGCAAAAAGACAGAAATTCCATTTACTTTTGGGGAAAAGGCAGAAATTGCACTTATTTTGAGTCAAAAAGGCGGAAAATCGCCTTATTTTGGGGCAAAAGTGAAGAAATTTCCCTTTTTTATAGCAAACAGGTATACATTGCCTTTATTTTCGGGCAAAAAGGCAAAAATTTCCTGTATTTTGGAGCAAAATTCAAGAAATTCCCCTAATTTTGGGGCAAAAGGCAGAAATTCCCTTTATTTTGGGGTAAAACTGCAGAAATTTCACTTATTTCGCGGCAAAAAGGCAGAAATTCCCCATATTTTGGGGCAAATGGCAGAAATTCCCCTTATTTTAGGGCAAAATTGCAGAAATTTCACTTATTGCAGAAGAAAAAAGCAAAATTTTTTCTTATTTTGGGGCAAAATTGCAGAAATTTCACTTATTTCAGGAGAAAATTGTAGAAATTTCTCTTATTTTGAAACAAAAAGGCAGATTTTTTTTTATTTTGGTAAAAAATTGCAGAAATTTTTCTTATTTTGGGGCAAAATGGCAGAAATTTCCCATATTTTGTGTCAAAAGGCAGAATTTCCTTTTATTTTGAGGAAAAAATGCTGAAATTCCCCTTATTTTGGGGCGAAAAGGCAGAAATTCTCCTTATTTTTGGGGCAAAAAGCAGACATTTCCCTTATTTTGGGGAAAAATTTTAGAAATTTCACTTATTTCACGGAACAAAGTCAGAAATTCCCCTTATTTTGCGGACAAAAGACAGAAATTCCATTTACTTTTGGGGAAAAGGCAGAAATTGCACTTATTTTGAGTCAAAAAGGCGGAAAAACGCCTTATTTTGGGGCAAAAGTGAAGAAATTTCCCTTTTTTATAGCAAAAAAATATACATTGCCTTTATTTTCGGGCAAAAAGGCAAAAATTCCCTGTATTTTGGAGCAAAATTCAAGAAATTCCCCTAATTTTGGGGCAAAAGGCAGAAATTCCCTTTATTTTGGTGTAAAACTGCAGAAATTTCACTTATTTCGCGGCAAAAAGGCAGAAATTCCCCTTATTTTGGGGCAAATGGCAGAAATTCCCCTTATTTTAGGGCAAAATTGCAGAAATTTCACTTATTGGAGAAGAAAAAAGCAAAATTTTTTCTTATTTTGGGGCAAAAATGCAGAAATTCCCATTATTTTGGGGCAAAAAGGCAGAAATTCACCTTATTTTGGGGTAAAATTGCAGAAATATCACATATTTCTTTGCAAAAAAGCAGAAATTCCCCTTATTTTGAGGTAAAATGCTGAAATTCCCCATATTTTGGGGCAAAAGGCAGACATTCCCCTTATTTTGGGCCAAAAAAGGCACAAATTTCCCTTATTTTCGGGCAAAATTGCAGAAATTTTATTTATTTCAGGGTAAAAAGTCAGAAATTCCCCTTATTTTGGAGCAAAAAGGAGAAATTTCTTTTATTATGGTACAAAATTGAAGAAATTTTTTTTATTTTGGAACAAAAAGGCAGAAATTCCCCATATTTTGGGGTAAAAGGCAGAAATTCTTATTTTGAGGTAAAATGCAGAATTTCCCCTTATTTAGAGGTAAAATGCAGAAATTCCCCAAATATTGGAGAAAAATTCAGAAATTCCCTTTTTTTGGGGGGCTAAAAGGAAGAAATTTTCCATATTTTGAAGAAAAATTGCAGAAATTTTCATAATTTTCAAGCAATAATGCTGAAATTCCCTTATTTTGGCTCAAAAAAATAGAAAATCTCCTTTTTTCGGGTGCAAAAATTTAGAAATTCCTTTTATTTGGGGCAAAATTGCAGAAATTTCCTTTACTTTGGGGCAAAATTTTAGAAATTTTCCTTATTTTGGGGCAAAATTGCAGAAAATTCACTTATTTCAGAGATAAAAGGCAGAAATTTCTCTTATTTTGGGGCAAAAATGCAGAAATTTCTTTTATTTTGGTACAAAATTGCAGAAATTTTTCTTATTTTGGGGCAAAAAGACAGAAATTCCCCATATTTTGGGGCAAAAGGAAGAAATTCCCCTTATTTTGAAGAAAAAATGCTGAAATTCCACTTATTTTGGGGCAAAAAGGCAGAAATTCCCTTTATTTTGGGGCAAAAAGCAGACATTTTACTTATTTTGGGGAAAAATTAGAGAAATTTCACTTATTTCAGTGCAAAAAGTCAGAAATTCCCCGTATTTTGGGGCAAAAAGGCAGAAATTCCATTTATTTTTGGGGAAAAGGCAGAAATTGCACTTATTTTGAGTCAAAAAGGCAGAAAATCGCTTTATTTTGGGGCAAAAGTGAAGAAATTTCCCTTTTTTTTGGCAAAAAGGTATACATTCCCTTTATTTTCGGGCAAAAATGCAGAAATTCCCCGTATTTTGGAGCAAAATTGCAGAAATTCCCCTAATTTTGGGGCAAAAACGCAGAAATTCCCTTTATTTTGGGGTAAACCTGCAAAAATTTCACTTATTTCACGGCAAGATGGCAGAAATTCCCCTTATTTTCGGCGAAAAACGCAGAAAATCCTCGTATGTTGGAGCATAATTGGAGAAATTCACCTAATTTTGGGGTAAAACGTGCAGTAATTTTCTTTATTTTGTGGCAAATAGGCAAAAATTCCCCTTATTTTGGGGCAAATGGCAGAAATTCCCTTTATTTTAGTGCAAAATTGCAGAAATTTCCATTATTTGGGGGCAAAAAACAGAAATTCCCATTATTTTGTGGCAAAATTGCAGAAATTTGCTTTATTTGGGGGCAAAAGACAAAAATTCCCCTTATTTTGCGGCAAAATTGCAGAAATTTGCTTTATTATTTGTGAAATATTGCAGAAAATTCCCTTATTTTAGGGCAAAAGTGCAGAAATTTAACTTATTTAGGAAGAAAAAACAAAAATTTTTCTTATTTTAGGGCAAAAAGGCAAAAATTCCCATTATTTTGAGGCAAAAAGCCAGAAATTCACCTTATTTTGGGGTTAAATTGCAGAAATTTCACATATTTCATTGCAAAAAAGCAAAAATTCCCCTTATTTTGAGGTAAAATGCTGAAATTCCTTATATTTTGGGGCAAAAGGCAGAAATTCCCCTTATTTTGGGCCAAAAAAGGCACAAATTTCCCTTATTTTGGGGCAAAATTGCAGAAATTTCATTTATTTCAAGGTATAAAGTCAGAAATTCCCCTTATTTTGGGGCAAAAAGGAGAAATTTCTTTCATTATGGTACAAAATTAAAGAAATTTTCTTTATTTTGGAACAAAAAGGCAGAAATTCACCATATTTTGGGGTAAAAGGCAGAAATTCTTCTTATTTTGAGGAAAAATGCAGAAATTCTCCTTATTTAGAGGTAAAATGCAGAAATTCCCCTAATATTGGGAAAAAATGCAGAAATTCCCTCTATTGTGGGGCTAAAAAGCAGAAATTTTCCGTATTTTGAAGAAAAATTGCAGAAATTTTCATAATTTTCGGGCAAAAAGGCTGAAATTCTCCTTATTTTGGGGCAAAATTGCAGAAATTTCCTTTACTGTGGGGCAAAATTGCAGAAATTACCCTTATTTTGGGGCAAAATTGCAGAAATTTCCCTTGTTTTGGGGCAAAATTGCAGAAATTTCACTTATTTCAGGGAAATAAGGCAGAAATTTCTCTTATTTTGGGGCAAAAAGGCAGAAATTTCTTTTATTTTGGTACAAAATTGCAGAAATTTTTCTTATTTTGGAGCAAAAAGACAGAAATTCCCCATATTTTGGGGCAAAAGGCAGAAATTCCCCTTATTTTGAGGAAAAAAGGCTGAAATTCCCCCTATTTTGGGGCAAAAAGCAGACATTTCCCTTATTTTGGGGAAAAATTTAGAAATTTCACTTATTTCAGGGCAAAAAGTCAGAAATTCTCCTTATTTTGGGGCAAAAAGACAGAAATTCCGTTTATTCTTGGGGAAAAGGCAGAAATTGCACTTATTTTGAGTCAAAAAGGCGGAAAATGCCCTTATTTTGAAGCAAAAGTGAAGAAATTTCCCTTTTTTATGGCGAAAAGGTATACATTCCATTTATTTTCGGGCAAAATGCAGAAATTCCACGTATTTTGGAGCAAAATTGCAGAAATTCCTCTAATTTTGGGGCAAAAAGACAGGAATTCCCCTTATTGGGGGAAAATTGCAGAAATTTCCTCTACTTTGCGGCAAAATTGCAGAAATTTTCTTTATTATGGTGAAAAATTGCAGAAATTTCTTTTATTTTAGGGCAAAATTACAGAAATTTCACTTATTTCAGAAAAAAATTTTTTTTCTTATTTTGGGGCAAAAAGGCAGAAATTCCAATTATTTTGGGGCAAAAAGGCAGAAATTCACCTTATTTTGGGGTAAAATTGCAGAAATTTCACATATTTTGTGGCAAAAGGCAGAAATTCCCCTTTATTGGAGGAAAAAAATACCTGAAATTCCCTTTATTTTGGGGCAAAAAGGCAGAAATTTCCCTTATTTTGGGGCAAAAAGCAGACATTTCCCTTATTTTGGTGAAAAATTTTTGAAATTTCACTTATTTCTAGGCAAAAATTCAGAAATTCCCCTTATTTTGAGGCAAAAAGACAGAAATTCCGTTTATTTTTGAGGAAAAGGCAGAAATCGCACTTATTTTGAGTCAAAAAGGCTGAAAATCGCCTTATTTTGGGGCAAAAGTGAAGAAATTTTCCTTTTTTATGGCAAAAAGTTATACATTCCCTTTATATTCGGGCAAAAAGGCAGAAATTCCCCGTATTTTGGAGCAAAATTGCAGAAATTCCCCTTATTTTAGGGTAAAACTGCAGAAATTTCACTTATTTCGCGGCAAGATGGCAGAAATTCCCCTTATTTTCGGCGAAAAACGCAGAAAATCCTCGTATTTTGGAGCAAAATTGCAGAAATTCACCTAATTTTGGGGCAAAACATGCAGTAATTTTCTTTATTTTGTGGCAAATAGGCAACAATTCCCCTTATTTTGGGGCAAATGGCAGAAATTCCCATTATTCTAGGGCAAAATAGCAGAAATTTTCCTTACTTGGGGGCAAAAAACAGATATTCCCCTTATTTTGGGGCAAAATTGCAGAAATTTGCTTTATTTGGGGGCAAAAAACTGAAATTAACCTTATTTTGCGGCAAAATTGAAGAAATTTGCTTTATTATTGGGGAACAATTGCAGAAAATTCCCTTATTTTAGGGCAAAAGTGCAGAAATTACACTTATTTCAGAAAAAAAACAAAAATTTTTCTTATTTTGGGGCATAAAGGCAGAAATTCTTATTATTTTGGGGCAAAAAGGCAGAAATTCACCTTATTTTGGGGTTAAATTGCAGAAATTTCAAATATTTCATTGCAAAAAACAGAAATTCCCCTTATTTTGAGGTAAAATGCTGAAATTCCCCATATTTTGGTGCAAAAGGCAGAAATTCCCCTTATTTTGGGCCAAAAAAGGAACAAACTTCCCTTATTTTCGGGCAAAATTGCAGAAATTTCATTTATTTCAGGGTAAAACGTCAGAAATTCCCCTAATTTTGGGGCAAAAAGGAGAAATTTCTTTTATTATGGTACAAAATTGAAGAAATTTTCTTTATTTTGGAACAAAAAGGCAGAAATTCCCCATATTTTGGGGTAAAAGGCAGAAATTCTTCTTATTTTGAGGTAACATGCAGAAATTCTTTTTATTTAGAGGTAAAATGCAGAAATTCCCCTAATATTGGGGAAAAATGCAGAAATTCCTTTTATTTTGGGGCTAAAAGGCAGAAATTTTCTGTATTTTGAAGAAAAATTGCAGAAATTCTCATAATTTTCGGGCAAAAAGGCTGAAATTCTCCTTATTTTGGGGCAAAAAGACAGAAAATCTCTTTTTTTTCGGGTGCCAAAATTTAGAAATTCCTCATATTTGAGGCAAAATTGCAGAAATTTTTTCTACTTTGGGGCAAAATTGCAGAAATTTCTCTTATTTTGGGGCAAAATTGCAGAAATTTCACTTATTTCAGGGAAAAAAGGCAGAAATTTCTCTTATTTTGGAACAAAAAGCAGAAATTTCTTTTATTTTGGTACAAAATTGCAGAAATTTTTATTATTTTGGGGCAAAAAGGCATAAATTTCCCATATTTTGGGGCAAAAGGCAGAAATTCCACGTATTTTGAGGAAAAAAGGCTGAAATTCCCCTTATTTTGGGGCAAAAAGGCAGAAATTCTTCTTATTTTGGGGCAAAAAGCAAACATTTCCCTTATTTTGGGGAAAAATTTTAGAAATTTCACTTATTTCAGGGCAAAAAGTCAGAATTTCCCCTTATTTTGGGGCAAAAAGACAGAAATTCCGTTTATTTTTGGGGAAAAGGCAGAAATTGCACTTATTTTGAGTCAAAAAGGCAGAAAATCGCTTTATTTTGGGGCAAAAGTGAAGAAATTTCCCTTTTTTTTGGCAAAAAGGTATACATTCCCTTTATTTTCGGGCAAAAAGGCAGAAATTCCCCGTATTTTGGAGCAAAATTGCAGAAATTCCCCTAATTTTGGGGCAAAAACGCAGAAATTCCCTTTATTTTGGGGTAAAACTGCAGAAATTTCACTTATTTCGCGGCAAGATGGCAGAAATTCCCCTTATTTTCGGCGAAAAACGCAGAAAATCCTCGTATTTTGGAGCATAATTGGAGAAATTCACCTAATTTTGGGGTAAAACATGCAGTAATTTTCTTTATTTTGCGGCAAAATTGCAGAAATTTGCTTTATTATTTGTGAAATATTGCAGAAAATTCCCTTATTTTAGGGCAAAATTGCAGAAATTTAACTTATTTCAGAAGAAAAAACAAAAATTTTTCTTATTTTAGGGCAAAAAGGCAAAAATTCCCATTATTTTAGGGCAAAAAGCCAGAAATTCACCTTATTTTGGCGTTAAATTGCAGAAATTTCACATATTTCATTGCAAAAAAGCAAAAATTCCCCTTATTTTGAGGTAAAATGCTGAAATTCCTTATATTTTGGGGCAAAAGGCAGAAATTCCCCTTATTTTGGGCCAAAAAAGGCACAAATTTCCCTTATTTTGGGGCAAAATTGCAGAAATTTCATTTATTTCAAGGTATAAAGTCAGAAATTCCCCTTATTTTGGGGCAAAAAGGAGAAATTTCTTTTATTATGGTACAAAATTAAAGAAATTTTCTTTATTTTGGAACAAAAAGGCAGAAATTCACCATATTTTGGGGTAAAAGGCAGAAATTCTTCTTATTTTGAGGAAAAATGCAGAAATTCTCCTTATTTAGAGGTAAAATGCAGAAATTCCCCTAATATTGGGAAAAATGCAGAAATCCCCTTTATTTTGGGGATAAAAGGCAAAAATTTTCCGTATTTTGAAGAAAAATTGCAGAAATTTTCATAATTTTCGGGCAAAAAGGCTGAAATTCTCCTTATTTTGGGGCAAAATTGCAGAAATTTCCTTTACTGTGGGGCAAAATTGCAGAAATTACCCTTATTTTGGGGCAAAATTGCAGAAATTTCCCTTGTTTTGGGGCAAAATTGCAGAAATTTCACTTATTTCAGGGAAATAAGGCAGAAATTTCTCTTATTTTGGGGCAAAAAGGCAGAAATTTTTTTTATCTTGGTACAAAATTGCAGAAATTTTTCTTATTTTGGAGCAAAAAGACAGAAATTCCCCATATTTTGGGGCAAAAGGCAGAAATTCCCCTTATTTTGAAGAAAAAATGCTGAAATTCCTTCTATTTTAGGGCAAAAAGGCAGAAATTCCCTTTATTTTGGGGCAAAAAGCAGACATTTCCCTTATTTTGGGGAAAAATTAGAGAAATTTCACTTATTTCAGGGAAAAAAGTCAGAAATTCCCCTTATTTTGGGGCAAAAACGCAGAAATTCCATTTATTTTTGGGGAAAAGGCAGAAATTGCACTTATTTTGAGTCAAAAAGTCCGAAAATCCCCTTATTTTGGGGCAAAAGTGAAGAAATTTCCCTTTTTTATGGCAAAAAGGTATACATTCCCTTTATTTTCGGGCAAAAAGGCAGAAATTCCCCGTATTTGGAGCAAAATTGCAAAAATTCCCCTAATTTTGGGGCAAAAAGTCAGAAATTCCCCTTATTTGGGGCAAATCTGCAGAAATTTCCTTTACTTTGGGGCAAAATTGCAGAAATTTCCCTCATTTTGGGGCAAAATTGCAGAAATTTCACTTATTTCAGGGAAAAAAGGCAAAATTTCTCTTATTTTGGGGCAAAAAGGCAGAAATTCCCCATATTTTGGGGCAAAAGGCAGAAATTCCCCTTATTTTGAGGAAAAAATGCTGAAATTCCCCTTATTTTGGGGCAAAAAGGCAGAAATTACCCTTATTTTGGGGCATAAAGGCAGAAATTCACCTTATTTTGGGGCAAAATTGCAGAAATTTCACTTATTTCAGGGAAATAAGGCAGAAATTTCTCTTATTTTGGGGCAAAAAGTCAGAATTTTTTTTTATCTTGGTACAAAATTGCAGAAATTTTTCTTATTTTGGAGCAAAATGACAGAAATTCCCCATATTTTGGGGCAAAAGGCAGAAATTCCCCTTATTTTGAAGAAAAAATGCTGAAATTCCCCCTATTTTGGGGCAAAAAGGCAGAAATTCCCTTTATTTTGGGGCAAAAAGCAGACATTTCCCTTATTTTGGGAAAAAATTAGAGAAATTTCACTTATTTCAGGGAAAAAAGTCAGAAATTCCCCTTATTTTGGGGCAAAAACGCAGAAATTCCATTTATTTTTGGGGAAAAGGCAGAAATTGCACTTATTTTGAGTCAAAAAGTCCGAAAATCCCCTTATTTTGGGGCAAAAGTGAAGAAATTTCCCTTTTTTATGGCAAAAAGGTATACATTCCCTTTATTTTCGGGCAAAAAGGCAGAAATTCCCCGTATTTGGAGCAAAATTGCAAAAATTCCCCTAATTTTGGGGCAAAAAGTCAGAAATTCCCCTTATTTGGGGCAAATCTGCAGAAATTTCCTTTACTTTGGGGCAAAATTGCAGAAATTTCCCTTATTTTGGGGCAAAATTGCAGAAATTTCACTTATTTCAGGGAAAAAAGGCAAAATTTCTCTTATTTTGGGGCAAAAAGGCAGAAATTCCCCATATTTTGGGGCAAAAGGCAGAAATTCCCCTTATTTTGAGGAAAAAATGCTGAAATTCCCCTTATTTTGGGGCAAAAAGGCAGAAATTACCCTTATTTTGGGGCATAAAGGCAGAAATTCACCTTATTTTGGGGAAAAATTGAAAAAATTTCAAATATTTCAGGGCAAAAAGGGAGAAATTTTCCTTATTTTGAGGTAAAATGCTGAAATTAGCTATATTTTGGGACAAAAGGCAGAAATTCCCCTTTTTTGGGAGGCAAAAAAGGCAAAATTTCCCTTATTTTCAGGCAAAATTGCAGAAATTTCATTTATTTCAGGGTAAAAAGTCAGAAATTCCCCTTATTTTGGGGCAAAAAGGAGAAATTTCTTTTATTATGGTACAAAATTGAAGAAATTTTCTTTATTTTGGAACAAAAAGGCAGAAATTCCCCATATTTTGGGGTAAAAGGCAGAAATTCTTCTTGTTTTGAGGTAACATGCAGAAATTCCTTTTATTTAGAGGTAAAATGCAGAAATTCCCCTAATATTGGGGAAAAATGCAGAAATTCCCTTTATTTTGGGGCTAAAAGGCAGAAATTTTCCGTATTTTTAAGAAAAATTGCAGAAATTCTCATAATTTTCGGGCAAAAATGCTGAAATTCTCCTTATTTGGGGGCAAAAAGACAGAAAATCTCCTTTTTCGGGTGCAAAATTCAAAAATTCCCCTTATTTGGGGCAAAATTGCAGAAATTTCCTCTACTTTGGGGCAAAATTGCAGAAATTTCCCTTATTTTTGGGCAAAATTGCAGAAATTTCACTTCTTTAAGGGAAAAAGGCAGAAATTTCTCTTATTTTGGAACAAAAAGGCAGAAATTTCTTTTATTTTGGTACAAAATTGCAGAAATTTTTCTTAATTTGGGGCAAAAAGGCATAAATTTCCCATATTTTGTGGCAAAAGGCAGAAATTCCACTTATTTTGAGGAAAAAAGGCTGAAATTCCCCTTATTTTGGGGCAAAAAGGCAGAAATTCTTCTTATTTTGGGGCAAAAAGCAGACATTTCCCTTATTTTGGGGAAAAATTTTAGAAATTTCACTTATTTCAGGGCAAAAAGTCAGAATTTCCCCTTATTTTGGGGCAAAAAGACAGAAATTCCGTTTATTTTTGGGGAAAAGGCAGAAATTGCACTTATTTTGAGTCAAAAAGGCAGAAAATCGCTTTATTTTGGGGCAAAAGTGAAGAAATTTCCCTTTTTTTGGCAAAAAGGTATACATTCCCTTTATTTTCGGGCAAAAATGCAGAAATTCCCCGTATTTTGGAGCAAAATTGCAGAAATTCCCCTAATTTTGGGGCAAAAACGCAGAAATTCCCTTTATTTTGGGGTAAACCTGCAAAAATTTCACTTATTTCACGGCAAGATGGCAGAAATTCCCCTTATTTTCGGCGAAAAACGCAGAAAATCCTCGTATTTTGGAGCATAATTGGAGAAATTCACCTAATTTTGGGGTAAAACGTGCAGTAATTTTCTTTATTTTGTGGCAAATAGGCAAAAATTCCCCTTATTTTGGGGCAAATGGCAGAAATTCCCTTTATTTTAGGGCAAAATTGCAGAAATTTCCATTATTTGGGGGCAAAAAACAGAAATTCCCATTATTTTGGGGCAAAATTGCAGAAATTTGCTTTATTTGGGGGCAAAAAACAAAAATTCCCCTTATTTTGCGGCAAAATTGCAGAAATTTGCTTTATTATTTGTGAAATATTGCAGAAAATTCCCTTATTTTAGGGCAAAAGTGCAGAAATTTAACTTATTTCAGAAGAAAAAACAAAAATTTTTCTTATTTTAGGGCAAAAAGGCAAAAATTCCCATTATTTTGAGGCAAAAACCCAGAAATTCACCTTATTTTGGGGTTAAATTGCAGAAATTACACATATTTCATTGCAAAAAAGCAAAAATTCCCCTTATTTTGAGGTAAAATGCTGAAATTCCTTATATTTTGGTGCAAAAGGCAGAAATTCCCCTTATTTTGGGCCAAAAAAGGCACAAATTTCCCTTATTTTGGGGCAAAATTGCAGAAATTTCATTTATTTCAAGGTATAAAGTCAGAAATTCCCCTTATTTTGGGGCAAAAAGGAGAAATTTCTTTTATTATGGTACAAAATTAAAGAAATTTTCTTTATTTTGGAACAAAAAGGCAGAAATTCACCATATTTTGGGGTAAAAGGCAGAAATTCTTCTTATTTTGAGGAAAAATGCAGAAATTCTCCTTATTTAGAGGTAAAATGCAGAAATTCCCCTAATATTGGGAAAAAATGCAGAAATTCCCTCTATTGTGGGGCTAAAAAGCAGAAATTTTCCATATTTTGAAGAAAAATTGCAGAAATTTTCATAATTTTCGGGCAAAAAGGCTGAAATTCTCCTTATTTTGGGGCAAAATTGCAGAAATTTCCTTTACTGTGGGGCAAAATTGCAGAAATTACCCTTATTTTGGGGCAAAATTGCAGAAATTTCCCTTGTTTTGGGGCAAAATTGCAGAAATTTCACTTATTTCAGGGAAATAAGGCAGAAATTTCTCTTATTTTGGGGCAAAAAGGCAGAAATTTCTTTTATTTTGGTACAAAATTGCAGAAATTTTTCTTATTTTGGAGCAAAAAGACAGAAATTCCCTATATTTTGGAGCAAAAGGCAGAAATTCCCCTTATTTTGAGGAAAAAAGGCTGAACTTCCCCCTATTTTGGGGCAAAAAGCAGACATTTCCCTTATTTTGGGGAAAAATTTAGAAATTTCACTTATTTCAGGGCAAAAAGTCAGAAATTCTCCTTATTTTGGGGCAAAAAGTCAGAAATTCCGTTTATTCTTGGGGAAAAGGCAGAAATTGCACTTATTTTGAGTCAAAAAGGCGGAAAATGCCCTTATTTTGAAGCAAAAGTGAAGAAATTTCCCTTTTTTATGGCGAAAAGGTATACATTCCATTTATTTTCGGGCAAAATGCAGAAATTCCACGTATTTTGGAGCAAAATTGCAGAAATTCCTCTAATTTTGGGGCAAAAAGACAGGAATTCCCCTTATTGGGGGAAAATTGCAGAAATTTCCTCTACTTTGCGGCAAAATTGCAGAAATTTTCTTTATTATGGTGAAAAATTGCAGAAATTTCTTTTATTTTAGAGCAAAATTACAGAAATTTCACTTATTTCAGAAAAAAAAAATTTTCTTATTTTGGGGCAAAAAGGCAGAAATTCCAATTATTTTGGGGCAAAAAGGCAGAAATTCACCTTATTTTGGGGTAAAATTGCAGAAATTTCACATATTTTGTGGCAAAAGGCAGAAATTCCCCTTTATTGGAGGAAAAAAATACCTGAAATTCCCTTTATTTTGGGGCAAAAAGGCAGAAATTTCCCTTATTTTGGGGCAAAAAGCAGACATTTCCCTTATTTTGGTGAAAAATTTTTGAAATTTCACTTATTTCTAGGCAAAAATTCAGAAATTCCCCTTATTTTGAGGCAAAAAGACAGAAATTCCGTTTATTTTTGAGGAAAAGGCAGAAATCGCACTTATTTTGAGTCAAAAAGGCTGAAAATCGCCTTATTTTGGGGCAAAAGTGAAGAAATTTTCCTTTTTTATGGCAAAAAGTTATACATTCCCTTTATATTCGGGCAAAAAGGCAGAAATTCCCCGTATTTTGGAGCAAAATTGCAGAAATTCCCCTTATTTTAGGGTAAAACTGCAGAAATTTCACTTATTTCGCGGCAAGATGGCAGAAATTCCCCTTATTTTCGGCGAAAAACGCAGAAAATCCTCGTATTTTGGAGCAAAATTGCAGAAATTCACCTAATTTTGGGGCAAAACATGCAGTAATTTTCTTTATTTTGTGGCAAATAGGCAACAATTCCCCTTATTTTGGGGCAAATGGCAGAAATTCCCATTATTCTAGGGCAAAATAGCAGAAATTTTCCTTACTTGGGGGCAAAAAACAGATATTCCCCTTATTTTGGGGCAAAATTGCAGAAATTTGCTTTATTTGGGGGCAAAAAACTGAAATTAACCTTATTTTGCGGCAAAATTGAAGAAATTTGCTTTATTATTGGGGAACAATTGCAGAAAATTCCCTTATTTTAGGGCAAAAGTGCAGAAATTACACTTATTTCAGAAAAAAAACAAAAATTTTTCTTATTTTGGGGCATAAAGGCAGAAATTCTTATTATTTTGGGGCAAAAAGGCAGAAATTCACCTTATTTTGGGGTTAAATTGCAGAAATTTCAAATATTTCATTGCAAAAAACAGAAATTCCCCTTATTTTGAGGTAAAATGCTGAAATTCCCCATATTTTGGTGCAAAAGGCAGAAATTCCCCTTATTTTGGGCCAAAAAAGGAACAAACTTCCCTTATTTTCGGGCAAAATTGCAGAAATTTCATTTATTTCAGGGTAAAACGTCAGAAATTCCCCTAATTTTGGGGCAAAAAGGAGAAATTTCTTTTATTATGGTACAAAATTGAAGAAATTTTCTTTATTTTGGAACAAAAAGGCAGAAATTCCCCATATTTTGGGGTAAAAGGCAGAAATTCTTCTTATTTTGAGGTAACATGCAGAAATTCTTTTTATTTAGAGGTAAAATGCAGAAATTCCCCTAATATTGGGGAAAAATGCAGAAATTCCTTTTATTTTGGGGCTAAAAGGCAGAAATTTTCTGTATTTTGAAGAAAAATTGCAGAAATTCTCATAATTTTCGGGCAAAAAGGCTGAAATTCTCCTTATTTTGGGGCAAAAAGACAGAAAATCTCTTTTTTTTCGGGTGCCAAAATTTAGAAATTCCTCATATTTGAGGCAAAATTGCAGAAATTTTTTCTACTTTGGGGCAAAATTGCAGAAATTTCTCTTATTTTGGGGCAAAATTGCAGAAATTTCACTTATTTCAGGGAAAAAAGGCAGAAATTTCTCTTATTTTGGAACAAAAAGCAGAAATTTCTTTTATTTTGGTACAAAATTGCAGAAATTTTTATTATTTTGGGGCAAAAAGGCATAAATTTCCCATATTTTGGGGCAAAAGGCAGAAATTCCACGTATTTTGAGGAAAAAAGGCTGAAATTCCCCTTATTTTGGGGCAAAAAGGCAGAAATTCTTCTTATTTTGGGGCAAAAAGCAAACATTTCCCTTATTTTGGGGAAAAATTTTAGAAATTTCACTTATTTCAGGGCAAAAAGTCAGAATTTCCCCTTATTTTGGGGCAAAAAGACAGAAATTCCGTTTATTTTTGGTGAAAAGGCAGAAATTGCACTTATTTTGAGTCAAAAAGGCAGAAAATCGCTTTATTTTGGGGCAAAAGTGAAGAAATTTCCCTTTTTTTTTGGCAAAAAGGTATACATTCCCTTTATTTTCGGGCAAAAAGGCAGAAATTCCCCGTATTTTGGAGCAAAATTGCAGAAATTCCCCTAATTTTGGGGCAAAAACGCAGAAATTCCCTTTATTTTGGGGTAAAACTGCAGAAATTTCACTTATTTCGCGGCAAGATGGCAGAAATTCCCATTATTTTCGGCGAAAAACGCAGAAAATCCTCGTATTTTGGAGCATAATTGGAGAAATTCACCTAATTTTGGGGTAAAACATGCAGTAATTTTCTTTATTCTGCGGCAAAATTGCAGAAATTTGCTTTATTATTTGTGAAATATTGCAGAAAATTCCCTTATTTTAGGGCAAAATTGCAGAAATTTAACTTATTTCAGAAGAAAAAACAAAAATTTTTCTTATTTTAGGGCAAAAAGGCAAAAATTCCCATTATTTTAGGGCAAAAAGCCAGAAATTCACCTTATTTTGGCGTTAAATTGCAGAAATTTCACATATTTCATTGCAAAAAAGCAAAAATTCCCCTTATTTTGAGGTAAAATGCTGAAATTCCTTATATTTTGGGGCAAAAGGCAGAAATTCCCCTTATTTTGGGCCAAAAAAGGCACAAATTTCCCTTATTTTGGGGCAAAATTGCAGAAATTTCATTTATTTCAAGGTATAAAGTCAGAAATTCCCCTTATTTTGGGGCAAAAAGGAGAAATTTCTTTTATTATGGTACAAAATTAAAGAAATTTTCTTTATTTTGGAACAAAAAGGCAGAAATTCACCATATTTTGGGGTAAAAGGCAGAAATTCTTCTTATTTTGAGGAAAAATGCAGAAATTCTCCTTATTTAGAGGTAAAATGCAGAAATTCCCCTAATATTGGGAAAAATGCAGAAATCCCCTTTATTTTGGGGATAAAAGGCAAAAATTTTCCGTATTTTGAAGAAAAATTGCAGAAATTTTCATAATTTTCGGGCAAAAAGGCTGAAATTCTCCTTATTTTGGGGCAAAATTGCAGAAATTTCCTTTACTGTGGGGCAAAATTGCAGAAATTACCCTTATTTTGGGGCAAAATTGCAGAAATTTCCCTTGTTTTGGGGCAAAATTGCAGAAATTTCAATTATTTCAGGGAAATAAGGCAGAAATTTCTCTTATTTTGGGGCAAAAAGGCAGAAATTTTTTTATCTTGGTACAAAATTGCAGAAATTTTTCTTATTTTGGAGCAAAAAGACAGAAATTCCCCATATTTTGGGGCAAAAGGCAGAAATTCCCCTTATTTTGAAGAAAAAATGCTGAAATTCCTTCTATTTTGGGGCAAAAAGGCAGAAATTCCCTTTATTTTGGGGCAAAAAGCAGACATTTCCCTTATTTTGGGGAAAAATTAGAGAAATTTCACTTATTTCAGGGAAAAAAGTCAGAAATTCCCCTTATTTTGGGGCAAAAACGCAGAAATTCCATTTATTTTTGGGGAAAAGGCAGAAATTGCACTTATTTTGAGTCAAAAAGTCCGAAAATCCCCTTATTTTGGGGCAAAAGTGAAGAAATTTCCCTTTTTTATGGCAAAAAGGTATACATTCCCTTTATTTTCGGGCAAAAAGGCAGAAATTCCCCGTATTTGGAGCAAAATTGCAAAAATTCCCCTAATTTTGGGGCAAAAAGTCAGAAATTCCCCTTATTTGGGGCAAATCTGCAGAAATTTCCTTTACTTTGGGGCAAAATTGCAGAAATTTCCCTCATTTTGGGGCAAAATTGCAGAAATTTCACTTATTTCAGGGAAAAAAGGCAAAATTTCTCTTATTTTGGGGCAAAAAGGCAGAAATTCCCCATATTTTGGGGCAAAAGGCAGAAATTCCCCTTATTTTGAGGAAAAAATGCTGAAATTCCCCTTATTTTGGGGCAAAAAGGCAGAAATTACCCTTATTTTGGGGCATAAAGGCAGAAATTCACCTTATTTTGGGGAAAAATTGAAAAAATTTCATATATTTCAGGGCAAAAAGGGAGAAATTTTCCTTATTTTGAGGTAAAATGCTGAAATTAGCTATATTTTGGGACAAAAGGCAGAAATTCCCCTTTTTTGGGAGGCAAAAAAGGCAAAATTTCCCTTATTTTCAGGCAAAATTGCAGAAATTTCATTTATTTCAGGGTAAAAAGTCAGAAATTCCCCTTATTTTGGGGCAAAAAGGAGAAATTTCTTTTATTATGGTACAAAATTGAAGAAATTTTCTTTATTTTGGAACAAAAAGGCAGAAATTCCCCATATTTTGGGGTAAAAGGCAGAAATTCTTCTTGTTTTGAGGTAACATGCAGAAATTCCTTTTATTTAGAGGTAAAATGCAGAAATTCCCCTAATATTGGGGAAAAATGCAGAAATTCCCTTTATTTTGGGGCTAAAAGGCAGAAATTTTCCGTATTTTTAAGAAAAATTGCAGAAATTCTCATAATTTTCGGGCAAAAATGCTGAAATTCTCCTTATTTGGGGGCAAAAAGACAGAAAATCTCCTTTTTCGGGTGCAAAATTCAAAAATTCCCCTTATTTGGGGCAAAATTGCAGAAATTTCCTCTACTTTGGGGCAAAATTGCAGAAATTTCCCTTATTTTTGGGCAAAATTGCAGAAATTTCACTTCTTTAAGGGAAAAAGGCAGAAATTTCTCTTATTTTGGAACAAAAAGGCAGAAATTTCTTTTATTTTGGTACAAAATTGCAGAAATTTTTCTTAATTTGGGGCAAAAAGGCATAAATTTCCCATATTTTGTGGCAAAAGGCAGAAATTCCACGTATTTTGAGGAAAAAAGGCTGAAATTCCCCTTATTTTGGGGCAAAAAGGCAGAAATTCTTCTTATTTTGGGGCAAAAAGCAGACATTTCCCTTATTTTGGGGAAAAATTTTAGAAATTTCACTTATTTCAGGGCAAAAAGTCAGAATTTCCCCTTATTTTGGGGCAAAAAGACAGAAATTCCGTTTATTTTTGGGGAAAAGGCAGAAATTGCACTTATTTTGAGTCAAAAAGGCAGAAAATCGCTTTATTTTGGGGCAAAAGTGAAGAAATTTCCCTTTTTTTTGGCAAAAAGGTATACATTCCCTTTATTTTCGGGCAAAAATGCAGAAATTCCCCGTATTTTGGAGCAAAATTGCAGAAATTCCCCTAATTTGGGGCAAAAACGCAGAAATTCCCTTTATTTTGGGGTAAACCTGCAAAAATTTCACTTATTTCACGGCAAGATGGCAGAAATTCCCCTTATTTTCGGCGAAAAACGCAGAAAATCCTCGTATTTTGGAGCATAATTGGAGAAATTCACCTAATTTTGGGGTAAAACGTGCAGTAATTTTCTTTATTTTGTGGCAAATAGGCAAAAATTCCCCTTATTTTGGGGCAAATGGCAGAAATTCCCTTTATTTTAGGGCAAAATTGCAGAAATTTCCATTATTTGGGGGCAAAAAACAGAAATTCCCATTATTTTGGGGCAAAATTGCAGAAATTTGCTTTATTTGGGGGCAAAAAACAAAAATTCCCCTTATTTTGCGGCAAAATTGCAGAAATTTGCTTTATTATTTGTGAAATATTGCAGAAAATTCCCTTATTTTAGGGCAAAAGTGCAGAAATTTAACTTATTTCAGAAGAAAAAACAAAAATTTTTCTTATTTTAGGGCAAAAAGGCAAAAATTCCCATTATTTTGAGGCAAAAAGCCAGAAATTCACCTTATTTTGGGGTTAAATTGCAGAAATTTCACATATTTCATTGCAAAAAAGCAAAAATTCCCCTAATTTTGAGGTAAAATGCTGAAATTCCTTATATTTTGGTGCAAAAGGCAGAAATTCCCCTTATTTTGGGCCAAAAAAGGCACAAATTTCCCTTATTTTGGGGCAAAATTGCAGAAATTTCATTTATTTCAAGGTATAAAGTCAGAAATTCCCCTTATTTTGGGGCAAAAAGTAGAAATTTCTTTTATTATGGTACAAAATTAAAGAAATTTTCTTTATTTTGGAACAAAAAGGCAGAAATTCACCATATTTTGGGGTAAAAGGCAGAAATTCTTCTTATTTTGAGGAAAAATGCAGAAATTCTCCTTATTTAGAGGTAAAATGCAGAAATTCCCCTAATATTGGGAAAAAATGCAGAAATTCCCTCTATTGTGGGGCTAAAAAGCAGAAATTTTCCATATTTTGAAGAAAAATTGCAGAAATTTTCATAATTTTCGGGCAAAAAGGCTGAAATTCTCCTTATTTTGGGGCAAAATTGCAGAAATTTCCTTTACTGTGGGGCAAAATTGCAGAAATTACCCTTATTTTGGGGCAAAATTGCAGAAATTTCCCTTGTTTTGGGGCAAAATTGCAGAAATTTCACTTATTTCAGGGAAATAAGGCAGAAATTTCTCTTATTTTGGGGCAAAAAGGCAGAAATTTCTTTTATTTTGGTACAAAATTGAAGAAATTTTTCTTATTTTGGAGCAAAAAGACAGAAATTCCCCATATTTTGGGGCAAAAGGCAGAAATTCCCCTTATTTTGAGGAAAAAAGGCTGAAATTCCCCCTATTTTGGGGCAAAAAGCAGACATTTCCCTTATTTTGGGGAAAAATTTAGAAATTTCACTTATTTCAGGGCAAAAAGTCAGAAATTCTCCTTATTTAGGGGCAAAAAGTCAGAAATTCCGTTTATTCTTGGGGAAAAGGCAGAAATTGCACTTATTTTGAGTCAAAAAGGCGGAAAATGCCCTTATTTTGAAGCAAAAGTGAAGAAATTTCCCTTTTTTATGGCGAAAAGGTATACATTCCATTTATTTTTGGGCAAAATGCAGAAATTCCACGTATTTTGGAGCAAAATTGCAGAAATTCCTCTAATTTTGGGGCAAAAAGACAGGAATTCCCCTTATTGGGGGAAAATTGCAGAAATTTCCTCTACTTTGCGGCAAAATTGCAGAAATTTTCTTTATTATGGTGAAAAATTGCAGAAATTTCTTTTATTTTAGGGCAAAATTACAGAAATTTCACTTATTTCAGAAAAAAAAAATTTTTCTTATTTTGGGGCAAAAAGGCAGAAATTCCAATTATTTTGGGGCAAAAAGGCAGAAATTCACCTTATTTTGGGGTAAAATTGCAGAAATTTCACATATTTTGTGGCAAAAGGCAGAAATTCCCCTTTATTGGAGGAAAAAAATACCTGAAATTCCCTTTATTTTGGGGCAAAAAGGAAGAAATTTCCCTTATTTTGGGGCAAAAAGCAGACATTTCCCTTATTTTGGTGAAAAATTTTTGAAATTTCACTTATTTCTAGGCAAAAATTCAGAAATTCCCCTTATTTTGAGGCAAAAAGACAGAAATTCCGTTTATTTTTGAGGAAAAGGCAGAAATTGCACTTATTTTGAGTCAAAAAGGCTGAAAATCGCCTTATTTTGGGGCAAAAGTGAAGAAATTTTCTTTTTTTATGGCAAAAAGTTATACATTCCCTTTATATTCGGGCAAAAAGGCAGAAATTCCCCGTATTTTGGAGCAAAATTGCAGAAATTCCCCTTATTTTAGGGTAAAACTGCAGAAATTTCACTTATTTCGCGGCAAGATGGCAGAAATTCCCCTTATTTTCGGCGAAAAACGCAGAAAATCCTCGTATTTTGGAGCAAAATTGCAGAAATTCACCTAATTTTGGGGCAAAACATGCAGTAATTTTCTTTATTTTGTGGCAAATAGGCAACAATTCCCCTTATTTTGGGGCAAATGGCAGAAATTCCCATTATTTTAGGGCAAAATAGCAGAAATTTTCCTTACTTGGGGGCAAAAAACAGATATTCCCCTTATTTTGGGGCAAAATTGCAGAAATTTGCTTTATTTGGGGGCAAAAAACTGAAATTAACCTTATTTTGCGGCAAAATTGAAGAAATTTGCTTTATTATTGGGGAACAATTGCAGAAAATTCCCTTATTTTAGGGCAAAAGTGCAGAAATTACACTTATTTCAGAAAAAAAAACAAAAATTTTTCTTATTTTGGGGCATAAAGGCAGAAATTCTTATTATTTTGGGGCAAAAAGGCAGAAATTCACCTTATTTTGGGGTTAAATTGCAGAAATTTCAAATATTTCATTGCAAAAAACAGAAATTCCCCTTATTTTGAGGTAAAATGCTGAAATTCCCCATATTTTGGTGCAAAAGGCAGAAATTCCCCTTATTTTGGGCCAAAAAAGGAACAAACTTCCCTTATTTTCGGGCAAAATTGCAGAAATTTCATTTATTTCAGGGTAAAACGTCAGAAATTCCCCTAATTTTGGGGCAAAAAGGAGAAATTTCTTTTATTATGGTACAAAATTGAAGAAATTTTCTTTATTTTGGAACAAAAAGGCAGAAATTCCCCATATTTTGGGGTAAAAGGCAGAAATTCTTCTTATTTTGAGGTAACATGCAGAAATTCTTTTTATTTAGAGGTAAAATGCAGAAATTCCCCTAATATTGGGGAAAAATGCAGAAATTCCTTTTATTTTGGGGCTAAAAGGCAGAAATTTTCTGTATTTTGAAGAAAAATTGCAGAAATTCTCATAATTTTCGGGCAAAAAGGCTGAAATTCTCCTTATTTTGGGGCAAAAAGACAGAAAATCTCCTTTTTTCGGGTGCAAAAAGTCAGAAATTCCCCTTATTTGGGGCAAAATTGCAGAAATTTCCTTTACTTTGAAGCAAAATTGCAGAAATTTCCCTTATTTTGGGCCAAAATTACGAAAATTTCACTTATTTCAAAGAAAAAAGGCAGAAATTTCTTTTATTTTGGGGCAAAAAGCAGGAATTACTTTTATTTTCGTACAAAATTACAGAAATTTTTCTTATTTTGGGGCAAAAAGGCAGAAATTCCCCTTATTTTGAAGTAAAAAGGCTGAAATTCCCCTTATTTGGGGGCAAAAAGGCAGAAATTCTCCTTATTTTGAGGCAAAAAGCAAACATTTCCCTTATTTTGGGGTAAAATTTTAGAAATTAAACTTATTTCAGGGCAAAAAGTCAGAAATTCCCCTTATTATGGGGCAAAATGACAGAAAATCCGTGTATTTTTGGGGAAAAGGCAGAAATTGCACTTATTATGAGTCAAAAAAAATGGAAAATCCCCTTCTTTTGGGGCAAAAATTGAGAAATTTCTTTTTTTTATGGCAAAAAGGTATACATTTCCTTTATTTTCGGGCAAAAAGGCAGAAATTCCCCGTATTTTGGAGCAAAATTGCAGAAATTCCCCTAATTTTAGGGCATAAAGGCAGAAATTCCTTTTATTTTGGAGAAAAACAGCAGAAATTTCACTTATTTCACGGCAAAATGGCAGAAATTCCTCTTATTTTCGGCGAAAAAGGCAGAAAATCCTCGTATTTTGGAGCAAAATTGTAGAAATTCACCTAATTTTGGGGTAAAACATGCAGTAATTTTCTTTATTTTGTGGCAAAATCCAGAAATTCCCATTATTTTGGGGCAAATGGCAGAAATTTCCCTTATTTTAGGGCAAAATTGCAGAAATTTCCCTTATTTGGGGGCAAAAAACAGAAATTACCGTTATTTTGGGGCAAAATTGCAGAAATTTCACATATTTCAGGGCAATAAGGAAGAAATTCCCCTTATTTTGAGGTAAAATGCTGAAATTCCCCATATTTTGGGGCAAAATTTCAGAAATTTCCTTTATTATGGGGAAAAATTGCAGAAATTTCCCTTATTTTACAGCAAAATTGCAGATATTTGCTTTATTATGGAAAAAATTGCAGAAATTTCTCTTATTTTAGGGCAAAATTGCAGAAATTTTCCTTATTTGGGGGCAAAAAACAGAAATTCCCCTTATTTTGGGGCAAATGGCAGAAAATCCTCTTATTTTAGGGCAAAATTGCAGAAATTTCCCTTATTTGGTGGCAAAAAACAGAAATTCCCCTTATTTTGGGGCAAAATTGCAGAAATTTGCTTTATTTGAAGGCAAAAAACAGAAATTCCCCTTATTTTGCTGCAAAATTGCAGAAATTTGCTTTATTATGGGGAAAAATTGCAGAAATTTCCCTTATTTTAGGGCAAAATTGCAGAAATTTCACTTATTTCAAAAAAAAGCAAAAATTTTTCTTATTTTGGGGCAAAAAAGCAGAAATTCCCATTATTTTGGGGCAAAAAGGCATAAATTTACCTTATTTTGGGGTAAAATTGCAGAAATTTCACATATTTCAAGGCAAAGAGGCAGAAATTCCCCTTATTTTGAGGTAAAATTCTGAAATTCCCCATATTTTGGGGCAAAAGGCAGAAATTCCCGTTATTTTGTGGCAAAAAGGCACAAATTTCCCTTATTTTCGGGAAAAATTGCAGAAATTTCATTTATTTCAGGGTAAAAAGTCGAAATTCCTCTTAATTTGATGAAAAAAGGCTGAAATTCCCCTTATTTTGTGGCAAAAAGGCAGAAATTCCTTTTATTTTGGGGCAAAAAGCAGACATTTCCCTTATTTTGAAGAAAAATTTTAGAAATTTCACTTATTTCAGGGCAAAAAGTCAGAAATTTCCCTTATTTTGGGGCAAAAAGACAGAAATTCCGTTTATTTTTGGGGAAAAGGCAGAAATTGCACTTATTTTGAGTCAAAAAGTCGGAAAATCCTCTTATTTTGGGGCAAAAGTGAAGAAATTTTCCTTTTTTATGGCAAAAAGATATACTTTCCCTTTATTTTCGGGCAAAAAGGCAGAAATTCCCCATATTTTGGAGCAAAATTGCAAAAATTCCCCTAATTTTGGGGCAAAAAGGCACAAATTCCCCTTATTTTGGAGTAAAACTGCAGAAATTTCACTTATTTCGCGGCAAAATGGCAGAAATTCCTCTTATTTTCGGCGAAAAAGGCAGAAAATCCTCGTATTTTGGAGCAAAATTGCAGATATTCACCTAATTTTGGGGTAAAACATGCAGTAATTTTCTTTAATTTGTGGCAAAATGGCAGAAATTCTCCTTATTTTGAAAGCAAATGGCAGAAATTCCCCTTATTTTAGGGCAAAATGGCAGAAATTTCCCTTATTTGTAGGCAAAAAACAGAAATTCCCTTTATTTTGGTGCAAAATTGCAGAAATTTCACATATTCCAGGGCAATAAGGCAGAAATTCCCCTTATTTTGAGGTAAAATGCTGAAATTCCCCATATTTTGGGGCAAAAGGCAGAAATTCCTTTTATTTTGGGGCAAAAAAGCACAAATTTCCCTTATTTTCGGGCAAAATTGCAGAAATTTCATTTATTTCAGGGTGAAAAGTCAGAAATTATCATAATATTGGGGCAAAAAGGAGAAATTTCTTTTATTATGGTACAAAATTGAAGAAATTTTCTTTATTTTGGAACAAAAAGGCAGAAATTCCCCATATTTTGGGGTAAAAGGCAGAAATTCTTCTTATTTTGAGGTAAAATGCAGAAATTCCCCTTATTTAGATGTAAAATGCAGAAATTTCCCTAATATTGGGGGAAAATGCAGAAATTCCCTTTTTTTGAGGCTAAAAGGCAGAAATTTTTCGTATTTTGAAGAAAAATTGCAGAAATTCTCATAATTTTCGGGCAAAAAGGCTGAAATTCTCCTTATTTTGGGGCAAAAACAGAGAAAATCTTTTTTTTGGGTGCAAAAAGTCAGAAATCCCCCTTATTTGGGGCAAAATTGCAAAAAATTCCTTTACTTTGGAGCAAAATTGCAGAAATTTCCTTTATTTTGGGGCAAAATTGCAGAAATTTCACTTATTTCAGGGAAAAAAGTTAGAATTTTTTTTTTATTTTGGGGCAATAAGGCAGAAATTTCTTTTATTTTGGTACAAAATTGCAGAAATTTTTTTTATTTTGGGGCAAAAAGGCAGAAATTCCCCGTATTTTGGAGCAAAATTGCAGAAATTCCCTAATTTTAGGGCAAAAAGGCAGAAAATCCCCTTATTTTGGGGTAAAACTGCAGAAATTTCACTTATTTCGCGGCAAAATGGCAGAAATTCCCCTTATTTTCGGCGAAAAAGGCAGAAATTCCTCAATTTTTCAGATAAAATTGCAGAAATTCCCCTAATTTTGGGGTAAAACATGCAGTAATTTTCTTTATTTTGGGGCAAAAATGCAGAAATTCCCCTTATTTTGGGGCAAAAAATATAAATTCCCCTTATTTTAGAAGAAAATTGCTGAAATTTCCCTTATATGGGGACAAAAAACAGAAATTCCTTTTATTTTGGGGCAAAATTGCAGAAAATTCCTTTATTATGGGGAAAAATTGCAGAAATTTCTTTTATTTTAAGGCAAAATTGCAGAAATTTCACTTATTTCAGAGAAAAAAAGCAAAAATTTTTATTTTGGGGTAAAAAGGCAGAAATTCCCATTTTTTTGGGACAAAAAGGCAGAAATTCACCTTATTTTGGGGTAAAATTGCAGACATTTCACATATTTCAGGGCAAAAAGGCAGAAATTTCCATTATTTGGGAGCAAAAAGCAGAAATTCCCTTTATTTGGGGATAAAATTGCAGAAATTTCTATTGTTTGGGGGAAAAAAGGCAGAAAATCCCCTTAATTTCGGGCAAAAAGGCAGAAATTCCTTGTATTTTGAAGAAAAATTCCAGAAATTCCCCTAATATTGGGGCAAAAATGCAGAAATTCCCTTTATTTGGGGTAAATCGGCATAAGTTCCCATTATTTTCGGGAAAAGAGGCAGAAATTTTATGTATTTTGAAGCAAAATGCAGAAACTCCCCTAATTTTGTGGCAAAAAGGAAGAAATTCCCTTTATTTTGAGGCAAAAATACAGAAACTCTTCTTATTTCAGGGAAAATATCAGAAATTTCCCTTATTTTGGGGCAAAATTTTAGAAATTTCTTTTATTTTGGTACAGACTTGCAGAAATTTTTCTTATTTTGTGGCAAAAAGGCAGAAATTCCCCATATTTTGGTGCAAAAAGGCTGAAATTCCTCTTATTTTGAGGTAAAATCCTGAAATTCCCCATATTTTGGGGCAAAAGTGCAGAAATTCCCCTCATTTGGGGCAAAAAAACACAAATTTCCCTTATTTTCGGGCAAAATTGCAGGAATTTCATTTATTTCAGGGCAAAAAGTCAGAAATTACTTTTATTTTGGGGCAAAAAGCAGAAATTTCTCTTATTTTGATACAAAATTGTAGAAATTTTTCTTATTTTGGAACAAAAAGGCAGAAATTACCCATATTTTGGGGCAAAAGGCAGAAATTCCCCTTACTTTGAGGTAAAAAGGCTGAAATTCCCATTATTTTGGGGCAAAAAGGCAGAAATTCGTTTTACATTGTGGCAAAAAGGTAGAAATTCCCGTTAATTGGGGCAGAAAAGCAGAAATTGTCCTTATTTAAGGGCAATAGGGCAGAAATTCCCCATATTTTGTGGCAAAAAGGCAGAAATTCCCCTTATTTGGAGGTAAAATGCTGAAATTCTTATTATTTTCGACAAAAAGGCAGAAATTCCTGTTATGTTGGGGCAAAATTGCAGAAATTTCAATTATTTCAGGGCAAAAAGTGAGAAATTTGCCTTATTTTGGGGCTAAAAGCAGAAATTCCCCTATTTTTGGGGCCAAAAACAGAAATTCCCCTTATTTTGGGGTAAAATGGCAGAAATTTCAAATATTTCAGGGCAAAAAGGCAGAAATATCACTTTATTTCGGGCAATAACGCAGAAATTCCCCGTATTTTAAAGCTAAATTTCAGAAATTCCCCTTATATTGGTGCAAAAATGCAGAAATTCCCTTTTTTTTGTGCAATAAGGCAGATTTCCCCGTATTTTGAAGCAAAATTGCACCTATTCCCCTAATTTTGAGGGAAAATGCAGAAATTCACATTATTTTGGGGCAAAAAGACAGAAATTCTCCTTATTTCAGGGCAAAAAGTCAGAAATTCCCCTTATTTTGTGGCAAAGTTGCAGAAATTTCCTATATTTTGGGGCAAAATTGCAGAAATTTTTTTTATTTTGGGGCAAAATTGCAGAAATTTCACTTATTTCAGAGAAAAAACACAGAAATTCCTCTTATTTTGGGGCTAAAGGGCTGAAATTTCTTTTATTTTGGTACAAAATTGAGGCAAAAATGTAGAAATTCCCCATATTTTGGGGCAAAAAGCCAGAGATTCCCCTTATTATGAGGTAAAATGCTGAAATTCCCCTTATTTTGGGGAAAAAAGACAGAAATTCCCTTTATTTTGTGGCAAAAAGGCAGAAATTTTTCTTATTTTGGGGCAAAATTGCAGAAATTTCACTTATTTCAGGGCAAAATTTTAAAAATTACTTTTATTTTGGGGCAAAAAGACAGAAATTCCATTTATTTTTGGGTGAAAAGGCAGAAATTTCACTTATTTTGAGGTAAGAAGGCAGAAATTCCTCTTATTTGGGGGTAAAAATGAAGAAATTTCCCTTTTTTGTGGCAAAAGGTATACATTCCCTTTATTTTTGGGCAAAAAAGCAGAAATTCCTTGTATTTTGGAGCACAATTGCAGAAAATCCCCTAATTGTGGAACAAAAAGTCAGAAAATCCTTATATCTTCGGTCAAAAAGTCAGAAATTCTCCTTATTTTGGGGCAAAACTCAGAAATTCCACTTATTTTGGGGCAAAATTCCAGAATTTTTCCTTATTTGGGGGCAAAAAGGCAGAAATTTCCCTTATTTTGGGGCAAAATTGCAGAAATTTCACTTATTTCAGGGTAATAAGTAAGAAATTCCCCTTATTTTGGGGCAAAAAAGACAGAAATTCCCTTTGTTTTGGAGGAAAAAGACAGAAATTCCACTTATTTAGAGGCAAAAATGCAGAAATTCCTCTTATTTTGAAGCAAAAATGAAGAAATTTCCATTTTTTATGGCAAAAAGTATGCTTTTCCCTTATTTTCAGGCAGAAAGGCAGAAATTCCCCGTATTTTGGAGCAAAATTGCAGAAATTCCCCTAATTGTGAGGCAAAAAGGCAGAAATTCCTTATATGTTGGGGCAAAAAGACAGAAATTCTCTTTATTTTGGGGCAAAACTCAGAAATTCCACTTATTTTCGGGAGAAATTGCAGGAATTTACCTTATTTTATGGCAAAGTTGCAGATATTTTCCTTAGTTGGGGCAAAATTGCAGAAATTTCACTTATTTTCAGGTAAAAGGCTGACATTTCCTTTAATTTGGGGCAAAAAGGTAGAAATTCCCCTTATTTTGGGGCAAAATTGCAGAAATTTTCCTTATTTTGGGGCAAAAAGGCAGAAATTCCTTATATTTTGGGACAAAAAGGCAGAAATTCCTCTTATTTGAGGTAATAAGGCTGAAATTCCCCTTATTTTGGGGCAAAAAGGCAGAAATTCCCTTTATTTTGGGGTAAAATTGCTGAAATTTCAAATATTTCAGGTCAAAATGGCAGAAATTTTTCTTATTTTGGGTCAAAAAGATGAAATCTCTAATTATTGGCTAAAATTGCAGAAATTTCACCTATTTCTGGACAATAAGTCAGAAATTCCACTCAAATTCGGGCAAAAAGGCAGAAATGACCCATATTTTAGAGCAAAACTAGAGAAATTCTCCTAATATTGGTGCAAAAATGTAGAAATTCCCTTTATTTAGGAGGGAAAAAAGGCAGAAATTCCCCATATTTTGGTGCAAAACGGCTGAAATTCTTCTTATTTTTAGGTAAAATGTTGAAATTCCCCATATTTTGGGAGAAAAGGCAGAAATTCTTCTTATTTTGGGGCAAAAAGGCAGAAATCCCCTTTATTTTCAAGCAACATTGCAGAAATTTCATTTATTTTACGGCAAAAAGTCAGAAATTCCCCTTATTTTGGGGCAAAAAACAGAAATTTCTTTTAGTATGGTACAAAATTAAAAAAATTTTCCTTATTTTGGAACATAAAGGCAGAAATTTTCCATATATTGGGGCAAAATGCAGAAATTATTCTTATTTTGAGGTAAAATGCAGAAATTCCCTTTATTTTAGGGCTAAAAGGCAGAAATTCCCCGTATTTTGAAGCAAAATTGCAGAAATTCTCATAATTTTCGGGCAAAAAGGCAGAAATTCTCCTTATTTTGTGGCCAAAAGGCAGAAAATCCCCTTTATTCGGGAGGAAAAAGTCAGAAAATACCCTTATTTTGGGGCAAAATTGCAGAAATTTCCTTTACATTGGGGCAAAATTGCAGAAATTTTCCTTATTTTGGGGCAAAATTGCAGAAATTTCACTTATTTCAGGGAAAAAAGGCAAAAATTTCTCTTATTTTGGGGCAAAAAGGCAGAATTTTTTTTATTTTGGTACAAAATTGCAGAAATTTTTCTTATTTTGGGGCAAAAAGACGGAAATTGCACTTATTTTGAGTCAAAAATGCAGAAAATCCTTTTATTTTGGGGCAAAAGTGAAAAATTTCCCTTTTTTATTAGAAAAAGTTATACATTCCCTTTATTTTCAAGCAAAAAGGCAGAAATTCCCCATATTTTGGAGCAAAATTGCATAAATTCTCCGAATTTTGGGGCAAAAAGGCAGAAATTCCCCTTATTTTGGGGTAAAACTGCAGAAATTTCACTTATTTCGCGGCAAAATGGCAGAAATTCTTCTTATTTTCGGCGAAAAAGGAAGAAAATCCTTGTATTTTGGAGCAAAATTGCAGAAATTCACCTAATTTTGGGTAAAACATGCAGTAGTTTTCTTTATTTTGTGGCAAAAAGGCAGAAATTTTTCTTATTTTGGGGCAAATGGCAGAAATTCCCCTTATTTTAGGGCAAAATTGCAGAAATTTCCCTTATTTGAGAGCAAAAAACAGAAATTCCCCTTATTTTGCGGCATAATTGCAGAAATTTGCTTTATTATGGGGAAAAATTGCAGAAATTTCCCTTATTTTAGGGCAAAATTGCAGAAATTTCACTTATTTCAGAAAAAAAAGCAAAAATTTTTATTATTTTAGGGCAAAAAGGCAGAAATTCTCATTATTTTGGGGCAAAAAGGCAGAAATTCACCTTATTTTGGGGTAAAATCGCAGAAATTTAACATATTTCAGGGCAAAAATGCAGAAATTCTGCTTATTTTGAGGTAAAATGCTGAAATTCCCCAATTTTGGGGCAAAAGGCAGAAATTCCCCTTATTTTGGGGCAAAAAGGCACAAATTTTCCTTATTTTCGGGCAAAATTGCAAAAATTTCATTTATTTCAAGGTAAAAAGTCAGAAATTCCCCTTATTTTGGGGCAAAAAAAAAGGAATTTTTTTTATTATGATACAAAATTGAAGAAATTTTCTTTATTTTGGAACAAAAAAGCAGAAATTCCCCATATTTTGGAATAAAAGGCAGAAATTCTTCTTATTTTGAGGGAAAATGCAGAAATTCCTTTTATTTAGAGGTAAAATGTAGAAATTCCCCTAATATTGGGGAAAAATGCAGAAATTCCCTTTATTTTGGGGCTAAAAGGCAGAAATTCCCCATATTTTGAAGCAAAATTGCAGAAATTCTCATAATTTTCAGGCTAAAAGCCTAAAATTCTCTTTATTTTGGGGCAACAAGACAGAAAATCTCCTTTTTTCGAGTGCAAAAATTCAAAAATTCTTCTTATTTGGGGCAAAATTGCAGAAATTTCCTCTACTTTGGGTAAAAATTGCAGAAATTTCCCTAATTTTGGGGCAAAATTGCAAAAATTTCACTTATTTCAGGGAAAAAAGGCAGAAATTTCTCTTATTTTGGGGCAAAAAGGCAGAAATTTTCTTTATTTTGGTACAAAATTGCAGAAATTTTTCTTATTTTGGGGCAAAAAGGCAGAAATTCCCCTTATTTTGAGGTAAAAAGGCTGAAATTCCCCTTATTTGGTGGCAAAAAGGCAGAAATTCTCCTTATTTTGAGGCATAAAGCAAACATTTCCCTTATTTTGGGGAAAAATTTTAGAAATTTCACTTATTTCAGGGCAAAAAGTCATAAATTCCCCTTATTTTGGGGCAAAAAGCAGAAATTTCTCTTATTATAGTACAAAATTGACGAAATTTTTCTTATTTTGGAACAAAAAGGCAGAAATTCCTTATATTTTGGGGTAAAAGGGAGAAATTCTTCTTATTTTGAGGTAACATGCAGAAATTCCCTTTATTTTGGGGCTAAAAGGCAGATATTCTCCGTATTTTGAAGCAAAATTGCAGAAATTCTCATAATTTTCAGGCAAAAAGGCAGATATTCTCCTTATTTTGGGGCAAAAAGACAGAATATCCCCTTTTTTCAGGAGAAAAAAGTCAGAAAATCCCTTTATTTTGGGGCAAAATTGCAGAAATTTCCTTTACATTGGGGCAAAATTGCCGAAATTTTCTATATTTTGGGGCAAAATTGCAAAAATTTCACTTATTTCATAAAAAAAGGCAAAAATTTCTCGTATTTTGGGGTAAAATGGCAAAAATTTCTTTTATTTTGGTACAAAATTGCAGAAATTTTTCTTATTTTGGGGCAAAAAAGGAGAAATTCCCCTTATTTTGGGGCAAAAAGCCATAAATTCCCCATATTTTGGGGCAAAAGCAGACATTTCTCTTATTTTGGGGAAAAATTTTAGAAATTTCACTTATTTCAGGGCATAAAGTCAGAAATTCTCCTTATTTTGCGGCAAAAAGACAGAAATTCCGATTATTTTTGGGGAAAAGGCAGAAATTGCACTTATTTTGAGTCAAAAAGGCGGAAAATCACCTTATTTTGGGGCAAAAGTGAAGAAATTTCCCTTTTATATTGCAAAAAGGTATACATTCCCTTTATTTTCGGGCAAAAAGGCAGAAATTCCCCGTATTTTGGAGCAAAATTGCAGAAATTCCCCTAATTTTTGGGCAAAAAAGCAGAAATTCCCCTTATTTTGGGGTAAAACTGCAAAAATTTCACTTATTTCGCGGCAAGATGGCATAAATTCCTCTTATTTTCGGCGAAAAACACAGAAAATCCTCGCATTTTGGAGCAAAATTGCAGAAATTCACCTAATTTTGGAGTAAAACATGCAGTAATTTTCTATATTTTCTGGCAAAAAAGCAGAAATTCCCCTTATTTTGGGCAAATGGCACAAATTCCCCTTATTTTAGGTCAAAATTGCAGAAATTTCCCTTATTTGTGGGAAAAAACCAGAAATTCCCCTTTATTTTCGGGCATAATTGCAGAAATTTGCTTTATTATGGAGAAAAATTGCAGAAATTTTCCTTTTTTATGGCAAAATTGAAAAAATTTCACTTATTTCAGAAAAAAAAAGCAAAAATTTTTCTTATTTTTTGGCAAAAAGGCAGAAATTCCCATTATTTTGGGGCAAAAAGGCAGAAATTCACCTTATTTTGGAATGAAATTGCAGAAATTTCACATATTTTAGGGCAAAAAGGCAGAAATTCCCCTTATTTTGAGGTAAAATGCTGAAATTCCCCATATTTATGGCAAAAGGCAGAAATTCCCCTTATTTTAGGGCAAAAAGCCACAAATTTCCCTTATTTTTGGGCAAAATTGCAAAAATTTCATTTATTTCAGGGTAAAAAGTCAGAAATTCCCCTTATTTTAAGGCAAAAAGGATAATTTTTTTTATTATGGTACAAAATTGAAGAAATTTTCTTTATTTTGAAACAAAAAGGCAGAAATTCCCCATATTTTGTGGTAAAAGGCAGAAATTCTTCTTATTTTGAGGTAAAATGCAGAAATTCCCCTTATTTAGAGGTAAAATGTAGAAATTCCCCTAATATTGGGGAAAAATGCAGAAATTCCCTTTATTTTGGGGCTAAAAGGCAGAAATTTTCCGTATTTTGAAGAAAATTGCAGAAATTCTCATAATTTTCGAGCTAAAAGGCTGAAATTCTCCTTATTTTGAGGCAAAAAGACAGAAAATCTCTTTTTTTCTAGCGCAAAAATTCAGAAATTCCCCTTTTTTGAGGCAAAATTGCAGAAATTTCCTTTACTTTGGGTCAAAATTGCAGAAATTTCCCTTATTTTGGGGCAAAATTGCAGAAATTTCACTTATTTAAGGGAAAAAAGGCAGAAATTTCTTTTATTTTGGGCCAAAAGGCAAAAATTTATTTTATTTTGGTACAAAATTGCAGAAATTTTTCCTATTTTGGGGCAAAAAGGCAGAAATTCCCCTTATTTTGAGGTAAAAAGGCTGAAATTCCCCTTGTTTGGGGGCAAAAAGGCAGAAATTCTCCTTATTTTGAGGCAAAAAGAAAACATTTCCCTTATTTTGGGGAAAAATTTTAGAAATTTCACTTATTTCAGCGCAAAAACTCAGAAATTCCCCTTATTTTGGGGCAAAAAGCAGAAATTTCTTTTATTATGGTACAAAATTGACGAAATTTTTCTTATTTTGGAACAAAAAGGCAGAAATTCTCCATATTTTGGAGCAAAATGCAGAAATTATTCTTATTTTGAGGTAAAATGATGATATTCCCTTTATTTTGGGGCTAAAAGGCAGAAATTCCCCGTATTTAGGGGCAAAAAGCAGACATATCTCTTATTTTGGGGAAAAATTTTAGAAATTTCACTTATTTCAGGGCATAAAGTCAGAAATTTTCCTTATTTTGCGGCAAAAAGACAGAAATTCCGTTTATATTTGGGGAAAAGGCAGAAATTGCACTTATTTTGACTAAAAAAGGCGGAAAATCACCTTATTTTGGGGCAAAAGTGAAGAAATTTCTTTTTTTTATGGCAAAAAGTGTACATTGCCTTTATTTTCGGGCAAAAAGGCAGAAATTCCCCGTATTATGGAGCAAAATTGCAGAAATTCCCCTAATTTTGGGGCAAAAAGGCAGAAATTCTCCTTATTTTGGGGTAAAACTTCAGAAATTTCACTTATTTCGCGGCAAGATGGCAGAAATTCCCCTTATTTTCGGCGAAAAACGCAGAAAATCCTCGTATTTTGGAGCAAAATTGAAGAAATTCACCTAATTTTGGGGTAAAACATGCAGTAATTTTCTATATTTTGTGGCAAAAAGGCAGAAATTCCACTTATTTTGGGTCAAATGGCAGGAATTCCCCTTATTTTAGGGCAAAATTGCAGAAATTTCTCATATTTGTTGGCAAAAAACAGAAATTCCCCTTATTTTGGGGCAAAATTGCAGAAATTTGCTTTATTATGGGGAATAATTGCAGAAATTTCCCTTATTTTAGGCCAAAATTGCAGAAATTTCACTTATTTTTAAAAAAGAGCAAAAATTTTTCTTATTTTGGGGCAAAAAGGCAGAAATTCCTATTATTTTGGGGCAAAAGGCAGAAATTCACCTTATTTTGGGGTAAAATTGCAGAAATTTCACATATTTCAGGGCAAAAAGGCAGAAATTCCCCTTATTTTGAGGTAAAATGCTGAAATTCCCCATATTTTGGGGCAAAAGGCAGAAATTCCCCTTATTTTGTGGCAAAAAGCCACAAATTTCTCTTATTTTCGGGCATAATTTCAGAAATTTCATTTATTTCAGGGTAAAAAGTCAGAAATTCCCCTTATTTTGGGGCAAAAAGGAGAAATTTCTTTTATTATGGTACAAAATTAAAGAAATTTTTTTTTATTTTGGAATAAAAAGGCAGAAATTCCCCATATTTTGGGGTAAAAGGCAGAAATGGTTCTTATTTTGAGGTAAAATGCAGAAATTCCCCTTATTTAGAGGTAAAATGTAGAAATTCCCTTAATATTGGGGAAAAATACAGAAATTCCCTTTATTTTAAAGCTAAAAGGCAGAAATTTTCCGTATTTTGAAAAAAAATTGCAGAAATTCTCATGATTTTCGGGCAAAAAGGCTGAAATTCTTCTTATTTTGGGGCAAAAAAAAGAAAATCTCCTCTTTTCGGGTGCAAAAAGTCAGAAATTCCCTTTATTTGGGGCAAAATTGCAGAAATTTCCTTTACTTTGTGGCAAAATTGTAGAAATTTCACTTATTTTGGGGCAAAATTGCAGAAATTACACTTATTTCAGGGAAAAAAGGCAGAAATTTCTCTTATTTTGGGGCAAAATGCAGAAATTCTCCTTATTTTGGGGCAAAAAGCCATAAATTCCCCATATTTTGGGGCAAAAGCAAACATTTCTCTTATTTTGGGGAAAAATTCTAGAAATTTCACTTATTTCAGGGCATAAAGTCAGAAATTCCCCTTATTTTGCAACAAAAAGATAGAAATTCCGTTTATTTTGGGGGAAAAGTCAGAAATTGCACTTATTTTGAGTCAAAAAGTCGGAAAATCACCTTATTTTGGGGCAAAAGTGAAGAAATTTCCCTTTTTTATGGCAAAAAGGTATACATTCCCTTTATTTTCGGGCAAAAAGGCAGAAATTCCCCGTATTTTGGAGCAAAATTGCAGAAATTCCCCTAATTTTGGGGCAAAAAACCAGAAATTCCACTTATTTTGGGGTAAAACTGCAAAAATTTCACTTATTTCGCGGCAAGATGTCAGATTCCCCTTATTTTCGGCGAAAAACGCAGAAAATCCTCATATTTTGGAGCAAAATTGCAGAAATTCACCTAATTTTGGGGTAAAACATGCAGTAATTTTCTATATTTTGTGGCAAAAAAGCAGAAATTCCCCTTATTTTGGGCAAATGGCAGAAATTCCCCTTATTTTAGGGCAAAATTGCAGAAATTTCCCTTATTTGTGGGCAAAAACCAGAAATTCCCCTTATTTTGGGGCATAATTGCAGAAATTTGCTTTATTATGGAGAAAAATTGCAGAAATCTCCCTTTTTTAGGGCAAAATTACAGAAATTTCACTTATTTCAGAAAAAAAAGCAAAAATTTTTCTTATTTTTTGGCAAAAAGGCAAAAATTCCCATTATTTTGGGGCAAAAAGGCAGAAATTCACCTTATTTTGGAATAAAATTGCAGAATTTTCACATATTTCAGGGCAAAATGCAGAAATTCCCCTTATTTTGAGGTAAAATGCTGAAATTCCTCATATTTATGGCCAAAGGCAGAAATTCCCCTTATTTTGGGGCAAAAAGCCACAAATTTCCCTTATTTTTGGGCAAAATTGCAAAAATTTCATTTATTTCAGGGTAAAAAGTCAGAAATTCCCCTTATTTTGGGGCAAAAAGGATAAATTTTTTTATTATGGTACAGAATTGAAGAAATTTTCTTTATTTTGGAACAAAAAGGCAGAAATTCCCCATATTTTGTGGTAAAAGGCAGAAATTCTTCTTATTTTGAGGTAAAATGCAGAAATTCTCCTTATTTGGAGGTAAAATGTATAAATTCCCCTAATATTGGGGAAAAATGCAGAAATTCCCTTTATTTTGGGGCTAAAAGGCAGAAATTTTCCGTATTTTGAAGAAAATTGCAGAAATTCTCATAATTTTCGGGCTAAAAGGCTGAAATTCTCCTTATTTTGAGGCAAAAAGACAGAAAATCTCTTTTTTTCTAGTGCAAAAATTCAGAAATTCCCCTTTTTTGAGGCAAAATTGCAGAAATTTCCTTTACTTTGGGTCAAAATTGCAGAAATTTCCCTTATTTTGGGGCAAAATTGCAGAAATTTCACTTATTTAAGGGAAAAAAGGCAGAAATTTCTTTTATTTTGGGCCAAAAGGCAAAAATTTCTTTTATTTTGGTACAAAATTGCAGAAATTTTTCCTATTTTGGGGCAAAAAGGCAGAAATTCCCCTTATTTTGAGGTAAAAAGGCTGAAATTCCCCTTGTTTGGGGGCAAAAAGGCAGAAATTCTCCTTATTTTGAGGCAAAAAGAAAACATTTCCCTTATTTTGGGGAAAAATTTTAGAAATTTCACTTATTTCAGCGAAAAAAGTCAGAAATTCCCCTTATTTTGGGGCAAAAAGCAGAAATTTCTTTTATTATGGTACAAAATTGACGAAATTTTTCTTATTTTGGAACAAAAAGGCAGAAATTCTCCATATTTTGGAGCAAAATGCAGAAATTATTCTTATTTTGAGGTAAAATGATGAAATTCCCTTTATTTTGGGGCTAAAAGGCAGAAATTCCCCGTATTTAGGGGCAAAAAGCAGACATATCTCTTATTTTGGGGAAAAATTTTAGAAATTTCACTTATTTCAGGGCATAAAGTCAGAAATTTTCCTTATTTTGCGGCAAAAAGACAGAAATTCCGTTTATATTTGGGGAAAAGGCAGAAATTGCACTTATTTTGAGTAAAAAAGGCGGAAAATCACCTTATTTTGGGGCAAAAGTGAAGAAATTTCTTTTTTTTATGGCAAAAAGTGTACATTGCCTTTATTTTCGGGCAAAAAGGCAGAAATTCCCCGTATTATGGAGCAAAATTGCAGAAATTCCCCTAATTTTGGGGCAAAAAGGCAGAAATTCTCCTTATTTTGGGGTAAAACTTCAGAAATTTCACTTATTTCGCGGCAAGATGGCAGAAATTCCCCTTATTTTCGGCGAAAAACGCAGAAAATCCTCGTATTTTGGAGCAAAATTGAAGAAATTCACCTAATTTTGGGGTAAAACATGCAGTAATTTTCTATATTTTGTGGCAAAAAGGCAGAAATTCCACTTATTTTGGGTCAAATGGCAGGAATTCCCCTTATTTTAGGGCAAAATTGCAGAAATTTCTCATATTTGTTGGCAAAAAACAGAAATTCCCCTTATTTTGGGGCAAAATTGCAGAAATTTGCTTTATTATGGGGAATAATTGCAGAAATTTCCCTTATTTTAGGCCAAAATTGCAGAAATTTCACTTATTTTTAAAAAAGAGCAAAAATTTTTCTTATTTTGGGGCAAAAAGGCAGAAATTCCTATTATTTTGGGGCAAAAGGCAGAAATTCACCTTATTTTGGGGTAAAATTGCAGAAATTTCACATATTTCAGGGCAAAAAGGCAGAAATTCCCCTTATTTTGAGGTAAAATGCTGAAATTCCCCATATTTTGGGGCAAAAGGCAGAAATTCCCCTTATTTTGTGGCAAAAAGCCACAAATTTCTCTTATTTTCGGGCATAATTTCAGAAATTACATTTATTTCAGGGTAAAAAGTCAGAAATTCCCCTTATTTTGGGGCAAAAAGGAGAAATTTCTTTTATTATGGTACAAAATTAAAGAAATTTTTTTTTTTTATTTTGGAATAAAAAGGCAGAAATTCCCCATATTTTGGGGTAAAAGGCAGAAATGGTTCTTATTTTGAGGTAAAATGCAGAAATTCCCCTTATTTAGAGGTAAAATGTAGAAATTCCCTTAATATTGGGGAAAAATACAGAAATTCCCTTTATTTTAAAGCTAAAAGGCAGAAATTTTCCGTATTTTGAAAAAAAATTGCAGAAATTCTCATGATTTTCGGGCAAAAAGGCTGAAATTCTTCTTATTTTGGGGCAAAAAAAAGAAAATCTCCTCTTTTCGGGTGCAAAAAGTCAGAAATTCCCTTTATTTGGGGCAAAATTGCAGAAATTTCCTTTACTTTGTGGCAAAATTGTAGAAATTTCACTTATTTTGGGGCAAAATTGCAGAAATTACACTTATTTCAGGGAAAAAAGGCAGAAATTTCTCTTATTTTGGGGCAAAATGCAGAAATTCTCCTTATTTTGGGGCAAAAAGCCATAAATTCCCCATATTTTGGGGCAAAAGCAAACATTTCTCTTATTTTGGGGAAAAATTCTAGAAATTTCACTTATTTCAGGGCATAAAGTCAGAAATTCCCCTTATTTTGCAACAAAAAGATAGAAATTCCGTTTATTTTGGGGGAAAAGTCAGAAATTGCACTTATTTTGAGTCAAAAAGTCGGAAAATCACCTTATTTTGGGGCAAAAGTGAAGAAATTTCCCTTTTTTATGGCAAAAAGGTATACATTCCCTTTATTTTCGGGCAAAAAGGCAGAAATTCCCCGTATTTTGGAGCAAAATTGCAGAAATTCCCCTAATTTTGGGGCAAAAAACCAGAAATTCCACTTATTTTGGGGTAAAACTGCAAAAATTTCACTTATTTCGCGGCAAGATGTCAGATTCCCCTTATTTTCGGCGAAAAACGCAGAAAATCCTCATATTTTGGAGCAAAATTGCAGAAATTCACCTAATTTTGGGGTAAAACATGCAGTAATTTTCTATATTTTGTGGCAAAAAAGCAGAAATTCCCCTTATTTTGGGCAAATGGCAGAAATTCCCCTTATTTTAGGGCAAAATTGCAGAAATTTCCCTTATTTGTGGGCAAAAACCAGAAATTCCCCTTATTTTGGGGCATAATTGCAGAAATTTGCTTTATTATGGAGAAAAATTGCAGAAATCTCCCTTTTTTAGGGCAAAATTACAGAAATTTCACTTATTTCAGAAAAAAAAGCAAAAATTTTTCTTATTTTTTGGCAAAAAGGCAAAAATTCCCATTATTTTGGGGCAAAAAGGCAGAAATTCACCTTATTTTGGAATAAAATTGCAGAATTTTCACATATTTCAGGGCAAAATGCAGAAATTCCCCTTATTTTGAGGTAAAATGCTGAAATTCCTCATATTTATGGCCAAAGGCAGAAATTCCCCTTATTTTGGGGCAAAAAGCCACAAATTTCCCTTATTTTTGGGCAAAATTGCAAAAATTTCATTTATTTCAGGGTAAAAAGTCAGAAATTCCCCTTATTTTGGGGCAAAAAGGATAAATTTTTTTATTATGGTACAGAATTGAAGAAATTTTCTTTATTTTGGAACAAAAAGGCAGAAATTCCTCATATTTGTTGGTAAAAGGCAGAAATTCTTCTTATTTTGAGGTAAAATGCAGAAATTCTCCTTATTTGGAGGTAAAATGTATAAATTCCCCTAATATTGGGGAAAAATGCAGAAATTCCCTTTATTTTGGGGCTAAAAGGCAGAAATTTTCCGTATTTTGAAGAAAAATTGCAGAAATTCTCATAATTTTCGGGCTAAAAAGCTGAAATTCTCTTTATTTTGGGGCAAAAACACAGAAAATCCTCTTTTTTTGAGTGCAAAAATTCAGAAATTCTTCTTTTTTGAGGCAAAATTGCAGAAATTTCCTTTACTTTGGGTCAAAATTGCAGAAATTTCTATTATTTTGGGGCAAAATTGCAGAAATTTCACTTATTTCAGGGAAAAAAGGCAGAAATTTCTCTTATTTTGGGGCAAAAGCAAAAATTTCTTTTATTTTGGTACAAAATTGCAGAAATTTTTCCTATTTTGGGGCAAAAAAGCAGAAATTCCCCTTATTTTGAGGTAAAAAGGCTGAAATTCCCCTTATTTGGGGGCAAAAAAGCAGAAATTCTCCTAATTTTGAGGCAAAAAGAAAACATTTCACTTATTTTGAGGAAAAATTTTAGTAATTTCAATTATTTTAGGGCAAAAAGTCAGAAATTCCCCTTATTTTGGGGCTATAAGCAGAAATTTCTTTTATTATGGTACAAAATTGACGAAATTTTCCTTATTTTGGAACAAAAAGGCAGAAATTCTCCATATTTTGGAGCAAAATGCAGAAATTATTCTTATTTTGAGGTAAAATGCAGAAATTCCCTTTATTTTTGGGCTAAAAGGCAGAAATTCCCCATATTTAGGGGCAAAAAGCAGACATTTCTCTTATTTTGGGGAAAAATTTTAAAAATTTCACTTATTTCAGGGCATAAAGTCAGAAAATTTTCCTTATTTTGCGGCAAAAAGACAGAAATTCCGTTTATTTTAGGGGAAAAGGCAGAAATTGCATTTATTTTGAGTCAAAAAGGCGGAAAATCACCTTATTTTGTGGCAAAAGTGAAGAAATTTCTTTTTTTATGGCAAAAAGTATACATTCCCTTTATTTTCGGGCAAAAAGGCAGAAATTCTTCGTATTTTGGAGCAAAATTGCAGAAATTTCCCTAATTTTGGGGCAAAAAGGCAGAAATTCCCCTTATTTTGGGGTAAAACTGCAGAAATTTCACTTATTTCGCGGCAAGATGGCAGAAATTCCCCTTATTTTCGGCGAAAAACGCAGAAAATTCTCGTATTTTGGAGCAAAATTGGAGAAATTCACCTAAATTTGGGGTAAAACATGCAGTAATTTTCTATATTTTGTGGCAAAAAGGCAGAAATTCCACTTATTTTGGGTCAAATGTCAGGAATTCTCCTTATTTTAGGGCAAAATTGCAGAAATTTCTCATATTAGTTGGCAAAAACCAGAAATTCCCCTTATTTTGGGGCAAAAATGCAGAAATTTCACTTATTTCAGGGAAAAAGGCTGAAATTTCTTTTATTTTGGGGCAAAAGGCAAAAATTTCTTTTATTTTGGTACAAAATTGCAGAAATTTTTCCTATTTTGGGGCAAAAAAGCAGAAATTCCTTTTATTTTGAGGTAAAAAGGCTGAAATTCCCCTTATTTGGGGGCAAAAAGGCAGAAATTCTCCTAATTTTGAGGCAAAAAGAAAACATTTCCCTTATTTTGAGGAAAAATTTTAGAAATTTCACTTCTTTCAGGGCAAAAAGTCAGAAATTCCCCTTATTTTGGGGCAAAAAGCAGAAATTTCTTTTATTATGGTACAAAATTGATGAAATTTTCCTTATTTTGGAACAAAAAGGCAGAAATTCTCCATATTTTGGAGCAAAATGCAGAAATTATTCTTATTTTGAGGTAAATGCAGAAATTCCCTTTATTTTCGAGCTAAAAGGCAGAAATTCCCCGTATTTAGGGGCAAAAAGCAAACATTTCTCTTATTTTGGGGAAAAATTTTATAAATTTCACTTATTTCAGGGCATAAAGTCAGAAATTTTCCTTATTTTGCGGCAAAAAGACAGAAATTCCGTTTATTTTTGGGTAAAAGGCAGAAATTGCACTTATTTTGAGTCAAAAAGGCGGAAAATCACCTTATTTTTGGGCAAAAGTGAAGAAATTTCTCTTTTTTATGGCAAAAAGTATACATTCCCTTTATTTTCGGGCAAAAAGGCAGAAATTCCCCGTATTTTGGAGTAAAATTGCAGAAATTCCCCTAATTTTGGGGCAAAAGGCAGAAATTCCTCTTATTTTGTGGTAAAACTGTAGAAATTTCACTTATTTCGCGGCAAGATGGCAGAAATTCCCCTTATTTTCGGCGAATAACGCAGAAAATCCTCGTATTTTGGAGCAAAATTGCAGAAATTCACCTAATTTTGGGGTTAAACATGCATTAATTTTCTACATTTTGTGGCAAAAAGGCAGAAATTCCACTTATTTTGGGTCAAATGGCAGAAATTCCCCTTATTTTAGGGCAAAAGTGCAGAAATTTCCCTTATTTGTGGGCAAAAACCAGAAATGCCCCTTTTTTTAGGGGCAAAATTGCACAAATTTGCTTTATTATGGGGAAAAATTGCAGAAATTTCCCTTATTTTTATTCCAAAATTGCAGAAATTTCACTTATTACAGAAAAAAAAGGAAAAATTTTTCTTATTTTGGGGCAAAAAGGCAGAAATTCCTATTATTTTTGGGAAAAAGGCAGAAATTCACCTTATTTTGGGGTAAAATTGCAGAAATTTCAAATATTTCAGGGCTAAAAGGCAGAAATTCCCTTTATTTTGAGGTAAAAAGCTGAAATTCCCCATATTTTTTGGCAAATAGCCACAAATTTTCCTCATTTTCGGGCAAAATTTCAGAAATTTCATTTATTTCAGGGTAAAAAGTCAGAAATTCCCCTTATATTGGGGCAAAAAAGAGAAATTTCTTTTATTATGGTACAAAATTGAAGAAATTTTTTTTTATTTTGGAATAAAAAGGCAGAAATTCTCCATATTTTGGGGTAAAAGGCAGAAATGGTTCTTATTTTGAGGTAAAATGCAGAAATTCCCCTTATTTAGAGGTAAAATGTAGAAATTCCCTTAATATTAGGAAAAAATGCAGAAATTCCCTTTATTTTAGAGCTAAAAGGCAGAAATTTCCCGTATTTTGAAAAAAAATTGAAGAAATTCTCATGATTTTCGGGCAAAAATGCTGAAATTCTCCTTATTTTGGGGCAAAAAGAAAGAAAATCTCCTTTTTTCAGGTGCAAAAAGTCAGAAATTCCCTTTATTTGGGGCAAAATTGCAGAAATTTCCTTTACTTTGTGGCAAAATTGCAGAAATTTCACTTATTTTGGGGCAAAATTGCAGAAATTTCACTTATTTCAGGGAAAAAAGGCAGAAATTTCTTTTATTTTGGGGCAAAATGCAGAAAGTCCCCTTATTTTGTGGGAAAAAGCCATAAATTTCCCATATTTTGGGGCAAAAGCAGACATTTCTCTTATTTTGGAATAAAATTTTAGAAATTTCACTTATTTCAGGGCATAAAGTCAGAAATTCACCTTATTTTGCAAAAAAAGATAGAAATTCCGTTTATTTTTGGGGAAAAGGCAGAAATTGCACTTATTTTGAGTCAAAAAGGCGGAAAATCACATTATTTTGGGGCAAAAGTGAAGAAATTTCCCTTTTTTATGGCAAAAAGGTATACATTCCCTTCATTTTCGGGCAAAAAGTCAGAAATTCCCCGTATTTTGGAGCAAAATTGCAGAAATTCTCCTAATTTTGGGACAAAAAAGCAGAAATTCCCCTTATTTTGGAGTAAAACTGCAAAAATTTCACTTATTTCGCGGCAAGATGGCAGAAATTCCCCTTATTTTCCGCCAAAAACGCAGAAAATCCTCGTATTTTGGAGCAAAATTGCAGAAATTTACCTAATTTTGGGGTAAAACATGCAGTAATTTTCTATATTTTGTGGCAAAAATCAGAAATTCCCATTATTTTGGGCAAATGGCAGGAATTCCCTTTATTTTAGGGCAAAATTGCAGAAATTTCCCTTATTTGTGGGCAAAAACCAGAAATTCCCCTTATTTTGGGGCATAATTGCAGAAATTTGCTTTATTATGGAGAAAAATTGCAGATATTTCCCTTTTTTAGGGCAAAATTGCAGAAATTTCACTTATTTCACAAAAAAAAAGCAAAAATTTTTCTTATTTTTGGCAAAAAGGCAGAAATTCCCATTATTTTGGGGCAAAAAGGCAGAAATTCACCTTATTTTGGAATAAAATTGAAGAAATTTTACATATTTCAGGGCAAAAATGCAGAAATTCCCCTTATTTTGAGGTAAAATGCTGAAATTCCCCATATTTATGGCAAAAGGCAGAAATTCCCCTTATTTTGGGGCAAAAAGCCTAAAATTTTCCTTATTTTTGGGCAAAATTGCAAAAATTTCATTTATTTCAGGGTAAAAAGTCAGAAATTCCCCTTATTTTTGGGCAAAAAGAATAAATTTTTTTTATTCTGGTACAAAATTGAAGAAATTTTCTTTATTTTGGAACAAAAAGGCAGAAATTCCCCATATTTTGTGGTAAAAGGCAGAAATTCTTCTTATTTTGAGGTAAAATGCAGAAATTCCTCTTATTTAGAGGTTAAATGTAGAAATTCCCCTAATATTGGGGAAAAATGCAGAAATTCCCTTTATTTTGGAGCTAAAAGGCAGAAATTTTCCGTATTTTGAAGAAAAATTGCAGAAATTCTCATTATTTTTGGGCTAAAACGCTAAAATTCTCCTTATTTTGGGGCAAAAAGACAGAAAATCTCCATTTTTCGAGTGCAAAAATTCAGAAATTCTTCTTTTTTGAGGCAAAATTGCAGAAATTTCCTTTACTTTGGGTCAAAATTGCAGAAATTTCTTTTATTTTGTGACAAAATTGCAGAAATTTCACTTATTTCAGGGAAAAAAGGCAGAAATTTCTCTTATTTTGGGGCAAAAGGCAAAAATTTCTTTTATGTTGGTAAAAAAATTGCAGAAATTTTTTCTATTTTGGGGCAAAAATGCAGAAATTCCCCTTATTTTGAGGTAAAAAGGCTGAAATTCCCCTTATTTGGGGGCAAAAAGGCAGAAATTCTCCTTATTTTGAGGCAAAAAGAAAACATTTCCTTTATTTTGGTGAAAAATTTTAGAAATTTCACTTATTTCAGGGCAAAAAGTCAGTAATTTCCCTTATTTTGGGGCAAAAAGCAGAAATTTCTTTTATTATGGTACAAAATTGACGAAATTTTCCTTATTTTGGAAGAAAAAGGCAGAAATTCTCCATATTTTGGAGCAAAATGCAGAAATTATTCTTATTTTGAGGTAATATGCAGAAATTCCCTTTATTTTGGGGCTAAAAGGCAGAAATTCCCCATATTTTGAAGCAAAATTGCAGAAATTCTCATAATTTTCGGGCAAAAAGGCAGAAATTCTCCTTATTTTGGGGCAAAAAGACAGAATATCCCTTTTTTTCAGGAGCAAAAAGTCAGAAAATCCCCTTTTTTGGTGCAAAATTGCAGAAATTTCCTTTACATTGGTGCAAAATTGCAGAAATTTTCTATATTTTGGGGCAAAATTGCAAAAATTTCACTTATTTCAGGAAAAAAAGGCAAAAATTTCTCTTATTTTTGGGCAAAAAGGCAGAATTTTTTTTTTATTTTGGTACAAAATTGCAGAAATTTTTCTTATTTTGGGGCAAAAAAGCAGAAATTCCCCTTATTTTGGGGCAAAAAGGCATAAATTCCCCATATTTAGGAGCAAAAAGCAGACATTTCTCTTATTTTGGGGAAAAATTTTAGAAATTTAACTTATTTCAGGGCATAAAGTCAGAAATTCCCCTTATTTTGCGGCAAAAAGACAGAAATTCCGTTTATTTTTGGGGAAAAGGCAGAAATTGCACTTATTTTGAGTCAAAACGGCGGAAAATCACCTTATTTTAGGGCAAGAGTGAAGAAATTTCCCTTTTTTATGGCAAAAAGGTATACATTCCCTTTATTTTCGGGCAAAAAGGCAGGAATTCCCTTTATTTTGGAGCAAAATTGCAGAAATTTCCCTAATTTTGGGGCAAAAATGCCGAAATTCACCTTATTTTGGGGTAAAACTGCAGAAATTTCACTTATTTCGCGGCAAGATGGAAAAATTCCTCTTATTTTCGGCAAAAAACGCAGAAAATCCTTGTATTTTGTAGCAAAATTGCAGAAATTCACCTAATTTTGGGGTAAAACATGCAGTAATTTTTTATATTTTGTGGCATAAAAGCAGAAATTCCACTTATTTTGGGTCAAATGGCAGAAATTCCCATTATTTTAGGGCAAAATTGCAGTAATTTCCCTTATTTGTGGGCAAAAACCAGAAATTCCCCTTATTTTGGGGCAAAATTGCAGAAATTTGCTTTATTATGGGGAAAAATGGCAGAAATTTCCCATATTTTAGGCCAAAATTGCAGAAATTTCACTTATTTCAGAATAAAAAAAGCAAAATTTTTTCTTATTTTGGGGCAAAAAGGCAGAAATTCCTATTATTTTGGGGCAAAAGGCAGAAATTCACCTTATTTATGGTAAAATTGCAGAAATTTCACATATTTCAGGGCAAAAAGGCAGAAATTCCCCTTATTTTGAGGTAAAATGCTGATATTCCCCATATTTTGGGGCAAAAGGCAGAAATTCCTCTTATTTTGGGGCAAAAAGCCACAAATTTCCCTTATTTTCGGGCATAATTTCAGAAATTTCATTTATTTCAGGGTAAAAAGTCAGAAATTCCCTTTATTTTGGGGCAAAAAGGAGAAATTTCTTTTATTATGGTACAAAATTGAAGAATTTTTTTTTATTTTGGAATAAAAAGGCAGAAATTCCCCATAATTTGGGGTAAAAGGCAGAAATGGTTCTTATTTTGAGGTAAAATGCAGAAATTCCCCTTATTTAGAGGTAAAATGTAGAAATTCCCTTAATATTGGGGAAAAATGCAGAAATTCCCTTTATTTTAGAGCTAAAAGGCAGAAATTTTCCGTATTTTGAAAAAATATTGCAGAAATTCTCATAATTTTCGGGCAAAAATGCTGAAATTCTCCTTATTTTAGGGCAAAAAGAAAGAAAATCTCCTTTTTTCGGGTGCAAAATGTCAGAAATTCCCTTTATTTGGGGCAAAATTGCAGAAATTTCCTTTACTTTGTGGCAAAATTGCAAAAATTTCACTTATTTTGAGGCAAAATTGCAGAAATTTCAGTTATTTCAGGGAAAAAGGCAGAAATTTTTCTTATTTTGGGGCAAAAAGGCAGAAATTTCTTTTATTTTGGTACAAATTTGCAGAAATTTTTCCTATTTTGCGGCAAAAAGGCAGAAATTCCCCTTATTTTGAGGTAAAAAGGCTGAAATTCCCCTTATTTGGGGGCAAAAAGGCAGAAATTCCTCTTATTTGGGGTAAAAAGCAGACATTTCCCTTATTTTGGGGAAATATTTTTGAAATTTCACTTATTTCAGGGCAAAAAGTCAGAAATTTCCCTTATTTTGGGGCAAAAACCAGAAATTTCTTTTATTATGGTACAAAATTGAAGAAATTTTTCTTATTTTGGAATAAAAAGGCAGAAATTCCCCATATTTTGGAGCAAAATGCAGAAATAATTTGTATTTAGAGGTAAAATGCAGAAATTCCCTTTATTTTGGGGCTAAAAGGCAGAAATTCCCCGTATTTTGAAGCAAAATTGCAGAAATTCTCATAATTTTCGGGCAAAAACGCAGAAATTCTACTTATTTGGGGCAAAAAGACAGAATATCCCCTTTTTTCAGGAGCAAAAATTCAGAAAATCCCCTTATTTTGGGGCAAAATTGCAGAAATTTCTTTTACATTGGGGCAAAATTGCAGAAATTTTCTTTATTTTGGGGCAAAATTGCAGAAATTTCACTTATTTCAGAAAAAAAGGCAAAAATTTCTCTTATTTTTGGGCAAAAAGGCAGAAATTTCTTTTTTTTGGTACAAATTGCAGAAATTTTTCTTATTTTGGGGCAAAAAAGCAGAAATTCCCCTTATTTTGGGGCAAAAAGGCATAAATTCCCCATATTTTGGGGCAAAAAGCAGACATTTCTCCTATTTTGGGGAAAAATTTAAGAAATTTCACTTATTTCAGGGCATAAAGTCAGAAATTCCCCTTATTTTGCGGCAAAAAGACAGAAATTCCGTTTATTTTTGGGGAAAAGGCAGAAATTGCACTTATTTTGAGTCAAAAAGGCGGAAAATCACCTTATTTTGGGGCAAAAGTGAAGAAATTTTCCTTTTTTATGGCAAAAAGTTATACATTCCCTTTATTTTCGGGCAAAAAGTCAGAAATTCCTCGTATTTTGGGGCAAAATTGCAGAAACTCCCCTAATTTTGGGGCAAAAAAGCAGAAATTCCCCTTATTTTGGGGTAAAACTGCAAAAATTTCACTTATTTCGCAGCAAGATGGCAGAAATTCCCCTTATTTTCGGCGAAAAACGCAGAAAATCCTCGTATTTTGGAGCAAAATTGCAGAAATTCACCTAATTTTGGGGTAAAACATGCAGTAATTTTCTATATTTTGTGGTAAAAAGGCAGAAATTCCCCTTATTTTGGGCAAATGGCAGGAATTCCCTTTATTTTAGGGCAATATTGCAGAAATTTTCCTTATTTGTGGGCAAAAACCAGAAATTCCCCTTATTTTGGGGCATAATTGCAGAAATTTGCTTTATTATGGAGAAAAATTGCAGAAATTTTCCTTATTTTAGGGCAAAATTTCAGAAATTTCACTTATTTCAGAAAAAAAAGCAAAAATTTTTCTTATTTTGGAAAAAAAAGGCAGAAATTCCTATTATTTTGGGGCAAAAAGGCAGAAATTCACCTTATTTTGGGGTAAAATTTCAGAAATTTCACATATTTCAGGGCAAAAAGGCAGAAATTCCCCTTATTTTGAGGTAAAATGCTGAAATTCTCCATATTTTGGGGCAAAAGGCAGAAATTCCCCTTATTTTGGGGCAAAAAGCCACAAATTTCCCTTATTTTTGGGCAAAATTTCAGAAATTTCATTTATTTCAAGGTAAAAAGTCAGAAATTACCCTTATTTTGGGGCAAAAAGAAGAAATTTCTTTTATTATGGTACAAAATTGAAGAAATTATTTTTTTATTTTGGAATAAAAAGGCAGAAATTTCCCATATTTTGAGGTAAAAGGCAGAAATGATTCTTATTTTGAGGTAAAATCTAGAAATTCCACTTATTTATACGTAAAATGTAGAAATTCCCTTAATATTGAGGAAAAATGCAGAAATTCCCTTTATTTTAGAGCTAAAAGGCAGAAATTTTCCGTATTTTGAAAAAAAATTGCAGAAATTCTCATGATTTTCGGGCAAAAAGGCTGAAATTCTCCTTATTTTTGGGCAAAAAGAAAGAAAATCTCCATTTTTCGGGTGCAAAAAGTCAGAAATTCCCTTTATTTGGGGCAAAATTGCAGAAATTTCACTTATTTGAGAAAAAAAAAGCAAAAATTTTTTTTTATTTTGGGGCAAAAAGGCAGAAATTCCCATTATTTTGGGGCAAAAAGGCAGAAATTCACCTTATTTTGGGGTAAAATTGCAGAAATTTCACATATTTCAGGGCAAAAAGGCAGAAATTTTCCTTATTTTGAGGTAAAATGCTGAAATTCCCCATATTTTGGGGCAAAAGGCAGAAATTCCCCTTATTTTGGGGCAAAAAGCCACAAATTTCCCTTATTTTTGGGCAAAATTGCAAAAATTTCATTTATTTCAGAATAAAAAGTCAGAAATTCCCCTTATTTTGGGGCAAAAAGGAGAAATTTTTTTTATTATGGTACAAAATTGAAGAAATTTTCTTTATTTTGGAACAAAAAGGCATAAATTCCCCATATTTTGGGGTAAAAGGCAGAAATTTTTATTTTGAGGTAAAATGCAGAAATTCCCCTTATTTAGAGGTAAAATGTAGAAATTCCCCTAATATTGGCGAAAAATGCAGAAATTCCCTTTATTTTGGGGCTAAAAGGCAGAAATTTTCCGTATTTTGAAGAAAAATTGCAGAAATTCTCATAATTTTTGGGCTAAAAGGTTGAAATTCTCCTTATTTTGGGGCAAAAAGACAGAAAATCTCCTTTTTTGTAGTGCAAAAATTCAGAAATTCCCATTTTTTGAGGCAAAATTGCAGAAATTTCCTTTACTTTGGGTCAAAATTGCAGAAATTTCCTTTATTTTGTGGTAAAATTGCAGAAATTTCACTTATTTGAGGAAAAAAGGCAGAAATTTCTCTTATTTTGGGGCAAAAAGGCAGAAATTTCTTTTATTTTGGTAAAAAATTGCAGAAACATTTTCTATTTTGGGGCAAAAAGGCAGAAATTCCCCTTATTTTGATGTAAAAAGGCTGAAATTCCTTTTATTTGGGGGCAAAAAGGCAGAAATTCTCCTCATTTTGAGGCAAAAAGCAAACATTTCCCTTATTTTGGGGAAAAATTTTAGAAATTTCACTTATTTCAGGGCAAAATTCAGAAATTCCCCTTATTTTGGGGCAAAAAGCAGAAATTTCTATTATTATGGTACAAAATTGAAGAAATTTTCCTTACTTTGGAACAAAAAGGCAGAAATTCCCCATATTTTGGAGCAAAATGCGGAAATTATTCTTATTTTGAGGTAAAATGCAGAAATTCCCTTTATTTTGGGGCTAAAAGGCAGAAATTCCCTGTATTTTGAAGCAAAATTGCAGAAATTCTCATAATTTTCGGGCAAAAAGGCAGAAATTCTCCTTATTTTGGGGCAAAAATGCAGAAATTTACTTTATATTGGGGCAAAATTGCAGAAATTTTCTTTATTTTGGGGCAAAATTGCAGAAATTTCACTTATTTCAGGAAAAAAAGGCAAAAATTTCTCTTATTTTGGGGCAAAAAGGCAGAGATTTCTTTTATTTTGGTACAAAATTGCAGAAATTTTTCTTATTTTGGGGCAAAAGAGCAGAAATTCCCCTTATTTTGGGGCAAAAAGTCATAAATTCCCCATATTTTGGGGCAAAAAGCAGACATTTCTCTTATTTTGGGGAAAAATTTTAGAAATTTCACTTATTTCAGGGAATAAAGTCAGAAATTCCCCTTATTTTGCAGCAAAAAGACAGAAATTCCGTTTATTTTTGGGGAAAAGGAGAAAATTGCACTTATTTTGAGTCAAAAAGGTGGAAAATCACCTTATTTTGGGGCAAAAGTGAAGAAATTTCCCTTTTTTATGGCAAAAAGTATACATTCCCTTTATTTTCGGGCAAAAAGACAGAAATTTCCCGTATTTTGGAGCAAAATTGCAGAAATTCTCCTAATTTTGGGGCAAAAAGGCAGAAATTCCCCTTATTTTGGGGCAAAAAGGCATAAATTCCCCATATTTTGGGGCAAAAAGCAGACATTTCTCTTATTTTGGGGAAAAATTTTAGAAATTTCACTTATTTCAGGGAATAAAGTCAGAAATTCCCCTTATTTTGCGGCAAAAAGACAGAAATTCTGTTTATTTTTGGGGAAAAGGCAGAAATTGCACTCATTTTGAGTCAAAAAGGCGGAAAATCACCCTATTTTGGGGCAAAAGTGAAGAAATTTCCCTTTTTTATGGCAAAAAGTATACATTCCCTTTATTTTCGGGCAAAAAGGCAGAAATTCCCCATATTTTGGAGCAAAATTGCAGAAATTCCCCTAATTTTGGGGCAAAAATGCAGAAATTCTCCTTATTTTGGTGTAAAACTGCAGAAATTTCACTTATTTCGCGGCAAGATGGCAGAAATTCCCCTTATTTTCAGCGAAAAAAGCAGAAAATCCTCGTATTTTGGAGCAAAATTGCAGAAATTCACCTAATTTTGGGGTAAGACATGCAGTAATTTTCTATATTTTGTTGCAAAAAGGCAGAAATTGCCCTTATATTTTGTCAAATGGCAGGAATTTCCCTTATTTTAGGGCAAAATTGCAGAAATTTCTCTTATTTGTGGGCAAAGACCAGAAATTCCCCTTATTTTGGGGCAAAATTGCAAAAATTTGCTTTATTATTGGGAAAAATTGCAGAATTTTTTTTTATTTTAGGCCAAAATTGCAGAAATTTCACTTGTTTCAGAAAAAAAAAAGCAAAAATTTTTCTTATTTTGGAGCAAAAAGGCAGAAATTCCTATTATTTTGGGGCAAAAGGCAGAAATTCACCTTATTTTGGGGTAAAATTGCAGAAATTTCACATATTTCAGGGCAGAAAGGCAGAAATTCCCCTTATTTTGAGGTAAAATGCTGAAATTCCCCATATTTTGGGGCAAAAGGCAGAAATTCCCCTTATTTTGGGGCAAAAAGGCACAAATTTTCCTTATTTTCGGGCAAAATTTCAGAAATTTCATTTATTTCAGGGTAAAAAGTCAGAAATTCCCCTTATTTTGGGGCAAAAAGGAGAAATTTTTTTTATTATGGTACAAAATTGAAGAAATTTTTTTTTTTGGAAGAAAAAGGCAGAAATTTCCCATATTTTTGGGTAAAAGGCAGAAATGGTTCGTATTTTGAGGTAAAATGCAGAAATTCCCCTTATTTAGAGGTAAAATGTAGAAATTCCCTTAATATTGGGGAAAAATGCAGAAATTCCCTTTATTTTAGAGCTGAAAGGCAGAAATTTTCCTTATTTTGAAAAAAAATTGCAGAAATTCTCATGATTTTCTGGCAAAAGGCTGAAATTATACTTATTTTGGGGCAAAAAGAAAGAAAATCTCCATTTTTCGGGTGCAAAAAGTCAGAAATTCCCTTTATTTGGGGCAAAATTGCAGAAATTTCCTATACTTTGTGGCAAAATTGCAGAAATTTCACTTATTTTGTGGCAAAATTGCAGAAATTTCATTTATTTCAGGGAAAAAAGGCAGAAATTTCCCTTATTTTGTGGCAAAAAGGCAGAAATTTCTTTTATTTTGGTACAAAATTGCAGAAATTTTTCTTATTTTGGGGCAAAAAGGCAGAAATTCCCCATATTTTGGGGCAAAAGGCAGAAATTCGCCTTATTTTGAGAAAAAAGACTGAAATTCCCCTTATTTTGGGGCAAAAAGGAAGAAATTCCCCTTATTTTTGTGCAAAAGGACAGAAATTCCTATTATTTTTGAGGAAAAGGCAGAAATTGCACTTATTTTGAGATAAAAGGCGGAAAATCCCCTTATTTTGGGGCAAAAGTGAAGAAAATTCCCTTTTTATGGCAAAAAGGTATACATTCCCTTTATTTTCGGGCAAAAAGGCAGAAATTCCCCGTATTTTGGAGTAAAATTGCAGAAATTCCCCTAATTTTGGGGCAAAAGGCAGAAATTCCTCTTATTTTGTGGTAAAACTGTAGAAATTTCACTTATTTCGCGGCAAGATGGCAGAAATTCCCCTTATTTTCGGCGAATAACGCAGAAAATCCTCGTATTTTGGAGCAAAATTGCAGAAATTCACCTAATTTTGGGGTTAAACATGCATTAATTTTCTACATTTTGTGGCAAAAAGGCAGAAATTCCACTTATTTTGGGTCAAATGGCAGAAATTCCCCTTATTTTAGGGCAAAAGTGCAGAAATTTCCCTTATTTGTGGGCAAAAACCAGAAATGCCCCTTTTTTTAGGGGCAAAATTGCACAAATTTGCTTTATTATGGGGAAAAATTGCAGAAATTTCCCTTATTTTTATTCCAAAATTGCAGAAATTTCACTTATTACAGAAAAAAAAGGAAAAATTTTTCTTATTTTGGGGCAAAAAGGCAGAAATTCCTATTATTTTTGGGAAAAAGGCAGAAATTCACCTTATTTTGGGGTAAAATTGCAGAAATTTCAAATATTTCAGGGCTAAAAGGCAGAAATTCCCTTTATTTTGAGGTAAAAAGCTGAAATTCCCCATATTTTTTGGCAAATAGCCACAAATTTTCCTCATTTTCGGGCAAAATTTCAGAAATTTCATTTATTTCAGGGTAAAAAGTCAGAAATTCCCCTTATATTGGGGCAAAAAAGAGAAATTTCTTTTATTATGGTACAAAATTGAAGAAATTTTTTTTTATTTTGGAATAAAAAGGCAGAAATTCTCCATATTTTGGGGTAAAAGGCAGAAATGGTTCTTATTTTGAGGTAAAATGCAGAAATTCCCCTTATTTAGAGGTAAAATGTAGAAATTCCCTTAATATTAGGAAAAAATGCAGAAATTCCCTTTATTTTAGAGCTAAAAGGCAGAAATTTTCCGTATTTTGAAAAAAAATTGCAGAAATTCTCATGATTTTCGGGCAAAAATGCTGAAATTCTCCTTATTTTGGGGCAAAAAGAAAGAAAATCTCCTTTTTTCAGGTGCAAAAAGTCAGAAATTCCCTTTATTTGGGGCAAAATTGCAGAAATTTCCTTTACTTTGTGGCAAAATTGCAGAAATTTCACTTATTTTGGGGCAAAATTGCAGAAATTTCACTTATTTCAGGGAAAAAAGGCAGAAATTTCTTTTATTTTGGGGCAAAATGCAGAAAGTCCCCTTATTTTGTGGGAAAAAGCCATAAATTTCCCATATTTTGGGGCAAAAGCAGACATTTCTCTTATTTTGGAATAAAATTTTAGAAATTTCACTTATTTCAGGGCATAAAGTCAGAAATTCACCTTATTTTGCAAAAAAAGATAGAAATTCCGTTTATTTTTGGGGAAAAGGCAGAAATTGCACTTATTTTGAGTCAAAAAGGCGGAAAATCACATTATTTTGGGGCAAAAGTGAAGAAATTTCCCTTTTTTATGGCAAAAAGGTATACATTCCCTTCATTTTCGGGCAAAAAGTCAGAAATTCCCCGTATTTTGGAGCAAAATTGCAGAAATTCTCCTAATTTTGGGACAAAAAAGCAGAAATTCCCCTTATTTTGGAGTAAAACTGCAAAAATTTCACTTATTTCGCGGCAAGATGGCAGAAATTCCCCTTATTTTCCGCCAAAAACGCAGAAAATCCTCGTATTTTGGAGCAAAATTGCAGAAATTTACCTAATTTTGGGGTAAAACATGCAGTAATTTTCTATATTTTGTGGCAAAAATCAGAAATTCCCATTATTTTGGGCAAATGGCAGGAATTCCCTTTATTTTAGGGCAAAATTGCAGAAATTTCCCTTATTTGTGGGCAAAAACCAGAAATTCCCCTTATTTTGGGGCATAATTGCAGAAATTTGCTTTATTATGGAGAAAAATTGCAGATATTTCCCTTTTTTAGGGCAAAATTGCAGAAATTTCACTTATTTCACAAAAAAAAAGCAAAAATTTTTCTTATTTTTGGCAAAAAGGCAGAAATTCCCATTATTTTGGGGCAAAAAGGCAGAAATTCACCTTATTTTGGAATAAAATTGAAGAAATTTTACATATTTCAGGGCAAAAATGCAGAAATTCCCCTTATTTTGAGGTAAAATGCTGAAATTCCCCATATTTATGGCAAAAGGCAGAAATTCCCCTTATTTTGGGGCAAAAAGCCTAAAATTTTCCTTATTTTTGGGCAAAATTGCAAAAATTTCATTTATTTCAGGGTAAAAAGTCAGAAATTCCCCTTATTTTTGGGCAAAAAGAATAAATTTTTTTTATTCTGGTACAAAATTGAAGAAATTTTCTTTATTTTGGAAGAAAAAGGCAGAAATTCCCCATATTTTGTGGTAAAAGGCAGAAATTCTTCTTATTTTGAGGTAAAATGCAGAAATTCCTCTTATTTAGAGGTTAAATGTAGAAATTCCCCTAATATTGGGGAAAAATGCAGAAATTCCCTTTATTTTGGAGCTAAAAGGCAGAAATTTTCCGTATTTTGAAGAAAAATTGCAGAAATTCTCATTATTTTTGGGCTAAAACGCTAAAATTCTCCTTATTTTGGGGCAAAAAGACAGAAAATCTCCATTTTTCGAGTGCAAAAATTCAGAAATTCTTCTTTTTTGAGGCAAAATTGCAGAAATTTCCTTTACTTTGGGTCAAAATTGCAGAAATTTCTTTTATTTTGTGACAAAATTGCAGAAATTTCACTTATTTCAGGGAAAAAAGGCAGAAATTTCTCTTATTTTGGGGCAAAAGGCAAAAATTTCTTTTATGTTGGTAAAAAAATTGCAGAAATTTTTTCTATTTTGGGGCAAAAATGCAGAAATTCCCCTTATTTTGAGGTAAAAAGGCTGAAATTCCCCTTATTTGGGGGCAAAAAGGCAGAAATTCTCCTTATTTTGAGGCAAAAAGAAAACATTTCCTTTATTTTGGTGAAAAATTTTAGAAATTTCACTTATTTCAGGGCAAAAAGTCAGTAATTTCCCTTATTTTGGGGCAAAAAGCAGAAATTTCTTTTATTATGGTACAAAATTGACGAAATTTTCCTTATTTTGGAAGAAAAAGGCAGAAATTCTCCATATTTTGGAGCAAAATGCAGAAATTATTCTTATTTTGAGGTAATATGCAGAAATTCCCTTTATTTTGGGGCTAAAAGGCAGAAATTCCCCATATTTTGAAGCAAAATTGCAGAAATTCTCATAATTTTCGGGCAAAAAGGCAGAAATTCTCCTTATTTTGGGGCAAAAAGACAGAATATCCCTTTTTTTCAGGAGCAAAAAGTCAGAAAATCCCCTTTTTTTGGTGCAAAATTGCAGAAATTTCCTTTACATTGGTGCAAAATTGCAGAAATTTTCTATATTTTGGGGCAAAATTGCAAAAATTTCACTTATTTCAGGAAAAAAAGGCAAAAATTTCTCTTATTTTTGGGCAAAAAGGCAGAATTTTTTTTTATTTTGGTACAAAATTGCAGAAATTTTTCTTATTTTGGGGCAAAAAAGCAGAAATTCCCCTTATTTTGGGGCAAAAAGGCATAAATTCCCCATATTTAGGAGCAAAAAGCAGACATTTCTCTTATTTTGGGGAAAAATTTTAGAAATTTCACTTATTTCAGGGCATAAAGTCAGAAATTCCCCTTATTTTGCGGCAAAAAGACAGAAATTCCGTTTATTTTTGGGGAAAAGGCAGAAATTGCACTTATTTTGAGTCAAAACGGCGGAAAATCACCTTATTTTAGGGCAAGAGTGAAGAAATTTCCCTTTTTTATGGCAAAAAGGTATACATTCCCTTTATTTTCGGGCAAAAAGGCAGAAATTCCCTTTATTTTGGAGCAAAATTGCAGAAATTTCCCTAATTTTGGGGCAAAAATGCCGAAATTCACCTTATTTTGGGGTAAAACTGCAGAAATTTCACTTATTTCGCGGCAAGATGGAAAAATTCCTTTTATTTTCGGCAAAAAACGCAGAAAATCCTTGTATTTTGTAGCAAAATTGCAGAAATTCACCTAATTTTGGGGTAAAACATGCAGTAATTTTTTATATTTTGTGGCATAAAAGCAGAAATTCCACTTATTTTGGGTCAAATGGCAGAAATTCCCATTATTTTAGGGCAAAATTGCAGTAATTTCCCTTATTTGTGGGCAAAAACCAGAAATTCCCCTTATTTTGGGGCAAAATTGCAGAAATTTGCTTTATTATGGGGAAAAATGGCAGAAATTTCCCTTATTTTAGGCCAAAATTGCAGAAATTTCACTTATTTCAGAATAAAAAAAGCAAAATTTTTTCTTATTTTGGGGCAAAAAGGCAGAAATTCCTATTATTTTGGGGCAAAAGGCAGAAATTCACCTTATTTATGGTAAAATTGCAGAAATTTCACATATTTCAGGGCAAAAAGGCAGAAATTCCCCTTATTTTGAGGTAAAATGCTGATATTCCCCATATTTTGGGGCAAAAGGCAGAAATTCCTCTTATTTTGGGGCAAAAAGCCACAAATTTCCCTTATTTTCGGGCATAATTTCAGAAATTTCATTTATTTCAGGGTAAAAAGTCAGAAATTCCCTTTATTTTGGGGCAAAAAGGAGAAATTTCTTTTATTATGGTACAAAATTGAAGAATTTTTTTTTATTTTGGAATAAAAAGGCAGAAATTCCCCATAATTTGGGGTAAAAGGCAGAAATGGTTCTTATTTTGAGGTAAAATGCAGAAATTCCCCTTATTTAGAGGTAAAATGTAGAAATTCCCTTAATATTGGGGAAAAATGCAGAAATTCCCTTTATTTTAGAGCTAAAAGGCAGAAATTTTCCGTATTTTGAAAAAATATTGCAGAAATTCTCATAATTTTCGGGCAAAAATGCTGAAATTCTCCTTATTTTAGGGCAAAAAGAAAGAAAATCTCCTTTTTTCGGGTGCAAAATGTCAGAAATTCCCTTTATTTGGGGCAAAATTGCAGAAATTTCCTTTACTTTGTGGCAAAATTGCAAAAATTTCACTTATTTTGAGGCAAAATTGCAGAAATTTCAGTTATTTCAGGGAAAAAGGCAGAAATTTTTCTTATTTTGGGGCAAAAAGGCAGAAATTTCTTTTATTTTGGTACAAATTTGCAGAAATTTTTCCTATTTTGCGGCAAAAAGGCAGAAATTCCCCTTATTTTGAGGTAAAAAGGCTGAAATTCCCCTTATTTGGGAGCAAAAAGGCAGAAATTCCTCTTATTTGGGGCAAAAAGCAGACATTTCCCTTATTTTGGGGAAATATTTTTGAAATTTCACTTATTTCAGGGCAAAAAGTCAGAAATTTCCCTTATTTTGGGGCAAAAACCAGAAATTTCTTTTATTATGGTACAAAATTGAAGAAATTTTTCTTATTTTGGAATAAAAAGGCAGAAATTTCCCATATTTTGGAGCAAAATGCAGAAATAATTTGTATTTTGAGGTAAAATGCAGAAATTCCCTTTATTTTGGGGCTAAAAGGCAGAAATTCCCCGTATTTTGAAGCAAAATTGCAAAAATTCTCATAATTTTCGGGCAAAAACGCAGAAATTCTACTTATTTGGGGCAAAAAGACAGAATATCCCCTTTTTTCAGGAGCAAAAATTCAGAAAATCCCCTTATTTTGGGGCAAAATTGCAGAAATTTCTTTTACATTGGGGCAAAATTGCAGAAATTTTCTTTATTTTGGGGCAAAATTGCAGAAATTTCACTTATTTCAGAAAAAAAGGCAAAAATTTCTCTTATTTTTGGGCAAAAAGGCAGAAATTTCTTTTTTTTGGTACAAATTGCAGAAATTTTTCTTATTTTGGGGCAAAAAAGCAGAAATTCCCCTTATTTTGGGGCAAAAAGGCATAAATTCCCCATATTTTGGGGCAAAAAGCAGACATTTCTCCTATTTTGGGGAAAAATTTAAGAAATTTCACTTATTTCAGGGCATAAAGTCAGAAATTCCCCTTATTTTGCGGCAAAAAGACAGAAATTCCGTTTATTTTTGGGGAAAAGGCAGAAATTGCACTTATTTTGAGTCAAAAAGGCGGAAAATCACCTTATTTTGGGGCAAAAGTGAAGAAATTTTCCTTTTTTATGGCAAAAAGTTATACATTCCCTTTATTTTCGGGCAAAAAGTCAGAAATTCCTCGTATTTTGGGGCAAAATTGCAGAAACTCCCCTAATTTTGGGGCAAAAAAGCAGAAATTCCCCTTATTTTGGGGTAAAACTGCAAAAATTTCACTTATTTCGCAGCAAGATGGCAGAAATTCCCCTTATTTTCGGCGAAAAACGCAGAAAATCCTCGTATTTTGGAGCAAAATTGCAGAAATTCACCTAATTTTGGGGTAAAACATGCAGTAATTTTCTATATTTTGTGGTAAAAAGGCAGAAATTCCCCTTATTTTGGGCAAATGGCAGGAATTCCCTTTATTTTAGGGCAATATTGCAGAAATTTTCCTTATTTGTGGGCAAAAACCAGAAATTCCCCTTATTTTGGGGCATAATTGCAGAAATTTGCTTTATTATGGAGAAAAATTGCAGAAATTTTCCTTATTTTAGGGCAAAATTTCAGAAATTTCACTTATTTCAGAAAAAAAAGCAAAAATTTTTCTTATTTTGGAAAAAAAAGGCAGAAATTCCTATTATTTTGGGGCAAAAAGGCAGAAATTCACCTTATTTTGGGGTAAAATTTCAGAAATTTCACATATTTCAGGGCAAAAAGGCAGAAATTCCCCTTATTTTGAGGTAAAATGCTGAAATTCTCCATATTTTGGGGCAAAAGGCAGAAATTCCCCTTATTTTGGGGCAAAAAGCCACAAATTTCCCTTATTTTTGGGCAAAATTTCAGAAATTTCATTTATTTCAAGGTAAAAAGTCAGAAATTACCCTTATTTTGGGGCAAAAAGAAGAAATTTCTTTTATTATGGTACAAAATTGAAGAAATTATTTTTTTATTTTGGAATAAAAAGGCAGAAATTTCCCATATTTTGAGGTAAAAGGCAGAAATGATTCTTATTTTGAGGTAAAATCTAGAAATTCCACTTATTTATACGTAAAATGTAGAAATTCCCTTAATATTGAGGAAAAATGCAGAAATTCCCTTTATTTTAGAGCTAAAAGGCAGAAATTTTCCGTATTTTGAAAAAAAATTGCAGAAATTCTCATGATTTTCGGGCAAAAAGGCTGAAATTCTCCTTATTTTTGGGCAAAAAGAAAGAAAATCTCCATTTTTCGGGTGCAAAAAGTCAGAAATTCCCTTTATTTGGGGCAAAATTGCAGAAATTTCACTTATTTGAGAAAAAAAAAGCAAAAATTTTTTTTTATTTTGGGGCAAAAAGGCAGAAATTCCCATTATTTTGGGGCAAAAAGGCAGAAATTCACCTTATTTTGGGGTAAAATTGCAGAAATTTCACATATTTCAGGGCAAAAAGGCAGAAATTTTCCTTATTTTGAGGTAAAATGCTGAAATTCCCCATATTTTGGGGCAAAAGGCAGAAATTCCCCTTATTTTGGGGCAAAAAGCCACAAATTTCCCTTATTTTTGGGCAAAATTGCAAAAATTTCATTTATTTCAGAATAAAAAGTCAGAAATTCCCTTTATTTTGGGGCAAAAAGGAGAAATTTTTTTTATTATGGTACAAAATTGAAGAAATTTTCTTTATTTTGGAACAAAAAGGCATAAATTCCCCATATTTTGGGGTAAAAGGCAGAAATTTTTATTTTGAGGTAAAATGCAGAAATTCCCCTTATTTAGAGGTAAAATGTAGAAATTCCCCTAATATTGGCGAAAAATGCAGAAATTCCCTTTATTTTGGGGCTAAAAGGCAGAAATTTTCCGTATTTTGAAGAAAAATTGCAGAAATTCTCATAATTTTTGGGCTAAAAGGTTGAAATTCTCCTTATTTTGGGGCAAAAAGACAGAAAATCTCCTTTTTTGTAGTGCAAAAATTCAGAAATTCCCATTTTTTGAGGCAAAATTGCAGAAATTTCCTTTACTTTGGGTCAAAATTGCAGAAATTTCCCTTATTTTGTGGTAAAATTGCAGAAATTTCACTTATTTGAGGAAAAAAGGCAGAAATTTCTCTTATTTTGGGGCAAAAAGGCAGAAATTTCTTTTATTTTGGTAAAAAATTGCAGAAACATTTTCTATTTTGGGGCAAAAAGGCAGAAATTCCCCTTATTTTGATGTAAAAAGGCTGAAATTCCTTTTATTTGGGGGCAAAAAGGCAGAAATTCTCCTCATTTTGAGGCAAAAAGCAAACATTTCCCTTATTTTGGGGAAAAATTTTAGAAATTTCACTTATTTCAGGGCAAAATTCAGAAATTCCCCTTATTTTGGGGCAAAAAGCAGAAATTTCTATTATTATGGTACAAAATTGAAGAAATTTTCCTTACTTTGGAACAAAAAGGCAGAAATTCCCCATATTTTGGAGCAAAATGCGGAAATTATTCTTATTTTGAGGTAAAATGCAGAAATTCCCTTTATTTTGGGGCTAAAAGGCAGAAATTCCCTGTATTTTGAAGCAAAATTGCAGAAATTCTCATAATTTTCGGGCAAAAAGGCAGAAATTCTCCTTATTTTGGGGCAAAAAAGCAGAAATTTACTTTATATTGGGGCAAAATTGCAGAAATTTTCTTTATTTTGGGGCAAAATTGCAGAAATTTCACTTATTTCAGGAAAAAAAGGCAAAAATTTCTCTTATTTTGGGGCAAAAAGGCAGAGATTTCTTTTATTTTGGTACAAAATTGCAGAAATTTTTCTTATTTTGGGGCAAAAGAGCAGAAATTCCCCTTATTTTGGGGCAAAAAGTCATAAATTCCCCATATTTTGGGGCAAAAAGCAGACATTTCTCTTATTTTGGGGAAAAATTTTAGAAATTTCACTTATTTCAGGGAATAAAGTCAGAAATTCCCCTTATTTTGCGGCAAAAAGACAGAAATTCCGTTTATTTTTAGGGAAAAGGAGAAAATTGCACTTATTTTGAGTCAAAAAGGTGGAAAATCACCTTATTTTGGGGCAAAAGTGAAGAAATTTCCCTTTTTTATGGCAAAAAGTATACATTCCCTTTATTTTCGGGCAAAAAGACAGAAATTTCCCGTATTTTGGAGCAAAATTGCAGAAATTCTCCTAATTTTGGGGCAAAAAGGCAGAAATTCCCCTTATTTTGGGGCAAAAAGGCATAAATTCCCCATATTTTGGGGCAAAAAGCAGACATTTCTCTTATTTTGGGGAAAAATTTTAGAAATTTCACTTATTTCAGGGAATAAAGTCAGAAATTCCCCTTATTTTGCGGCAAAAAGACAGAAATTCTGTTTATTTTTGGGGAAAAGGCAGAAATTGCACTCATTTTGAGTCAAAAAGGCGGAAAATCACCCTATTTTGGGGCAAAAGTGAAGAAATTTCCCTTTTTTATGGCAAAAAGTATACATTCCCTTTATTTTCGGGCAAAAAGGCAGAAATTCCCCATATTTTGGAGCAAAATTGCAGAAATTCCCCTAATTTTGGGGCAAAAATGCAGAAATTCTCCTTATTTTGGTGTAAAACTGCAGAAATTTCACTTATTTCGCGGCAAGATGGCAGAAATTCCCCTTATTTTCAGCGAAAAAAGCAGAAAATCCTCGTATTTTGGAGCAAAATTGCAGAAATTCACCTAATTTTGGGGTAAGACATGCAGTAATTTTCTATATTTTGTTGCAAAAAGGCAGAAATTGCCCTTATATTTTGTCAAATGGCAGGAATTTCCCTTATTTTAGGGCAAAATTGCAGAAATTTCTCTTATTTGTGGGCAAAGACCAGAAATTCCCCTTATTTTGGGGCAAAATTGCAAAAATTTGCTTTATTATTGGGAAAAATTGCAGAAATTTTTTTTATTTTAGGCCAAAATTGCAGAAATTTCACTTGTTTCAGAAAAAAAAAAGCAAAAATTTTTCTTATTTTGGAGCAAAAAGGCAGAAATTCCTATTATTTTGGGGCAAAAGGCAGAAATTCACCTTATTTTGGGGTAAAATTGCAGAAATTTCACATATTTCAGGGCAGAAAGGCAGAAATTCCCCTTATTTTGAGGTAAAATGCTGAAATTCCCCATATTTTGGGGCAAAAGGCAGAAATTCCCCTTATTTTGGGGCAAAAAGGCACAAATTTTCCTTATTTTCGGGCAAAATTTCAGAAATTTCATTTATTTCAGGGTAAAAAGTCAGAAATTCCCCTTATTTTGGGGCAAAAAGGAGAAATTTTTTTTATTATGGTACAAAATTGAAGAAATTTTTTTTTTTTGGAAGAAAAAGGCAGAAATTTCCCATTTTTTGGGTAAAAGGCAGAAATGGTTCGTATTTTGAGGTAAAATGCAGAAATTCCCCTTATTTAGAGGTAAAATGTAGAAATTCCCTTAATATTGGGGAAAAATGCAGAAATTCCCTTTATTTTAGAGCTGAAAGGCAGAAATTTTCCTTATTTTGAAAAAAAATTGCAGAAATTCTCATGATTTTCTGGCAAAAGGCTGAAATTATCCTTATTTTGGGGCAAAAAGAAAGAAAATCTCCATTTTTCGGGTGCAAAAAGTCAGAAATTCCCTTTATTTGGGGCAAAATTGCAGAAATTTCCTATACTTTGTGGCAAAATTGCAGAAATTTCACTTATTTTGTGGCAAAAAGGCAGAAATTTCATTTATTTCAGGGAAAAAAGGCAGAAATTTCCCTTATTTTGTGGCAAAAAGGCAGAAATTTCTTTTATTTTGGTACAAAATTGCAGCAATTTTTCTTATTTTGGGGCAAAAAGGCAGAAATTCCCCATATTTTGGGGCAAAAGGCAGAAATTCGCCTTATTTTGAGAAAAAAGACTGAAATTCCCCTTATTTTGGGGCAAAAAGGAAGAAATTCCCCTTATTTTTGTGCAAAAGGACAGAAATTCCTATTATTTTTGAGGAAAAGGCAGAAATTGCACTTATTTTGAGATAAAAGGCGGAAAATCCCCTTATTTTGGGGCAAAAGTGAAGAAAATTCCCTTTTTATGGCAAAAAGGTATACATTCCCTTTATTTTCGGGCAAAAAGGCTGAAATTCCTCATATTTTGGAGCAAAATTGCAGAAATTCCCCTAATTTTGGGGCAAAAAGGCAGAAATTTTTCTTATTTTGGGGTAAAACTGCAGAAATTTCACTTATTTCACGGCAAGATGGCAGAAATTCCCCTTATTTTCAGCAAAAAACGCAGAAAATCCTCGTATTTTGCAGCAAAATTGCAGAAATTCACCTAATTTTGGGGTAACACATGCAGTACTTTTCTATATTTTGTGGCAAAAAGGCAGAAATTTCACGTATTTTGGGTCAAATGGAAGAAATTCCCCTTATTTTAGGGCAAAATTTCAGAAATTTCCCTTATTTGTGGGCAAAGACCAGAAATTCCCCTTATTTTGGGGCAAAATTGCAGAAATTAGCTTTATTATGGGGAAAAATTGCAGAAATTTCCCTTATTATAGGCCAAAATTGCAGAAATTTCACTTATTTCAGAAAAAAAAAGCAAAAAATTTTTATATTTTGGGACAAAAAGCAGAAATTCCTATTATTTTGGGGCAAAAGGCAGAAATTCACCTTATCTTGGGGTAAAATTTAAGAAATTTCACATATTTCAGGGCAAAAAGGCAGAAATTCCCCTTATTTTGAGGTAAAATGCTGAAATTCCCCATATTTTGGGGCAAAAGGCAGAAATTCCCCTTATTTTGGGGCAAAAATTTACAAATTTCTTTTATTTTCGGGCAAAATTTCAGAAATTTCATTTATTTCAGGGTAAAAAGTCAGAAATTCTCCTTATTTTGGGGCAAAAATGAGAAATTTCTTTTATTATGGTACAAAATTGAAGAAATATTTTTTTATTTTGGAAGAAAAAGGCAGATTCCCCATATTTTTGGGTAAAAGGCAGAAATGGTTCTTATTTTGAGGTAAAATGCAGAAATTCCCCTTATTTAGAGGTAAAATATAGAAATTCCCTTAATATTGGGGAAAAATGCAGAAATTCCCTTTATTTTAGAGCTAAAAGGCAGAAATTTTCCGTATTTTGAAAAAAAATTGCAGAAATTCTCATTATTTTCCGGCAAAAAGGCTGAAATTCAACTTATTTTGGGGCAAAAAGAAAGAAAATCTCCATTTTTCTGGTGCAAAAAGTCAGAAATTCCCTTTATTTGGGGCAAAATTCCAGAAATTTTCTTTACTTTGTGGCAAAATTGCAGAAATTTCACTTATTTTGGGGCAAAATTGCAGAAATTTCACTTATTTCAGGGAAAAAAGGCAGAAATTTCTCTTATTTTGGGGCAATAAGGCAGAAATTTCTTTTATTTTGTTACAAATTTGCAGAAATTTTTCCTATTTTGGGGCAAAAAGGCAGAAATTCCCCTTATTTTGAGGTAAAAAGGCTGAAATTCCCCTTGTTTGGGGGCAAAAGGCAGAAATTCCTATTATTTTGGGGCAAAAAGCAGACATTTTCCTTATTTTGGGGAAAAATTTTAGAAATTTCACTTATTTCAGGGCAAAAAGTCAGAAATTCCCCTTATTTTGGGGCAAAAATCAGAAATTTCTTTTCTTATGGTACAAAATTGAAGAAATTTTTCTTATTTTGGAACAAAAAGGCAGAAATTCCCAATATTTTGGAGCAAAATGCAGAAATTATTCTTATTTTGGGGTAAAATGCAGAAATTCCCTTTATTTTGGGGCTAAAAGGCAGAAATTCCCCTTATTTTGGGGCAAAAAGCAGACATTTCCCTTATTTTGGGGAAAAATTTTAGAAATTTCACTTATTTCAGGGCAAAAAGTCAAAAATTCCCCTTATTTTGGGGCAAAAAGACAGAAATTCCGTTTATTTTTGGGGAAAAGGCAGAAATTGCACTTATTTTGAGTCAAAAAGGCGGAAAATCCCCTTATTTTGGGGCAAAAGTGAAGAAATTTCCCTTTTTTATAGCAAAAAGGTGTACATTCCCTTTATTTTCGGGCAAAAAGGCAGAAATTCCTCGTATTTTGAAGCAAAATTGCAGAAATTTTCCTAATTTTGGGGCAAAAAGGCAGAAATTTCCCTTAATTTAGGGTAAAACTGAAGAAATTTCACTTATTTCGCGACAAAATGGCAGAAACTCCCCTTACTTTTGGCGAAAAATGCAGAAAATCCTCGTATTTTTGAGCAAAATTGCAGATATTCACCTAATTTTGGGGTAAAACATGCAGTAATTTTCTTTATTTTGTGGCAAAAAGGCAGAATTTCCCCTTATTTTGGGGCAAATGGCAGAAATTCCCCTTATTTTAGGGCAAAATTTGCAAAAAATTTCCTTATTCGGGGGCAAAAAACAGAAATTCCCCTTATTTTGGGGCAAAATGGCAGAAATTTGCTTTATTTGGGTGCAAAAAACAGAAATTCCCCTTATTTTGGGCAAAATTGCAGAAATTTGCTTTATTATGGGGACAAATTGCAGAAATTTCCCTTATTTTAGGGCAAAATTGCAGAAATTTCACTTATTTCAGAAAAAAAAGCAAAATTTTTTCTTATTTTGGGGTAAAAAGGCAGAAATTCCCATTATTTTGTGGCAAAAAGGCAGAAATTCACCTTATTTTGGGGTGAAAGGCACAAATTCTTCTTATTTTGAGGTAAAATGCAGATATTCCCCTTATTTAGAGGTAAAATGCAAAAATTCCCCTAATATTGGAAAAAAATGCAGAAATTCACTTTATTTTGGAGCTAAAAGGCAAAAATTTTTCGTATTTTGAAGAAAAATTGCAGAAATTCTCATTATTTTCGGGCAAAAAGGCTGAAATTCTCCTTATTTTGGGGCAAAAAGTCAGAAAATCTCCTTTTTTCGGTTGCAAAAATTCAGAAATTCCCCTTATTTGGGGCAAAATTGCAGAAATTTCCTTTACTTTGAGGCAAAATTGCAGAAATTTCCCTTATTTTGGGGTAAAATTGCAGAAATTTCACTTATTTCAGGGAAAAAAGGCAGAAATTTCTCTTATTTTGAGGCAAAAAGGCAGAAATTTCTTTTATTTTGGTACAAAATTGCAGAAATTTTTCTTATTTTGGGGCAAAAAGGCAGAAATTCTTCTTATTTTGAGAAAAAAGGCTGAAATTTCCCTTATTTTGGGGCAAAAAGGCAGAAATTCCCCTTATATTTGGGCAAAAAGACAGAAATTCCTTTTATTTTTGGGGAAAAGGCAGAAATTGCACTTATTTTGAGTCAAAAAGGCGGAAAATCCCCTTATTTTCGGGCAAATTGAAGAAATTTCTCTTTTTTAAGGCAAAAAGGTGTACATTCCCTTTATTTTCGGGCAAAAAGGCAGAAATTCCCCGTATTTTGAAGCAAAATTGCAGAAATTTTCCTAATTTTGGGGCAAAAAGGCAGAAATTCGCTTATTTAGGGTAAAACTGCAGAAATTTCACTTATTTCGCTGCAAAATGGCAGAAATTCCCCTTATTTTCGGCGAAAAAGGCAGAAAATCCTCGTATTTTGGAGCAAAATTGCAGATATTCACCTAAATTTGGGGTAAAACATGCAGTAATTTTCTTTATTTTGTGGCAAAAACGCAGAATTTCCCCTTATTTTGAGGCAAAAGGCAGAAATTCTCCTTATTTTAGGGCAAAATTTGCAAAAATTTCCCTTATTCGTGGGCAAAAAACAGAAATTCCCCTTATTTTGGGGCAAAATTGCAGAAATTTGCTTTATTTGGGGGCAAAAAACAAAATTCCCCTTATTTTGGGGAAAAATTGCAAAAATTTCCCTTATTTTAGGGCAAAATTGCAGAAATTTCACTTATTTCAGAAAAAAAAGCAAAATTTTTTCTGATTTTGGCGCAAAAAGGCAGAAATTCCCATTATTTTGTGGCAAAAAGGCAGAAATTCACTTTATTTTGGGGTAAAAGGCACAAATTCTTCTTATTTTGAGGTAAAATGCAGAAATTCCCTTTATTTAGAGGTAAAATGCAGAAATTCCCCTAATATTGGGAAAAAATGCAGAAATTCACTTTATTTTGGAGCTAAAAGGCAGAAATTTTTCGTATTTTGAAGAAAAATTGCAGAAATTCTCATTATTTTCGGGCAAAAAGGCTGAAATTCTTTTTATTTTGGGGCATAAAGTCAGAAAATCTCCTTTTTTCGGTTGCAAAAATTCAGAAATTCCCCTTATTTCGGGCAAAATTGCAGAAATTTCCTTTACTTTGGGGCAAAATTGCAGAAATTTTCCTTATTCTGGGGTAAAATTGCAGAAATTTCACTTATTTCAGGGAACAAGGCAAAAATTTTTCTTATTTTGGGGCAAAAAGACAGAAATTTCTATTATTTTGGGGCAAAAGGCAGAAATTCACCTTATTTTGGGGTAAAATTGCAGAAATTCCCCATATTTTAGGGCAAAAGGCAGAAATTCCCCTGATTTTGAGGCAAAAAGCCACAAATTTCCCTTATTTTCAGGCAAAATTTCAGAAATTTCATTTATTTCAGGGTAAAAAGTCGAAATTCCCCTTATTTTGGGTCAAAAAGGAGAAATTTCTTTTATTATGGTACAAAAATGAAAAATTTTTTTTTTATTTTGGAAGAAAAACTCAGAAATTCCCCATATTTTGGTGTAAAAGGCAGAAATGGTTCTTATTTTGAAGTAAAATGCAGAAATTCTCCTTATTTAGAGGTAAAATATAGAAATTCCCTTAATATTAGGGAAAAATGCAGAAATTCCCTTTATTTTAGAGCAAAAAGGCAGAAATTTTCCGTATTCTGAAAAAAAATTGCAGAAATTCTCATGATTTTCCGGCAAAAAGGCTGAAATTCTCCTTATTTTGTGGCAAAAAGAAAGAAAATCTCCATTTTTCGGGTGCATAAAGTCAGAAATTCCCTTTATTTGGGGCAAAATTCCAGAAATTTCCTTTACTTTGTGGCAAAATTGCAGAAATTTTACTTATTTTGGGGCAAAATTGCAGAAATTTCACTTATTTCAGGGAAAAAAGGCAGAAATTTCTCTTATTTTGGGGCAAAAAGGCAGAAATTTCTTTTATTTTGGTACAAATTTGCAGAAATTTTTCCTATTTTGGGGCAAAAAGGCAGAAATTCCCCTTATTTTGAGGTAAAAAGGCTGAAATTACCCTTATTTGGGGACAAAAGGCAGAAATTCCTATTATTTTGGGGCAAAAAGCAGACATTTTTCTTATTTTGGGGAAAAATTTTAGAAATTTCACTTATTTCAGGGCAAAAAGTCAGAAATTCCCCTTATATTGGGGCAAAAAGACAGAAATTCCGTTTATTTTGGGGGAAAAGTCAGAAATTGCACTTATTTTGAGTCAAAAAGGCGGAAAATCCCCTTATTTTGGGGCAAAAGTGAAGAAATTTCCCTTTTTTATTGCAAAAAGGTGTACATCCCCTTTATTTCCGGGCAAAAAGGCAGAAATTCCCCGTATTTTGAAGCAAAATTAAAGAAATTATCCTAATTTTGGGGCAAAAAGGCAGAATTTCCCCTTAATTTAGGGTAAAACTGCAGAAATTTCACTTATTTCGCGGCAAAATGGCAGAAATTCCTCTTATTTTTGGCGAAAAAGGCAGAAAATCTTCGTATTTTGGAGCAAAATTGCAGATATTCACCTAAATTTAGGGTAAAACATGCAGTAATTTTCTTTATTTTGTGGCAAAAAGGCAGAATTTCCCCTTATTTTGAGGCAAAAGGCAGAAATTCCCCTTATTTTAGGGCAAAATTAGCAAAAATTTCCCTTATTCGTGGGCAAAAAACAGAAATTCCCCTTATTTTGGGGCAAAATTGCAGAAATTTGCTTTATTTGGGGGCAAAAAACAGAAATTCCCCTTATTTTGTGGAAAAATTGCAAAAATTTCCCTTATTTTAGGGCAAAATTGCAGAAATTTCACTTATTTCAGAAAAAAAAGCAAAATTTTTTCTTATTTTGGGGCAAAAAGGCAGAAATTCCCATTATTTTGTGGCAAAAAGGCAGAAATTCACCTTATTTTGGGGTAAAAGGCAGAAATTCTTCTTAGTTTGAGTTAAAATGCAGAAATTCCCCGTATTTAGAGGTAAAATGCAGAAATTCCCCTAATATTGGAAAAAATGCAGAAATTCACTTTATTTTGGAGCTAAAAAGCAAAAATTTTTCGTATTTTGAAGAAAAATTGCAGAAATTCTCATTATTTTCGGGCAAAAAGGCTGAAATTCTCCTTATTTTGGGGCAAAAAGTCAGAAAATCTCTTTTTTTCGGTTGCAAAAATTCAGAAATTCCCCTTATTTGGGGCAAATTTGCAGAAATTTCCTTTACTTTGGGGCAAAATTGCAGAAATTTCTTTTATTTTGGTACAAAATTGCAGAAATTTTTCTTATTTTGGAACAAAAAGGCAGAAATTCCCCATATTTTGGAGCAAAATACAGAAATTATTCTTATTTTGAGGTAAAATGCAGAAATTCCCTTTATTTTGGGGCTAAAAGGCAGAAATTCCCCGTATTTTGAAGCAAAATTGCAGAAATTCTCATAATTTTAGGGGAAAAAGGCTGAAATTCTCCTTATTTTGGTGCAAAAAGAAAGAATATCTCTGTTTTTCAAGGGCAAAAAGTCAGAAATTCCCCTTATTTGAGGCAAAATTGCAGAAATTTCCCTTACTTTGGGGCAAAATTGCAGAAATTTCCCTTATTATGGGGCAAAATTGAAGAAATTTCAATTATTTCAGGAAAAAAAGGCAGAATTTTTTCATATTTTGGGCCAAAAATGCAGAAATTTCTTTTATTTTTGTACAAAATTGCAGAAATTTTTCTTATTTTGGGGCAAAAAGGCAGAAATTCCCCTTATTTTGGAGCAAAAAGCAGAAATTTCTTTTATTATGGTACAAAATTGAAGAAATTTTCCTTATTTTGGAACAAAAAGGCAGAAATTCCCCATAATTTGGAGCAAAATGCAGAAATTATTCTTATTTTGAGGCAAAATGCAGAAATTCCCTTTATTTTGGGGCTAAAAGGCAGACATTCCCCTTATTTTGGGGCAAAAAGCAGACATTTCCCTTATTTTGGGGAAAAATTTTAGAAATTTCACTTATTTCAGGGCAAAAAGTCAGAAATTCCCCTTATTTTGGGGCAAAAAGACAGAAATTCCGTTTATTTTTGGGGAAAAGGCAGAAATTGCACTTATTTTGAGTCAAAAAGGTGGAAAATCCCCTTATTTTGGGGCAAAAGTGAAGAAATTTCCCTTTTTTATGGCAAAAAGGTGTACATTCCCTTTATTTTCGGGCAAAAAGGCAGAAATTCCCCGTATTTTGAAGCAAAATTGCAGAAATTTCCCTAATTTTGGGACATAAAGGCAGAAATTTCCTTTAATTTAGGGTAAAACTGCAGAAATTTCACTTATTTCGCGGCAAAATGGCAGAAATTCCCCTTATTTTCGGCGAAAAAGGCAGAAAATCCTCGTATTTTGGAGCAAAATTGCAGATATTCACCTAATTTTGGGGTAAAACATGCAGTAATTTTCTTTATTTTGTGGCAAAAAGGCAGAATTTCCCATTATTTTGGGGCAAATTGCCGAAATTCCCCTTATTTTAGGGCAAAATTTGCAAAACTTTCCCTTATTCGGGGGCAAAAAACAGAAATTCCCCTTATTTGGGGGCAAAATTTCAGGAATTTGCTTTATTTGGGGGCAAAAACAGAAATTCCCCTTATTTTGGGGCAAAATTGCAGAAATTTGCTTTATTATGGGGAAAAAGTGCAGAAATTTCCCTCATTTTAGGGCAAAATTGCAGAAATTTCACTTATTTCAGAAAAAAAAGCAAAATTTTTTCTTATTTTGGGGCAAAAAGGCAGAAATTCCCATTATTTTGTGGCAAAAAGGCAGAAATTCACCTTATTTTGGGGTAAAAGGCAGAAATTCTTCTTATTTTGAGGTAAAATGCAGAAATTCCCCTTATTTAGAGGTAAAATGCAGAAATTCCCCTAATATTGGGAAAAAATGCAGAAATTCACTTTATTTTGGAGCTAAAAGGCAGAAATTTTTCGTATTTTGAAGAAAAATTGCAGAAATTCTCATTATTTTCCGGCAAAAAGGCTGAAATTCTCCTTATTTTGGGGCAAAAAGTCAGAAAATCTCCTTTTTTTGGTTGCAAAAATTCAGAAATTCCTTTTATTTTGGGCAAAATTGCAGAAATTTCCTATACTTTAGGGCAAAATTGCAGAAATTTCTCTTATTTTGGGGTAAAATTGCAGAAATTTCACTTATTTCAGGTAAAAAAAGGCAGAAATTTCTCTTATTTTGGGGCAAAAAGGCAGAAATTTTTTTTATTTTGGTACAAAATTGCAGAAATTTTTCTTATTTTGGGGCAAAAATGCAGAAATTCCCCATATTTTGGGGCAAAAGGCAGAAATTCCCCTTATTTTGAGAAAAAAGGCTGAAATTCCCCTTAGTTTGGGGCAAAAAGGCAGAAATTCCCCTTATTTTTGTGCAAAATAACAGAAATTCCTTTTATTTTTGGGGAAAAGGCAGAAATTGCACTTATTTTTAGATAAAAGGCAGAAAATCCCCTTATTTTAGGGCAAAAGTGAAAAAAATTCCCTTTTTTATGGCAAAAAGGTATGCATTCCCATTATTTTCGGGCAAATAGGCAGAAATTCCCTGTATTTTGGAGCAAAATTGCAGAAATTCCCCTAATTTTGTGGCAAAAAGGCAGAAATTCTTCTTATTTTGGGGTAAAACTGCAGAAATTTCACTTATTTCGCTGCAAGATGGCAGAAATTCCCCTTATTTTCAGCGAAAAATGCAGAAAATCCTCATATTTTGGAGCAAAATTGAAAATTCACCTAATTTTGGGGTAAAACATGCAGTAATTTTCTATATTCTGTGGCAAAAAGGCAGAAATTCCCCTTATTTTGGGTCAAATGGCAGAAAGTCCCCTTATTTTAGGGCAAAATTGCAGAAATTTCCCTTATTTGTGGGAAAAGACCAGAAATTCCCCTTATTTTGGGGCAAAATTGCAGAAATTTGCTTTATTATGGGGAAAAATTGCAGAAATTTCCCTTATTTTAGGCCAAAATTGAAGAAATTTCACTTATTTCAGAAAAAAAAGCAAAAATTTTTCTTATTTTGGGGCAAAAAGGCAGAAATTCCTATTATTTTGGGGCAAAAGGCAGAAATTCACCTTATTTTGGGGTAAAATTGCAGAAATTTCACATATTTCAGGGCAAAAAGGAAGTAATTCCTTTTATTTTGAGGTAAAATGCTGAAATTCCCCATATTTTGGGGCAAAAGGCAGAAATTCCCCTTATTTTGGGGCAAAAAGCCACAAATTTTCCTTATTTTCGGGCAAAATTTCAGAAATTTCATTTATTTCAGGGTAAAAAGTCAGAAATTTCCCTTATTTTGAGTCAAAAAGGAGAAATTTCTTTTATTATGGTACATAAATGAATTTTTTTTTTATTTTGGAAGAAAAAGTCAGAAATTCGCCATATTTTGAGGTAAAAGGCAGAAATGGTTCTTATTTTGAGGTAAAATGAAGAAATTCCCCTTATTTAGAGGTAAAATATAGAAATTCCCTTAATATTAGGGAGAAATGCAGAAATTCCATTTATTTTAGAGCTAAAAGGCAGAAATTTTCCGTATTCTGAAAAAAAATTGCAGAAATTCTCATGATTTTCAGGTAAAAAGGCTGAAATTCTCCTTATTTTGGGGCAAAAAGAAAGAAAATCTCCATTTTTCGGGTGCATAAAGTCAGAAATTCCCTTTATTTGGGGCAAAATTTTAGAAATTTCCTTTACTTTGTGGCAAAATTGCAGAAATTTTACTTATTTTGGGGCAAAATTGCAGAAATTTCACTTATTTCAGGTTAAAAAGGCAGAAATTTCTCTTATTTTGGGGCAATAAGGCAGAAATTTCTTTTATTTTGGTACAAATTTGCAGAAATTTTTCCTATTTTGGGGCAAAAAGGCAGAAATTTCCCTTATTTTGAGGTAAAAAAGCTGAATTTCCCCTTGTTTGGGGGCAAAAAGCCAGAAATTCCTATTATTTTGGGGCAAAAAGCAGACATTTCCCTTATTTTGGGGAAAAATTTTAGAAATTTCACTTATTTCAGGGCAAAAAGTCAGAAATTCCCCTTATTTTGGGGCAAAAAGCAGAAATTTCTTTTATTATGGTACAAAATTAAAGAAATTTTCCTTATTTTGGAACAAAAAGGCAGAAATTCCCCATAATTTGGAGCAAAATGCAGAAATTATTCTTATTTTGAGGTAAAATGCAGAAATTCCCTTTATTTTGGGGCTAAAAGGCAGAAATTCCCCTTATTTTGGGGCAAAAAGCAGACATTTCCCTTATTTTGGGGAAAAATTTTAGAAATTTCGCTTATTTCAGGGCAAAAAGTCAAAAATTCCCCTTATTTTGGGGCAAAAATACAGAAATTCCGTTTATTTTGGGGAAAAGGCAGAAATTGCACTTATTTTGAGTCAAAAAGGCGGAAAATCCCCTTATTTTGGGGCAAAAGTGAAGAAATTTCCCTTTTTTATTGCTAAAAAGGTGTACATTCCCTTTATTTTCGGGCAAAAAGGCAGAAATTCCCCGTATTTTGAAGCAAAATTGCAGAAATTTTCCTAATTTTGGGGCATAAAGGCAGAAATTTGCTTTAATTTACGGTAAAACTGCAGAAATTTCACTTATTTCGCGGCAAAATGTCAGAAATTCCTCTTATTTTCGGCGAAAAAAGCCGAAAATCCTCGTTTTTTGGAGCAAAATTGCAGATATTCACCTAATTTTCGGGTAAAACATGCAGTAATTTTCTTTATTTTGTGGCAAAAAGGCAGAATTTCCCTTATTTTGGGGCAAATTGCCGAAATTCCCCTTATTTTAGGGCAAAATTTGCAAAACTTTCCCTTATTCGGGGACAAAAAACAGAAATTCCCCTTATTTTGGGGCAAAATTGCAGAAATTTGCTTTATTTGGGGGCAAAAAACAGACATTCCCCTTATTTTGGGGCAAAATTGCAGAAATTTGGTTTATTATGGGGAAAAAGTGCAGAAATTTCCCTTAATTTAGGGCAAAATTGCAGAAATTTCACTTATTTCAGAAAAAAATCAAATATTTTTATTATTTTGTGGCAAAAAGGCAGAAATTCCCCTTATTTTGGGACAAAAAACAGAAATTTTCCTTATTTTGGGGCAAAATTGCAGAAATTTGCTTTATTATGGAGAAAAATTGCAGAAATTTCCCTTATTATAGTGCAAAATTGCAGAAATTTCACTTATTTCAGAAAAAAAAGCAAAAATTTTTCTTATTTTGGGGCAATAAGGAAGAAATTCCCATTATTTTGGGGCAAAAGGCAGAAATTCACCTTATTTTGTGGTAAAATTGCAGAAATTTCACATATTTCAGGGCAAAAAGGCAGAAATTCCCCTTATTTTGAGGTAAAATGCTGAAATTCCCCATATTTTGGGGCAAAAGGCAGAAATTCCCCTTATTTTGGGGCAAAAAGGCACAAATTTCCCTTATTTTCGCGCAAAATTGCAGAAATTTCATTTATTTCAGGGTAAAACGTCAGAAATTTCCCTTATTTTTGGGCAAAAATGAGAAATTTCTTTTATTATGGTACAAAATTGAAGAAATTTTCTTTATTTTAGAACAAAAAGGCAGAAATTCCCCATATTTTGGGGTAAAAGGCAGAAATTCTTCTTATTTTTAGGTAAAATGCAGAATTTCCCCTTATTTAGAGGTAAAATGCAGAAATTCCCATAATATTAAGGAAAAATGCAGAAATTCCCTTTATTTTGGGGCTAAAAGTCAGAAATTTTCCGTATTTTGAAGAAAAATTGCAGAAATTCTCATAATTTTCGGGCAAAAATGCAGAAATTCTCTGTATTTTGGGGTAAAAAGACAGAAAATCCCCTTTTTTCAAGAGCAAAAAGTCAGAAAATCCCCTTATTTTGGGGCAAAATTGCAGAAATTTCCTTTACATTGGGGCAAAATGGCAGAAATTTTCCTTATTTTGGGGCAAAATTGCAGAAAATTCACTTATTTCAGGTAAAAAGGCAAAAATTTCTCTTATTTTGGGGCAAAAAGGAAGAAATTTCTTTTATTTTAGTAAAAAATTGCTAAAATTTTTCTTTTTTTGGGGCAAAAAGGCAGAAATTCCCCATATTTTGGGGCAAAAAGCAGAAATTCCCCTTATTTTGAGGTAAAAAGGCTGAAATTCTTCTTATTTGGGGCAAAAAGGCAGAAATTCCCCTTATTTTGGGGCAAAAAGCAGACATTTCCGTTATCTTGGGGAAAAATTTTAGAAATTTCACTTATTTTAGGGCAAAAATTCAGAAATGCCCCTTATTTTGGGGCAAAAAGAGAGAAATTCCGTTTATTTTTGGGGAAAAGGCAGAAATTGCACTTATTTTGAGTCAAAAAGTCGGAAAATTTCCTTATTTTGGGGCAAAAGTGAAGAAATTTCCCTTTTTTATGGCAAAAAGGTATACATTCCCTTTATTTTCGGGCAAAAATGCAGAAATTCCTCGTATTTTGAAGCAAAATTGCAGAAATTCTTCTAATTGTTGGGCAAAAAGACCGAAATTCCTCTTATTTTGGGGAAAAACTGCAGAAATTTCACTTATTTCGCGGCAAAATGGCAGAAATTCCCCTTATTTTCGGCGAAAAAGACAGAAAATCTTCGTATTTTGGAGCAATATTGCAGAAATTCACCTAATTATGAAGTAAAACATGCAGTAATTTTCTTTATTTTGTGGCAAAAAGGCAGAAATTCCCCTTATTTTGGGGCAAAAGGCAGAAATTCCCCTATTTTAGGGCAAAATTGCAGAAATTTCCATTATTTGAGGGCAAAAAACAGAAATTTCCCTTATTTTGGGGAAAAATTGCAGAAATTTGCTTTATTATGTGGAAAAATTGCAGAAATTTCCCTTATTTTAGGGCAAAATTGCAGAAATTTCACTAATTTCAGGGAAAAAAAGCAAGAATTTTTCTTATTTTGGGGCAAAAATGCAGAAATTCCCCTTATTTTTGAATAAAATTGAAGAAATTTCCCTTATTTGAGGGCAAAAATTCAGAAAATCTTCTTAATTTCAGGCAAAATTGCAGAAATGACCTGTATTTTGGAGCAAAATTGCAGAAATTCCACTAATATTGGTGCAAAAATGCAGAAATTCCCTTTATTTTGGAGGCCAAAAAGAAGAAATTTCCCATATTTTGGTGCAAAAAGGCTGAAATTTTTCTTATTTTGAGGTAAAATGCTGAAATTCCCCATATTTTGGGGCAAAAGGCAGAAATTCTTATTTTGGGGCAAAAAGGCAGAAATTTCCTTTATTTTCGTGCAAAATTGCAGAAATTTCATTTATTTCAGGGCAAAAAGTCAGAAATTTCCCTTATTTTGGGGAAAATGCAGAAATTTCTTTTATTATGGTACAAAATTGAAGAATTTTTTTTTATATTTTGGAACAAAAAGGCAGAAATTCCCCATATTTTGGGGCAAAATGCAGAAATTATTCTTATTTTGAGGTAAAATGCAGAAATTCCCTTTATTTTGAGGCTAAAAGGCAGAAATTTCCCGTATTTTGAAGCAAAATTGCAGAAATTCTCATAATTTTCGGGCAAAAAGGCAGAAATTCTCCTTATTTTTGGGCAAAAAATCAGAAAATCCCCTTTTTTCGGGAGCTAAAATTCAGAAAATCCCCTTATATGGGGGCAAAAAAAATTCCTTTACATTGGAGCAAAATTGCAGAAATTTTCCTTATTTTGGTGCAAAAAGGCAGAAATTTCTTTTATTTTGGTAAAAAATTGCAAAAATTTTTTCTTATTTTGTGGCAAAAAGGCAGAAATTCCCCATATTTTAAGGCAAAAAGGCAGAAATTCCCATTATTTTGAGGTAAAAGGGCTGAAATTCCCATTATTTTGGGGCAAAAAGGCAGAAATTCCCCTTATTTTGGGGCAAAAAGCAGATATTTCCGTTATTTTGGGAAAAAATTTTAGAAATTTCACTTATTTCAGGGCAAAAAGTCAGAAATTCCTTTTATTTTGGGGCAAAAAGACAGAAATTCCGTTTATTTTTGGGGAAAAGGTAAAAATTGCACTTATTTTGAGTCAAAAAGGAGGAAAATCCCATTATTTTGGGGCAAAAGTGAAGAAATTTCCTTTTTTTATGGCAAAAAGGTATACATTCCATTTATTTTCGGGCAAAAAGGCAGAAATTCTCCGGAATTTGGAGCAAAATTGCAGAAATTCCCCTAATTTTGAGGCAAAATGCAGAAATTCCCCTTATTTTGGGGAAAAAATTGCAGAAATTTTACTTATTTCGCGGCAAAATTGCAGAAATTCCCCTTATTTTCGGCGAAAAAGGCAGAAAATCCTCATATTTTGGAGCAAAATTGCAGAAATTCACCTAATTTTGGGGAAAAACATGAAGTAATTTTCTTATTTTGTGGCAAAAAGGCAGAAATTCCCCTTATTTTAAGGCAAATTGCAGAAATTCCCCTTATTTTAGGGCAAAATTCCAGAAATTTTCTTTATTTTGGGCCAAAATTGCAGAAATTTCACTTATTTCAGGAAAAAAAGGCAGAAATTTTTCTTATTTTGGGGCAAAAATCAGAAATTCCTTATATTTTGTGGCAAAAATGCAGAAATTCCCCTTATTTTGTGGTAAAAAGGCAGAAATTTCCCTTATTTTGGGGCAAAAATACAGAAATTTCCCTTATTTTGGGGAAAAATTGCAGAAATTTCAATTATTTTGGGGAAAAATTTTTGAAATTTAACTTATTTCAGGGCAAAAAGTCAGAAATTCCCCTTATTTTGGGGAAAAATACAGAAATTCCATTTATTTTTGGAAAAAAGTCAGAAATTTCACTTATTTTGAGTCAAAAAGGCGGAAAATCCCCTTATTTTGGGGTAAAAATGAAGAAATTTCCCTTTTTATGGCAAAAAGGTATACATTCTTTTTATTTTCGGGCAAAAAGGCAGAAATTCCCCGTATTTTGAAGCAAAATTGCAGAAATTCCCCTAATTTTGGGGAAAAAAAAGGAAGAAATTCCCCTTATTTCGAAGTAAAACTGCAGAAATTTCACTTATTTCGCGGCAATATGGCAGAAATTCCCCCTATTTTCGGCGAAAAAGGAAGAAAATCCCCGTAATTTGAAGCAAAATTGCAGAAATTCACCTAATTTTCGGGTAAAACATGCAGTAATTTTTTTTGTTTTGGGGCGAAAAGGCAGAAATTCCCCTTATTTTGGGGCAAAAGTCAGAAATTCCCCTTATTTTAAGGCAAAATTGCAGAAATTTCCTTTATTTGGGGACAAAAAACAGAAATTCCCTTTATTTTGAAGCAAAATTGCAGAAAATTCCTTTATTATGGGGAAAAATTGCAGAAATTTCTTTTATTTTAAGGCAAAATTGCAGAAATTTCACTTCTTTCAGAGAATAAATGCAAAAATTTTTCTTATTTTGGGACAAAAAGGCAGAAATTCCCATTATTTTAGGGCAAAAAGGCAGAAATTCACCTTATTTTGGGGTAAAATTGCAGACATTTCACATATTTCAGGGCAAAAAGGCAGAAATTCCCGTTATTTGGGGGCAAACAGGCAGAAATTCCCCTTATTTTGTGATAAAATTGAAGAAATTTCCCTTGATTGGAGGCAAAAAGGCAGAAAATCTCCTTAATTTCGGGCAAAAAGGGAGAAATTCCCCGTATTTTGGAGCAAAATTGCAGAAATTCCCCTAATATTGGGGCAAAAATGCAGAAATTCCTTTTATTTGAAGCAAATCGGCAGAAGTTCCCCTTATTTTCGGGAAAAGAGGCAGAAATTCCCTGTATTTTGAAGCAAAATTGCAGAAACTCCCCTAATTTTGGGGCAAAAATGCAGAAATTCCCTATATTTTGGGGCAAAAATACAGAAATTCTCCTTATTTCGGGGCAAAAATCAGAAATTTCCTTTATTTTGGGGCAAAATTTTAGAAATTTCTTTTATTTTGTTACAGAATTGCAGAAATTTTTCTTATTTTGTGGCAAAAAGGCAGAAATTCCCCATATTTTGGTGCAAAAAGGCTGAAATTCTCCTTATTTTGAGGTAAAATGCTGAAATACCCCATATTTTGGAGTTAAAAGGCAGAAATTCCCCTCATTTTGGGGCAAAAAAGCACAAATTTCTCTTATTTTCGGGCAAAATTGCAGAAATTTCATTTATTTCAGGGCAAAAAGTCAGAAATTACTTTTACGTTGGGGCAAAAAGCAGAAATTTCTTTTATTTTGGTACAAAATTGAAGAAATTTTACTTATTTTGGAACAAAAAGTCAAAAATTCCCCATATTTTGGCAAAAGGCAGAAATTCCCTTTATTTTGAGGTAAAAAGGCTGAAATTCCCGTTCTTTAGGGGCAAACAGACAGAAATCCCTTTACTTTGTGGCAAAAAGGCAGAAATTTCCGTTAATTGGGGCAGAAAAGCAAAATTTTCCTTATTTGGGGGCAATAAGGCAGAAATTCCCCATATTTTGTGGCAAAAAGGCAGAAATTCCCATTTGGAGGTAAAATGCTGAAATTCCCCTTATTTTGGCAAAAAGGCAGTAATTCCCCTTATTTTGGGGCAAAATTGCAGAAATTTCACTTATTTCAGGGAAAAAAGTCAGAAATTTGCCTTATTTTAGGGCAAAAAGCAGAAATTCTCCTAATTTTGGGGCCAAATAGAAATTGCCCTTATTGTGAGGTAAAATTGCGGAAATTTCATATATTTCAGGGCAAAAAGGCAGAAATTCCACTTTATTTCCGGCAATAAGGCAGAAATTCCCCGTATTTTGGAGCAAAATTTCAGAAATTCCCCTTTTATTGGTGCAAAAAGGCAGAAATTCCCTTTATTTGGTGCAATAAGACAGAAATTCCCCGTATTTTGAAGCAAAATTGCACATATTCCCCTAATTTTGAGGGAAAATGCAGAAATTCACATTATTTGGGGGCAAAAAGACAGAAATTCTCCTTATTTCAAGGCAAAATTCAGAAATTCCCCTTATTTTGGTGCAAAATTCCAGAAATGTCCATTATTTTGGGGCAAAATTGCAGAAATTGCACTTATTTCAGGGCAAAATTCAAAAATTCCTTTTTTTTGGGGCAAAAATACAGAAATTCCGTATATTTTTGGGTAAAAAGGCAGAAATTTCACTTATTTTGAGGTAAAAAGGCAGAAATTCCTCTTATTTTGGGACAAAAATAAAAAAATTTCTTTTTTTTCTGGCAAAAGGTAAACGTTCCCCTTATTTTCGGGCAAAAAAGCAGAAATTCCTCGTATTTTGGGGCAAAAATGAAGAAATTTCGCTTTTTTGTGGCAAAAGGTATGCATTCCCCTTACTTTCAGGAAATAATGCAGAAATTGCCCGTATTTTGGAGCAAAATTCTAGAAAATTTCCTAGTTGTGGGGCAAAAAGGCAGTAATTCCTTATCTGGTGGGGCAAAAAGACAGAAATTCTCCTTATTTTGGGGCAAAACTCAGAAATTCCACTTATTTTGGGTCAAAATTCCAGAAATTTCCCGGATTTTGGGGCACAATTGCAGAAATTTCACTTATTTTGGGGCAAAATTGCAGAAATTTCACTTATTTCAGGGAAGAAAGGCAGAAATTTTCCTTATTTTGGAGCAAAAATGCAGAAATTCCTAATATTTAGTGGCAAAAATGCAGAAATTCCCATTATTTTGAGGTAAAGAGGCTGAAAATCCCATTATTTAGGGACAAAAAGGCAGAAATTTCCCTTATTTTGGGGCAAAAAAACAGAAATTCCCCTTATTTTGAGGCAAAATTGCAGAAATTTTAATTATTTTGAGGAAAAATTTTAGAAATTTAACTCATTTCAGGGCAAAAATTCAGAAAATCCCCTTATTTTGGGGCAAAAAGACAGAAATTCTGTTTATTTTTGGAAAAAAGTCAGAAATTGAACTTATTTTGAGTCAAAAAGGCGAAAAATCCCCTTATTTTGGGGTAAAAATGAAGAAATTTCCATTTTTATGGCAAAAAGGTATACATTCCCTTTATTTTCGGGCAAAAAGGCAGAAATTCCTTGTATTTTGGAGCAAAATTTCAGAAATTCCTTTTATATTTGTGCAAAAAGGCAGAAATTCCCTTTATTTTGGTGCAATAAGGCAGAAATTCCCCGTATTTTGAAGCAAAATTGCACATATTTCTCTAATTTTGAGGGAAAAGTCAGAAATTCCCATTATTTTCGGCGAAAAAGGCAGAAAATCCCTGTATTTTGGAGCAAAATTGCCGAAATTCACCTAATTTTGGCATAAAACAGGCAGTAATTTTCTTTGTTTTGGGGCAAAATTGCAGAAATTTCCCTTATTTAAGGACAAAAAACAGAAATTCCCTTTATTTTGGGGCAAAATTGCAGAAAATTCCTTTATTATGAAGAAAAATTGCAGAAATTTCTTTTATTTTAAGGCAAAATTGCAGAAATTTCACTTATTTCAGAGAAAAAAAGCAAAAATTTTTCTTATTTTTGGGCAAAAATGCAGAAATTCCCATAATTTTGGGGCAAAAAAGAAAGAAATTCACCTTATTTTGGGGTAAAATTGCAGACATTTCACATATTTCGGGGCAAAAAGGCAGAAATTCCTGTTATTTGGAGGCAACAAGGCAGAAATTCCTATTATTTTAGGATAAAATTGCAGAAATTTCCCTTTTTTGGAGGCAAAAAGGCAGAAAAACCCCTTAATTTCGGGCAAAAAGGCAGAAATTCTTTGTATTTTAAAGCAAAATTGCAGAAATTCCCCAAATATTGGGGCAAAAATGCAGAAATTCCCTTTATTTGGGGCAAATCGGCAGAAGTTCCCCAATTTTCGAGAAAAGAGGCAGAAATTCTCTGTATTTTGAAGCAAAATTGCAGAAACTCCCCTAATTTTGGGGCAAAAAGGCAGAAATTTCCCTTTTTTGGGGCAAAAATAGAAAAATTCTCCTTATTTCGGGGAAAAATCAGGTATTTCCCTTATTTTGGGGCAAAATTTTAGAAATTTTTTTTATTTTGGAACAGAATTGCTGAAATTTTTCTTATTTTGTGGCAAAAAGGCAGAAATGCCCCACATTTTGGTGCAAAAAGGCTGAAATTTCCCTTATTTTGTGGTAAAATGCTGAAATTCCCCATATTTTGTGGTTAAAAGGCAGAAATTCCCCTCATTTTGGGGCAAAAAGGCACAAATTTCCCTTATTTTCGGGCAAAATTGCAGAAATTTCATTTATTTCAGGGCAAAAAGTCAGAAATTACTTTTATTTTGGGGCAAAAAGCAGAAATTTCTTTTATTTTGGTACAAAATTGAAGAAATTTTCCTTATTTTGGAACAAAAAGTCAGAAATTCCCCATATTTTGGGCAAAAGGAAGAAATTCCCCTTATTTTGAGGTAAAAAGGCTGAAATTCCCGTTATTTTGGGGCAAAAAGGCAGAAATTCCCTTTACTTTGTAGCAAAAAGGCAGAAATTCCCATTAATTGGGGCAGAAAAGCAAAAATTTTTCTTATTTGTGGGCAATAAGGCAGAAATGACCCATATTTTGTGGCAAAAAGGCAGAAATTCCCTTTATTTGGAGGTAAAATGCTGAAATTCCCCTTATTTTGGCAAAAAGGCATAAATTCCCCTTATTTTCGGGCAAAATTGTAGAAATTTCACTTATTTCAGGGTAAAAAGTCAGGAATTTGCCTTAATTTGGGGTAAAAAGCTGAAATTTTCCTAATTTTGGGGCCAAAAACAGAAATTCCCCTTATTTTGGGGTAAAATTGCAGAAATTTCAAATATTTCAGGGCAAAAAGGCAGAAATTACAATTTATTTCGGGCAATAAGGCAGAAATTCCCCGTATTTTGGAGCAAAATTTCAGAAATTCCCCTTATATTGGTGCAAAAAGGCAGAAATTCCCTTTATTTTGGTGCAATAAGGCAGAAATTCTCCATATTTTGAAGCAAAATTGCACATATTCCCCTAATTTTGAGGGAAAAGTCAGAAATTCCTATTATTTTCGGCGAAAAAGGCAGAAAATCCCTGTATTTTGGAGCAAAATTGCAGAAATTCACCTAATTTTGGCGTAAAACAGGCAGTAATTTTCTTTGTTTTGAGGCAAAAAGGCAGAAATTCCCCTTATTTTGGGGCAAAAGGTAGAAATTCCCCTTATTTTAAGGCAAAATTGCAGAAATTTCCCTTATTTGGGGACAAAAAAACAGAAATTCCCTTTATTTTGGGGCAAAATTGCAGAAAATTCCTTTATTATGAAGAAAAATTGCAGAAATTTCTTTTATTTTAAGGCAAAATTGCAGAAATTTCACTTATTTCAGAGAAAAAAAGCAAAAATTTTTCTTATTTTGGGGCAAAAATGCAGAAATTCCCATAATTTTGTGGCAAAAAGGCAGAAATTCACCTTATTTTGGGGTAAAGTTGCAGTCATTTCACATATTTCGGGGCAAAAGGGCAGAAATTCCTGTCATTTGGGGGCAAAAAGGAAGAAATTCCCCTTATTTTGGGATAAAATTGCAGAAATTTCCCTTTTTTGGGGGCAAAAAGGCAGAAAATCCCCTTAATTTTGGGCAAAAAGGCAGAAATTCTTTGTATTTTGAAGCAAAATTTCAGAAATTCCCCTTATATTGGTGCAAAAAGGCAGAAATTCCCTTTATTTTGGTGCAATAAGGCAGAAATTCCCCGTATTTTGCAGCAAAAATTGCACATATTCCCCTAATTTTGAGGGAAAAATCAGAAATTCACATTATTTTGGGGCAAAAAGACAGAAATTCTCCTTATTTCTTGGCAAAAATTCAGAAATTCCCCTTATTTTGTGGCAAAATTTAAGAAATGTTCATTATTTTGGAGCAAAAAGGCACAAATTTCCCTTATTTTCGCGCAACATTGCAGAAATTTTATTTATTTTAGGGCAAAAAGTCAGAAATTTCTCTATTTTGGGGCAAAAAGGCAGAAATTACTATTATTTTGGTACAAAATTGCAGAAAATTTCTTTATTTTGGGGCAAAAATACAGAAATTCTCCATATTTTAGGGCAAAAAGGCAGAGATTCCTCTTATTATTAGGTAAAAAGGCTGAAATTCCCCTAATTTTGGGGCAAAAAGACAGAAATTCCCCTTATTTTGTGGCAAAAAGGCAGAAATTTCCCTTATTTTGGAGCAAAATTGCAGAAATTTCACTTATTTCAGGGCATAATTCAAAAATTCCTTTTATTTTGGGGCAAAAATACAGAAATTCCATATATTTTTAGGTAAAAAGGCAGAAATTTCACTTATTTTGAGGTAAAAAGGCAGAAATTCCTCTTATTTTGGGGCAAAAATGAAGAAATTTCCCTTTTTTTGGCAAAAGGTAAACATTCCCCTTATTTTCGTGCAAAAAGGCAGAAATTCCCCATATTTTAGAGCAAAATTGCAGAAATTACCCTAATTATGGGGCAAAAAGGCAGAAATTCCCTATATGTTGTTGAAAAAAGACAGAAATTAACCTTATTTTGGGGCTAAACTCAGAAATTCCACATATTTTTGGGGCAAAATTCCAGAAATTTCCCTTATTTTGGGACAAAATTGCAGAAATTTCAATTATTTTGGAGCAAAATTGCAGAAATTTCACTTATTTCATGAAAAAAAGCAGAAATTTTCCTTATTTTGGGGCAAAAAGGCAGAAATTCCTAATATTTTGTGGCAAAAATGCAGAAATTCCCCTTATTTTGTGGCAAAAAGGCAGAAATTTCCCTTATTTTGGGGCAAAATTGTAGAAATTTCTCTTATTTCAGGGCATAATTCAAAAATTCCTTTTATTTTGGAGCAAAAAGACAGAAATTCCATTTATTATTGGGTAAAAAGGCAGAAATTTCACTTATTTTGAGGTAAAAATGCAGAAATTCCTCTTATTTTGGAGCAAAAATTAAGAAATTTCCCTTTTTTGTGGCAAAAGGTATACATTTCCCATATTTTCGGGAAAAAAAGCAGAAATTCCCCATATTTTGGAGCAAAATTGCAGAAATTCCCCTAGTTGTAAGGCAAAAAGGCAGAAATTCCCTATTTGTTTGGGCAAAAAGACAGAAATTCTCCTTATTTTGGGGTAAAACTAAGAAATTCCACTTATTTTGGGGCAAAATTCCAGAAATTTTTCTTATTTTGGGGCAAAATTGCAGAAATTTCACTTATTTTGGGGCAAAATTGCAGAAATTTCACTTATTTTGTTGTAAAAAGGCTGAAATTCCTCTTATTTAGGGGCAAAAAGGCAGAAATTTTCCTTATTTTGAGGCAAAAAGACAGAAATTCCCCCTATTTTGTGGCACAAAGGAAGAAATTTCTTTTATTTTAGGGCAAAATTGCAGAAATTTCACTTATTTTGTGGTAAAAAGGCTGAAATTCCCCTCATTTAGGGGCAAAAAGGTAGAAATTTCCCCTATTTTGGGGCAAAAAGACAGAAATTCCCCTTATTTTGTCGCACAAAGGCAGAAATTTCTTTTATTTTAGGGCAAAATTGCAGAAATTTCACTAATTTCATGGCATAATTCAAAAATTCCTTTTATTTTGGGGCAGAAAGACAGAAATTATGTTTATTTTTTGGTAAAAAGGCAGAAATTTCACTTATTTTGAGGTAAAAAGGCAGAAATTCCTCTTATTTTGGGTCAAAAATGAAGAAATTTCCTTTTTTTATGGCAAAATGTATACATTCCCTTAATTTTTGGGAAAAATGCAGAAATTCCCTGTATTTTGGAGCAAAATTGCAGAAATTCCCCTAGTTGTGGGGCAAAAGCAGAAATTCCCTATTTGTTGAGGCAAAAAGACAGAAATTCTCCTTATTTTGGGACAAAACTCAGAAATTCCACTTATTTTGGGGCAAAATTCCAGAAATTTCCCTTATTTTGGGGCAAAATTGCAGAAATTTCACTTATTTTGGAAAAAATTGCAGAAATTTCCCTTATTTCAGCCAAGAAAGGCAGAAATTTTCCTCATTTTGGAGCAAAAATGCAGATATTCCTAATATTTTGTGGCAAAAATGCAGAAATCACAATTTATTTTTTGTTAAAAAGGCTGAAATTCACATTATTTGGGGGCAAAAAGGCAGAAATTTCCCTTATTTTTTGGCAAAAATACAGAAATTCCCCTTATTTTGGGGCAAAATTGCAGAAATTTCAATTATTTTGGAGAAAAATTGCAAAAATTTCTTTTATTTTAAGGCAAAATTGCAGAAATTTCACTTATTTCAGAGAAAAAAAGTAACATTTTTTCTTATTTTGGGGCAAAAATGCAGAAATTCCCATTATTTTGGGGCAAAAAGGCATAAATTCACCTTATTTTGGGGTAAAATTGCAGACATTTCACATATTTCAGGGCAAAAAGGCAGTAATTCCTGTTATTTGGGGGCAAAAAGCCAGAAATTCCCCTTATTTTGTTTAAAAAGGCTGAAATTCCCGATTTTTGGGGCAAAAAGGCAGAAATTCCCTTTACTTTGTGGCAAAAAAGGCAGAAATTCCCGTTAATTGGGGCAGAAAAGCAAAAATTTTCCTTATTTGGGGGCAATAAGGCAGAAATTCCCCATATTTTGTGGCAAAAAGGCAAAAATTCCCCATATTTGGAGGTAAAATGCTGAAATTCCCCTTATTTTGGCAAATAGGCAGAAATTCTCCTTATTTAGGGGCAAAATTGCAGAAATTTCACTTATTTCAGGGCAAAAAGTAAGAAATTTGCCTTATTTTGGGGCAAAAAGCAGAAATTCTCCTAATTTTGGGGCCAAAAACAGAAATTCCCCTTATTTTGGGGTAAAATTGCAGAAATTTCAAATATTTCAGAGCAAAAAGGCAGAAATTCCACATTATTTCTGGCAATAAGGCAGAAATTCCCCATATTTTGGAGCAAAATTTCAGAAATTCCACGTATAATGGTGCAAAAATGCAGAAATTTTCGTTATTTTGGTGCAATAAGGCAGAAATTCCACTTATTTTGAAGCAAAATTGCACATATTCCCCTAATTTTGAGGGAAAATGCTGAAATTCACATTATTTTGGGGCAAAAAGACAGAAATTCTCCTTATTTCAGGGCAAAAAGTCAGAAATTCTTCTTATTTTGGGGCAAAATTCCAGAAATGTCCATTATTTTGGGGCAAAATTGCAGAATTCTTCCTTATTTTGGGGCAAAATTACAGAAATTTCACTTATTTCAGGGAAAAAACACAGAAATTTCTGTTATTTTGGGGCATAAAGGCAGAAATTACTTTTATTTTGGTACAAAATTGCAGAAAATTTCTTTATTTTGGGGCAAAAATACAGAAATTCCCCATATTTTGAGGCAAAAATGCAGAGATTCCCCTTATTATTAGGCAAAAAGACAGAAATTCCCCTTATTTAGGGGCAAAATAACAGATATTTCACTTATTTCAGGGAAAAAGGCAGAAATTTTTTTAGTTTGGAGCAAAATAGCAGAAATTCCTAATATTTTGTGGCGAAAATGCAGATATTCACTTTATTTTGAGGTAAAAAGGCTGAAATTCTCCTTATTTGGAGGCAAAAAGGCAGAAATTTCCCCTATTTTGGGGCAAAAAGTCAGAAATTCCCCTTATTTTGTGGCACAAAGGCAGAAATTTCCCTTATTTTGAGGCAAAATTTGAGAAATTTCACTTATTTCAGGGCAAAATTCAAAAATTGCATTTATTTTGGGGCAAAAATACAGAAATTCCGTATATTTTTGAGTAAAAAGGCAGAAATTTCACTTATTTTGACGTAAAAAGGCAGAAATTCCTCTTATTTTGGGGCAAAAATGAAGAAATTTTTCTTTTTTTGTGGCAAAAGGTAAACATTCCCCTAATTTTCGGGCAAAAAAACAGAAATTCCCCGTATGTAGGAGCAAAATTGCAGAAATTCCCCTAATTGTGGGACAAAAAGGCAGAAATTCCCTATATGTTGGGGCAAAAAGACAGAAATTCTCTTTATTTTGGGGCAAAACTCAGAAATTCCACTTATTTTGGGGCAAAATTCAAGAAATTTCTCTTATTTTGGGACAAAATTGCAGAAATTTCAATTTTTTGGGCCAAAATTGCAGAAATTTCACTTATTTCAGGGAAAAAAGGCAGAAATTTTTCTTATTGTGAGGCAAATAGGCAGAAATTCCTTATATTTTGTGGCAAAAAATGCAGAAATTCCCCTTATTTTGAGGTTAAAAGGCAGAAATTTCCCTTATTTTGGGGCAAAAATACAGAAATTCCCTTTATTTTGGGGCAAAACTGCAGAAATTTCAATTATTTTGGGGAAAATTTTTTGAAATTTAACTTATTTAAGGGCAAAAAGTCAGAAATTCCCCTTATTTGGGGCAAAAAGACAGAAATTCCATTTATTTTTGGAAAAAAGTCAGAAATTGCACTTATTTTGAGTCAAAAAGGCGGAAAATCCTTTTATTTTGGGGTAAAAATGAAGAAATTTCCCTTTTTATGGCAAAAAGGTATACATTCCCTGTATTTTCGGGCAAAAAGGCAGAAATTCCCCGTATTTTAGAGCAAAATTGCAAAAATTACCTTATTTTGGGGCAAAAATGCAGAAATTCCCATTATTTTGGGGTAAAACTGCAGAAATTTCACTTATTTCGCGGCAAAATGGCAGAAAATCCTCTTATTTTCTGTGAAAAAGGCAGAAAATCCCCGTATTTTGGAGCAAAATTGCAGAAATTCACCTAGTTTTGGCGTAAAACATGCAGTAATCTTTTTTGTTTTGGGGCAAAAAAGGCAGAAATTCTCCTTATTTTGGGGCAAAAGGCAGAAATTCCCCTTAATTTAGGGCAAATTTGCAGAAATTTCCCTTATTTGGGGACAAAAAACAGAAATTCCCTTTATTTTGGGGCAAAATTGCAAAAAAATCCTTTATTATGGGGAAAAATTGCAGGCAATTTCTTTTATTATAAGGCAAAATTTCAGAAATTTCACATATTTCAGAGAAAAAAAGCAAAAATTTTTCATATTTTGGGGCAAAAAGGCAGAAATTCCCATTATTTTTGGGCAAAAAGGTAGAAATTCACCTCATTTTGGGGTAAAATTGCAGACGTTTCACATATTTCAGGGCAAAAAGGCAGAAATTCCCGTTATTTGAGGGCATAAAGGCAGAAATTCCTTTTATTTTGGGATAAAATTGCAGAAATTTCCCTTGTTTGGGGGCAAAAAGGAAGAAAATCCCCTTAATTTTGGGCAAAAAGGCAGAAATTCCCCGTATTTTAAAGCAAAATTGCAGAAATTCCCTAAATATTGGGGCAAAAATGCAGAAATTCCCTTTATTTGGGGCAAATCGGCAGAAGTTCCCCTTATTTTCGGGAAAAGAGGCAGAAATTCCCTGTATTTTGAAGCAAAATTGCAGAAACTCCCCTAATTTTGGGGCAAAAAGGCAGAAATTCCCTTTTTTGGGGGGCAAAAAAACAGAAATTCTCCTTATTTCGGGGCAAAAATCAGAAATTTCCCTTATTTTGGGGCAAAATTTTAGAAATTTTTTTTATTTTGGTACAGAATTGCAGCAATTTTTCTTATTTTGTGTCAAAAAGGCAGAAATTCTTCATATTTTGGTGCAAAAAGGCTGAAATTCCCCTTATTTTGAGGTAAAATGCTGAAATTCCCCATATTTTGGGGTTAAAAGGCAGAAATTCCCCTCATTTTGGGGCAAAGAGGCACAAATTTCCATTATTTTCGGGCAAAATTGCAGAAATTTCATTTATTTCAGGGCAAATAGTCAGAAATTATTGTTATTTTGGGGCAAAAAGCAGAAATTTCTTTTATTTTGGTACAAAATTGAAGAAATTTTCTTTATTTTGGAACAAAAAGTCAGAAATTCCCCATATTTTGGGCAAAAGGCAGAAATTCCCCTTATTTTGGGGTAAAAAGGCTGAAATTCCCATTAATTTGGGGCAAAAAGGCAGAAATTCCCTTTACTTTGTGGCAAAAAGGCAGAAATTCCAATTATTGGGGCAGAAAAGCAAAAATTTTCCTTATTTGGGGGCAATAAGGCATAAATTCCCCATATTTTGTGGCAAAAAGGCAGAAATTCCCCTTATTTGAAGGGAAAATGATGAAATTCCCCTTATTTTGGGGCAAAATTGCAGAAATTTCACTTATTTCAGGGCAAAAAGTCAGAAATTTGCCTTAATATGGGGCAAAAAGCAGAAATTCTCCTAATTTTGGGGCCCAAAACAGAGATTCCCCTTATTTTGTGGTAAAATTGCGGAAATTTAAAATATTTCAGGGCAAAAAGGCAGAAATTCCACTTTATTTCCGGCAATAAGGCAAAAATTCCCCGTATTTTAGAGCAAAATTTCAGAAATTCCCCTTATATTGGTGCAAAAATGCAGAAATTCCTTTTATTTTGGTGCAATAAAAAAAAAAATTCCCCGTATTTTGAAGCAAAATTGCACTTATTCCCCTAATTTTGAGGGAAAATGCAGAAATTCACATTATTTTGGGGCAAAAAGACAGAAATTCTCCTTATTTCAGGGCAAAAAGTCAGAAATTCTTCTTATTTTGGGGCAAAATTCCAGAAATGTCCATTATTATGGGGCAAAATTGCAGAAATCTCCTTTATTTTGGGGCAAAATTACAGAAATTTCACTTATTTCAGGGAAAAAACGCAGAAATTTCTCTTATTTTGGGGCAAAAAGGCAGAAATTACTTTTATTTTGGTACAAAATTGCAGAAAATTTCTTTATTTTGGGGCAAAAATACAGAAATTCCCCATATTTTAGGGCAAAAATGCAGAGATTCCCCTTATTATTAGGCAAAAAGACAGAAATTCCCCTTATTTAGGGGCAAAATAACAGATATTTCACTTATTCCAGGGAAAAAAGGCAGAAATATTTTTAGTTTGGAGAAATATCAGAAATTCCTAATATTTTGTGGCGAAAATGCAGAAATTCACCTTATTTTGAGGTAAAAAGGCTGAAATTCTCCTTATTTGGAGGCAAAAAGGCAGAAATTTCCCCTATTTTGGGGCAAAAAGTCAGAAATTCCCCTTATTTTGTGGCACAAAGGCAGAAATTTCCCTTATTTTGAGGCATAATTGAAGAAATTTCACTTATTTCAGGGCAAAATTCAAAAATTGCATTTAGTTTGGGGCAAAAATACAGAAATTCCGTATATTTTTGAGTAAAAAGGCAGAAATTTCACTTATTTTGACGTAAAAAGGCAGAAAATCCTCTTATTTTGGGGCAAAAATGAAGAAATTTTCCTTTTTTGTGGCAAAAGGTAAACATTCCCCTTATTTTCGGGCAAAAAAACAGAAATTCCCCGTATTTTGGAGCAAAATTGCAGAAATTCCCCTAATTGTGGGGCAAAAAGGCAGAAATTCCCTATATGTTGGGGCAAAAAGACAGAAATTCTCTTTATTTTGGGGCAAAACTCAGAAATTCCACTTATTTTGGGGCAAAATTTAAGAAATTTCTCTTATTTTGGGACAAAATTGCAGAAATTTCAATTTTTTGGGCCAAAATTGCAGAAATTTCACTTATTTTAGGGAAAAAAGGCAGAAATTTTTCTTATTGTGGGGCAAAAAGGAAGAAATTCCTTATATTTTGTGGCAAAAAATGCAGAAATTCCCCTTATTTTGAGGTTAAAAGGCAGAAATTTCCCTTATTTGGGGGCAAAAATACAGAAATTCCCCTTATTTTGGGGCAAAACTGCAGAAATTTCAATTATTTTGGGGAGAATTTTTTGAAATTTAACTTATTTCAGGGCAAAAAGTCAGAAATTCCCCTTATTTTGGGGCAAAAAGACAGAAATTCCATTTATTTTTGGAAAAAAGTCAGAAATTGCACTTATTTTGAGTCAAAAAGGCGGAAAATCCTTTTATTTTGGGGTAAAAATGAAGAAATTTCCCTTTTTATGGCAAAAAGGTATACATTCCCTTTATTTTCGGGCAAAAAGACAGAAATTCCCCGTATTTTAGAGCAAAATTGCAAAAATTCCCCTAATTTTGGGGCAAAAAGGCAAAAATTCCTCTTATTTTGGGGTAAAACTGCAGAAATTTCACTTATTTCGCGGCAAAATGGCAGAAAATCCCCTTATTTTCTGTGAAAAATGCAGAAAATCCCCGTATTTTGGAGCAAAATTGCAGAAATTCACCTAGTTTTGGCGTAAAACATGCAGTAATCTCCTTTGTTTTTGGGCAAAAAAGGCAGAAATTCTCCTTATTTTGGGGCAAAAGTCGGAAATTCCCCTTAATTTAGGGCAAATTTGCAGAAATTTCCCTTATTTGGGGACAAATAACAGAAATTCCGTTTATTTTGGGGCAAAATTGCAAAAAAATCCTTTATTATGGGGAAAAATTGCAGCAATTTCTTTTATTATAAGGCAAAATTTCATAAATTTCACATATTTCAGAGAAAAAAAGCAAAAATTTTTCATATTTTGGGGCAAAAAGGCAGAAATTCCCATTATTTTTGGGCAAAAAGGTAGAAATTCACCTCATTTTGGGGTAAAATTGCAGAAGTTTCACATATTTCAGGGCAAAAAAGCAGAAATTCCCGTTGTTTGAGGGCATAAAGGCAGAAATTTCTTTTATTTTGAGATAAAATTGCAGAAATTTCCCTTGTTTGGGGGCAAAAAAGAAGAAAATCCCCTTAATTTTGGGCAAAAAGGCAGAAATTCCCCGTATTTTAAAGCAAAATTGCAGAAATTCCCTAAATATTGGGGCAAAAATGCAGAAATTCCCTTTATTTGGGGCAAATCGGCAGAAGTTCCCCTTATTTTCGGGAAAAGAGGCAGAAATTCCCTGTATTTTGAAGCAAAATTGCAGAAACTCCCCTAATTTTGGGGCAAAAAGGCAGAAATTCCCTTTTTTGGGGGGCAAAAAAACAGAAATTCTCCTTATTTCGGGGCAAAAATCAGAAATTTCCCTTATTTTGGGGCAAAATTTTAGAAATTTCTTTTATTTTGGTACAAAATTGCAGAAACTTTTCTTATTTTGTGTCAAAAAGGCAGAAATTCTTCATATTTTGTGCAAAAGGCAGAAATTCCCCTTATTTTGGGGTAAAAAGGCTGAAATTCCCATTAATTTGGGGCAAAAAGGCAGAAATTCCCTTTACTTTGTGGCAAAAAGGCAGAAATTCCAATTATTGGGGCAGAAAAGCAAAAATTTTCCTTATTTGGGGGCAATAAGGCAGAAATTCCCCATATTTTGTGGCAAAAAGGCAGAAATTCCCCTTATTTGAAGGGAAAATGATGAAATTCCCCTTATTTTGGGGCAAAATTGCAGAAATTTCACTTATTTCATGGCAAAAAGTCAGAAATTTGCCTTAATTTGGGGCAAAAAGCAGAAATTCTCCTAATTTTGGGGCCCAAAACAGAGATTCCCCTTATTTTGGGGTAAAATTGCGGAAATTTAAAATATTTCAGGGCAAAAAGGCAGAAATTCCACTTTATTTCCGGCAATAAGGAAAAAATTCCCCGTATTTTGGAGCAAAATTTCAGAAATTCCCCTTATATTGGTGCAAAAATGCAGAAATTCCTTTTATTTTGGTGCAATAAAAAAAAAATTCCCCGTATTTTGAAGCAAAATTGCACATATTCCCCTAATTTTGAGGGAAAATGCAGAAATTCACATTATTTTGGGGCAAAAAGACAGAAATTCTCCTTATTTCAGGGCAAAAAGTCAGAAATTCTTCTTATTTTCGGGCAAAATTCCAGAAATGTCCATTATTATGGGGCAAAATTGCAGAAATCTCCCTTATTTTGGGGCAAAATTACAGAAATTTCACTTATTTCAGGGAAAAAACGCAAAATTTCTCTTATTTTGGGGCAAAAAGCAGAAATTACTTTTATTTTGGTACAAAATTGCAGAAAATTTCTTTATTTTGGGGCAAAAATACAGAAATTCCCCATATTTTAGGGCAAAAATGCAGAGATTCCCCTTATTATTAGGCAAAAAGACAGAAATTCCCCTTATTTAGGGGCAAAATAACAGATATTTCACTTATTTCAGGGAAAAAAGGCAGAAATTTTTTTAGTTTGGAGCAAAATAGCAGAAATTCCTAATATTTTGTGGCGAAAATGCAGAAATTCACCTTATTTTGAGGTAAAAAGGCTGAAATTCTCCTTATTTGGAGGCAAAAAGGCAGAAATTTCCCCTATTTTGGGGCAAAAAATCAGAAATTCCCCTTATTTTTTGGCACAAAGGCAGAAATTTCCCTTATTTTGAGGCATAATTGGAGAAATTTCACTTATTTCAGGGCAAAATTCAAAAATTGCATTTATTTTGGGGCAAAAATACAGAAATTCCGTATATTTTTGAGTAAAAAGGCAGAAATTTCACTTATTTTGACGTAAAAAGGCAGAAATTCTTCTTATTTTGGGGCAAAAATGAAGAAATTTTCCTTTTTTGTGGCAAAAGGTAAACATTCCCCTTATTTTCGGGCAAAAAAACAGAAATTCCCCGTATTTTGGAGCAAAATTGCAGAAATTCCCCTAATTGTGGGGCAAAAAAAAGAAATTCCCTATATGTTGGGGCAAAAAGACAGAAATTCTCTTTATTTTGGGGCAAAACTCAGAAATTCCACTTATTTTGGGGCAAAATTTAAGAAATTTCTCTTATTTTGGGACAAAATTGCAGAAATTCCCTAAATATTGGGGCAAAAATGCAGAAATTCCCTTTATTTGGGGCAAATCGGCAGAAGTTCCCCTTATTTTCGGGAAAAGAGGCAGAAATTCCCTGTATTTTGAAGCAAAATTGCAGAAACTCCCCTAATTTTGGGGCAAAAAGGCAGAAATTCCCTTTTTTGGGGGGCAAAAAAACAGAAATTCTCCTTATTTCGGGGCAAAAATCAGAAATTTCCCTTATTTTGTGGCAAAATTTTAGAAATTTCTTTTATTTTGGTACAGAATTGCAGAAATTTTTCTTATTTTGTGTCAAAAAGGCAGAAATTCTTCATATTTTTGTGCAAAAAGGCTGAAATTCCCCTTATTTTGAGGTAAAATGCTGAAATTCCCCATATTTTGGGGTTAAAAGGCAGAAATTCCCCTCATTGTGGGGCAAAAAGGCACAAATTTCCATTTTTTTCGGGCAAAATTGCAGAAATTTCATTTATTTCAGGGCAAATAGTCAGAAATTACTGTTATTTTGGGGCAAAAAGCAGAAATTTCTTTTATTTTGGTACAAAATTGAAGAAATTTTCCTTATTTTGGAACAAAAAGTCAGAAATTCCCCATATTTTGGGCAAAAAGCAGAAATTCCCCTTATTTTGGGGTACAAAGGCTGAAATTCCCGTTAATTTGGGGCAAAAAGGCAGAAATTCCCTTTACTTTGTGGCAAAAAGGCAGAAATTCCAATTATTGGGGCAGAAAAGCAAAAATTTTCCTTATTTGGGGGCAATAAGGCAGAAATTCCCCATATTTTGTGGCAAAAAGGCAGAAATTCCCCTTATTTGAAGGGAAAATGATGAAATTCCCCTTATTTTGGGGCAAAATTGCAGAAATTTCACTTATTTCAGGGCAAAAAGTCAGAAATTTGCCTTAATTTGGGGCAAAAAGCAGAAATTCTCCTAATTTTGGGGCCCAAAACAGAGATTCCCCTTATTTTGGGGTAAAATTGCGGAAATTTAAAATATTTCAGGGCAAAAAGGCAGAAATTCCACTTTATTTCCGGCAATAAGGCAAAAATTCCCCGTATTTTGGAGCAAAATTTCAGAAATTCCCCTTATATTGGTGCAAAAATGCAGAAATTCCTTTTATTTTGGTGCAATAAAAAAAAATATTCCCCGTATTTTGAAGCAAAATTGCACATATTCCCCTAATTTTGAGGGAAATGCAGAAATTCACATTATTTTGGGGCAAAAAGACAGAAATTCTCCTTATTTCAGGGCAAAAAGTCAGAAATTCTTCTTATTTTGGGGCAAAATTCCAGAAATGTCCATTATTTTGGGGCATAATTGCAGAAATCTCCCTTATTTTGGGGCAAAATTACAGAAATTTCACTTATTTCAGGGAAAAAACGCAAAATTTCTCTTATTTTGGGGAAAAAAGGCAGAAATTACTTTTATTTTGGTACAAAATTGCAGAAAATTTCTTTATTTTGGGGCAAAAATACAGAAATTCCCCATATTTTAGGGCAAAAATGCAGATATTCCCCTTATTATTAGGCAAAAAGACAGAAATTCCCCTTATTTAGGGGCAAAATAACAGATATTTCACTTATTTCAGGGAAAAAAGGCAGAAATTTTTTTAGTTTGGAGCAAAATAGCAGAAATTCCTAATATTTTGTGGCGAAAATGCAGAAATTCACCTTATTTTGAGGTAAAAAGGCTGTAATTCTCCTTATTTGGAGGCAAAAAGGCAGAAATTTCCCCTATTTTGGGGCAAAAAGTCAGAAATTCCCCTTATTTTGTGGCACAAAGGCAGAAATTTCCCTTATTTTGAGGCATAATTGGAGAAATTTCACTTATTTCAGGGCAAAATTCAAAAATTGCATTTATTTTGGGGCAAAAATACAGAAATTCCGTATATTTTTGAGTAAAAAGGCAGAAATTTCACTTATTTTGACGTAAAAAGGCAGAAATTCCTCTTATTTTGAGGCAAAAATGAAGAAATTTTCCTTTTTTGTGGCAAAAGGTAAACATTCCCCTTATTTTCGGGCAAAAAGACAGAAATTCCCCGTATTTTAGAGCAAAATTGCAAAAATTCCCCTAATTTTGGGGCAAAAAGGCAGAAATTCCCCGTATTTTAGAGCAAAATTGCAAAAATTTCCCTAATTTTGGGGCAAAAAGGCAGAAATTCTTCTTATTTTGGGGTAAAACTGCAGAAATTTCACTTATTTCGCGGCAAAATGGCAGAAAATCCCCTTATTTTCTGTAAAAAAGGCAGAAAATCCCCGTATTTTGGAGCAAAATTGCAGAAATTCACCTAATTTTGGCGTAAAACATGCAGTAATCTTCTTTGTTTGGGGCAAAAAAGGCAGAAATTCTCCTTATTTTGGGGCAAAAGGCAGAAATTCCCCTTAATTTAGGGCAAAACTGCAGAAATTTTAATTATTTTGGGAAAAAATTTTTGAAATTTAATTTATTTCAGGGCAAAAAGTCAGATATTCCTTTTATTTTGGGGCAAAAAGACAGAAATTCCATTTATTTTTGGATAAAAAGTCAGAAATTGCACTTATTTTGAGTCAAAAAGGCGGAAAATCTCCTTATTTTGGGGTAAAAATGAAGAAATTTCCCTTTTTATGGCAAAAAGGTATACATTCTCTTTATTTTCGGGCAAAAAGGCAGAAATTCTCCGTATTTTGTAGCAAAATTGCAGAAATTCCCCTTATTTTGTGGCAAAAAGGCAGAAATTTCCCTTATTTTGGGGCAAAATTGCAGAAATTTCACTTATTTCAGGGCATAATTCAAAAATTCCTTTTATTTTGGGGCACAAAGAAAGAAATTCCGTTTCTTTTTGGGTAAAAAGGCAGAAATTTCACTTATTTTGAGGTAAAAAGGCAAAAATTCCTCTTATTTTGGGGCAAAAATTAAGAAATTTCCCTTTTTTGTGACAAAAGGTATACATTCCCCTTATTTTCGGGAAAAAAAGCAGAAATTCCCCGTATTTTGGAGCAAAATTGCAGAAATTCCCCTAGTTGTGGGGCAAAAAGGCAGAAATTCCCTATTTGTTGGGGCAAAAAGACAGAAATTCTCCTTATTTTGGGGCAAAACTCAGAAATTCCACTTATTTTGGGGCAAAATTCCAGAAATTTTTCTTATTTTGGGGCAAAATTGCAGAAATTTCACTTATTTTGGGGCAAAATTCCAGAAATTTTTTTCATTTTGGGGCAAAATTGCAGAAATTTCACTTATTTTGTGGTAAAAAGGCTGAAATTTCCCTTATTTAGGGGCAAAAAGGCAGAAATTTCCCCTATTTTGGGGCAAAAAGACAGAAATTCCCCTTATTTTGAGGCACAAAGGCAAAATTTCTTTTATTTTAGGGCAAAATTGCAGAAATTTCACTAATTTCATGGCATAATTAAACAATTCCTTTTATTTTTGGGCAAAAAGACAGAAATTCCGTTTATTTTTGGGTAAAAAGGCAGAAATTTCACTTATTTTGAGGTAAAAAGGCATAAATTCCTCTTATTTTGGGGCAAAAATGAAGAAATTTCCCTTTTTTTGGCAACAAGTTATTTATTCCCCTTATTTTCGGGCAAAAAGACAGAAATTTCCCGTATTTTGGAGCAAAATTGCAGATATTCCCCTAATTGTGGGGCAAAAAACAGAAATTCCCTATATGTTGGACCAAAAAGATAGAAATTCTCCTTATTTTGGGGCAAAACTCAGAAATTCCACTTATTTTGGGGCAACATTCCAGAAATTTTTCTTATTTTGGGGCAAAATTGCAGAAATTTCACTTATTTTGGGGCAAAATTCCAGAAATTTTTCTTATTTTGGGGAAAAATTGCAGAAATTTCACTTATTTTGTGGTAAAAAGGCTGAAATTTCCCTTACTTAGGGGCAAAAAGGCAGAAATTTCCTCTATTTTGAGGCAAAAAGACAGAAATTCCCGTTATTTTGTGGCACAAAGGCAGAAATTTCTTTTATTTTAGGGCAAAATTGCAAAAATTTCACTTATTTTGTGGTAAAAAGGCTGAAATTCATCTCATTTACGGGCAAAAAGGCAGAAATTTTCCCTATTTTGGGGCAAAAAGACAGAAATTCCCTTTATTTTGTAGCACAAAGGCAGAAATTTCTTTTATTTTAGGGCAAAATTGAAGAAATTTCACTAATTTTATGGCATAATTAAAAAATTCCTTTTTTTTTTTGGGCAAAAAGACAGAAATTCCGTTTATTTTTGGGTAAAATGGCAGAAATTTCACTTATTTTGAGGTAAAAAGGCATAAATTCCTCTTATTTTGGGGCAAAAATGAAGAAATTTCCCTTTTTTGTGGCAAAATGTATACATTCCCTTTATTTTTGGGAAAAATGCAGAAATTCTTTGTATTTTGGAGCAAAATTGCAGAAAATCCTCTAGTTGTGGGGCAAAAGCAGAAATTCCCTATTTGTTGAGGCAAAAAGACAGAAATTCTCCTTATTTTGGGGCAAAACTCAGAAATTCCACTTATTTTGAGGCAAAATTCCAGAAATTTCCCTTATTTTGGGGCAAAATTGCAGAAATATCACTTATTTTGGGGCAAAATTGCAGAAATTTCACTTATTTCAGCCAAGAAAGGCAGAAATTTTCCTCATTTTGGAGCAAAAATGCAGAAATTACAACTTATTTTTAGTTAAAAAGGCTGAAATTCACCTTATTTGGGGATAAAAGGCAGAAATTTCCCTTATTTTTTGGCAAAAATACAGAAATTCCCCTTATTTTGGGGCAAAATTGCAGAAATTTCAATTATTTTGAAGAAAAATTGCAAAAATTTCTTTTATTTTAAGGCAAAATTGCAGAAATTTCACTTATTTCAGAGAAAAAAAGCAAAAATTTTTCTTATTTTGGGGCAAAAATGCAGAAATTCCCATTATTTTGGGGCAAAAAGGCATAAATTCACCTTATTTTGGGGTAAAATTGCAGACATTTCACATATTTCAGGGCAAAAAGGCAGAAATTCATGTTATTTGGGGGCAAAAAGGCAGAAATTCCCCTTATTTTGTTTTAAAAAGGCTGAAATTCCCGTTATTTTGGGGCAAAATGGCAGAAATTCCCTTTACTTTGTTGCAAAAAGGCAGAAATTCCCATTAATTGGGGCAGAAATGCAAAAATTTTCCTTATTTGGGGGCAATAAGGCAGAAATTCCCCATATTTTGTGGCAAAAAGGCAGAAATTCTCCATATTTGGAGGTAAAATGCTGAAATACCCCTTATTTTGGCAAAAAGGCAGAAATTCCCATTATTTAGGGGCAAAATTGCAGAAATTTCACTTATTTCAGGGCAAAAAGTAAGAAATTTGTCTTATTTTGGGGCAAAAAGCAAAAATTCTCCTAATTTTTGGGCCAAAAACAGAAATTCCCCTTATTTTGGGGTAAAATTGCAGAAATTTCAAATATTTCAGGGCAAAAAGGCAGAAATTCCACATTATTTCTGGCAATAAGGCAGAAAATTCCCCTATTTGGAGCAAAATTTCAGAAATTCCCCTTATATTGGTGCAAAAATGCAGTAATTCCCGTTATTTTGGTGCAATAATGGAGAAATTCCCGTATTTTGAAGCAAAATTGCACATATTCCCCTAATTTTGAGGGAAAATGCAGAAATTCACATTATTTTGGGGCAAAAAGACAGAAATTCTCCTTATTTCAGGGCAAAAAGTCAGAAATTCTTCTTATTTTGGGGCAAAATTCCAGAAATGTCCATTATTTTGGGGCAAAATTGCAGAAATCTCCATTATTTGGGGGCAAAATTACAGAAATTTTACTTATTTCAGGGAAAAAACACAGAAATTTCTCTTATTTTGGGGCAAAAAGGCAGAAATTACTTTTATTTTGGTACAAAATTGCAGAAAATTTCTTTATTTTGGGCAAAAATTCAGAAATTCCCCAAATTTTAGGGCAAAAAGGCAGAGATACCCTTATTATTAGGCAAAAAGACAGAAATTCCCCTTATTTAGGGGCCAAATTGCAGATATTTCACTTATTTCAGGGGAAAAAGGCAGAAATTTTTTTATTTTGGAGCAAAAAGGCAGAAATTCCTAATATTTTGTAGCGAAAATGCAGAAATTCACCTTATTTTGAGGTAAAAAGGCTGAAATTCCCCTTATTTGGGGGCAAAAGGCAGAAATTTCCCATATTTTGGGGCAAAAAGTCAGAAATTCCCATTATTTGGTGGCACAAAGGCAGAAATTTCTCTTATTTTGAGGCAAAATTGGAGAAATTTCACTTATTTCAGGGCAAAATTCAAAAATTGCATTTATTTTGGGGTAAAAATACAGAAATTCCGTATATTTTTGAGTAAAAGGGCAGAAATTTCACTTATTTTGATGTAAAAAGGCAGAAATTCCTCTTATTTTGGGTCAAAAATGAAGAAATTTCCCTTTTTTGTGGCAAAAGGTATACATTCCCCTTATTTTCGGGAAAAAAAGCAGAAATTCCCTGTATTTTGAAGCAAAATTGCAGATATTCCCAAAATTGTGGGGCAAAAAGGCAGAAATTCCTTATATGTTGGAGCAAAAAGACAGAAATTCTCCTTATTTTGGGGCAAAACTCAGAAATTCCACTTATTTTGGGGCAAAATTCCAGAAATTTCTCTTATTTTGGGACAAAATTGCCGAAATTTCAATTTTTTGGGCCAAAATTGCAGAAATTTCACTTATTTCAGGGAAAAAAGGCAGACATTTTTCTTATTTTGGGGCAAAAAGGAAGAAATTCCTTATATTTTGTGGCAAAAAAGGCAGAAATCCCCCTTATTTTGAGGTAAAAAGGCAGAAATTTCCCTTATTTTGGGGCAAAAATACAGAAATTCCCCTTATTTTGGGGCAATACTGCAGAAATTTCAATTATTTTTGGGAAAAATTTTTGAAATTTAACTTATTTCAGGGCAAAAAGTCGGAAATTCCCCTGATTTTGGGGCAAAAATACAGAAATTCCATTTATTTTTGAAAAAAAGTCAGAAATTGCAATTATTTTGAGTCAAAAAGGTGGAAAATCCCCTTATTTTGGGGTAAAAATGAAGAAATTTCCCTTTTTATGGCAAAAAGGTATACATTCCCTTTATTTTCGGGCAAAACTCCAGAAATTCCTCGTATTTTGGAGCAAAATTGCAGAAATTCCCCTAATTTTAGGGCAAAAAGGCAAAAATCCCCCTTATTTTGGGGTAAAACTGCAAAAATTTCACTTATTTCGCGGCAAAATGGAAGAAATTCGCCTTATTTTCTGCGAAAAAGGCAGAAAATCCCCGTATTTGGGAGCAAAATTGCAGAAATTCACCTAATTTTGGTGTAAAACATGCAGTAATTTTCTTTGTTTTGGGGCAAAAAGGCAGAAATTCTCGTTATTTTGGGGCAAAAGGCAGAAATTCCCCTTATTTTAGGGCAAAATTGCAGAAATTTCTTTTATTTGGGGAAAAAAACAGAAATTCCCTTTATTTTGGGGCAAAAAGACAGAAATTCCATTTATTTTTGGAAAAAAGTCAGAAATTTCACTTATTTTGAGTCAAAAAGGCGGAAAATCCCCTTATTTTGGGGTAAAAATGAAGAAATTTCCCTTTTTATGGCAAAAAGGTATACATTCCCTTTATTTTTGGGCAAAAGGGCAGAAATTCCTCCTATTTTGGAGCAAAATTGCAGAAATTCCCCTAATTTTGGGGCAAAAAGGCAGAAATTCCCCTTATTTTGGGGTAAAACTGCAGAAATTTCACTTATTTCGCGGCAAAATGGAAGAAATTCCCATTATTTTCTGCGAAAAAGGCAGAAAATCCCCATATTTTGGAGCAAAATTGCAGAAATTCACCTAATTTTGGCGTAAAACATGCAGTGATTTTTATTGTTTTGGAGCAAAAAGGCAGAAATTCTCCTTATTTTGGGGCAAAAGGCAGAAATTCCCATTATTTTAGGGGAAAATTGCAGAAATTTCCCTTATTTGCGGAAAAAAAACAGAAATTCCCTTTGTTTTGGGGCAAAATTGCAAAAAATTCCTTTATTATTGGGAAAAATTGCAGAAATTTCTTTTATTTTAAGGCAAAATTGCAGAAATTTCACATATTTCAGAGAAAATAAGCAAAAATTTTTCATATTTTGGGGCAAAAACGCAGAAATTCCCATTATTTTGGAACAAAAAGGCAGAAATTCACCTTATTTTGGGGTAAAATTGCAGACATTTCACATATTTCAGGGCAAAAAGGCAGAAATTCCAGTTAATTGAGGGCATAAAGGCAGAAATTCCTTTTATTTTGGGATAAAATTGCAGAAATTTCCCTTGTTTGGGGGCAAAAAGGCAGAAAATCCCCTTAATTTTGGGCAAAAAGGCAGAAATTCCCTGTATTTTAAAGCAAAGTTGCAGAAATTCCCTAAATATTGGGGCAAAAATGCAGAAATTCCCTTTATTTGGGGCAAATCGGCAGAAGTTCCCCTTATTTTCAGAAAAAAAAAGGCAGAAATTCCCTATATTTTGAAGCAAAATTGCAGAAACTCCCCTAATTTTGGGGCAAAAAGCAGAAATTCCCTTTTTTGGGGGGCAAAAAAACAGAAATTCTCCTTATTTCGGGGCAAAAATCAGAAATTTCCCTTATTTTGGGGCAAAATTTTAGAAATTTTTTTTATTTTGGTACAGAATTGCAGAAATTTTTCTTATTTTGGGGCAAAAAGGCAGAAATTACCCATATTTTGATGCAAAAAGGCAGAAATTCCCCTTATTTTGAGGTAAAATGCTGAAATTCCCCATATTTTGGGGTTAAAAGGCAGAAATTCCCCTCATTTTGGGGCAAAAAGGCACAAATTTCCCTTATTTTCGGGCAAAATTGCAGAAATTTTATTTATATCAGGGCAAAAAGTCAGAAATTACTTTTATTTTGGGGCAAAAAGCAGAAATTTCTTTTATTTTGGTACAAAATTGAAGAAATTTTCCTTATTTTGGAACAAAAAGTCAGAAATTCCCCCATATTTTGGTCAAAAGGCAGAAATTCCCCTTATTTTGGGGTAAAAATGCTGAAATTCCCGTTATTTTGGAGCAAAAAGGCAGAAATTCCTTTTACTTTGTGGCAAAAAGGCAGAAATTCCCATTAATTGTGGCAGAAAAGCAAAAATTTTCTGTATTTGGGGGCAATAAGGCAGAAATTCCACATATTTTGTTACAAAAAGGCAGAAATTTCCCTTATTTGAAGGTAAAATGCTGAAATTCCTCTTATTTTGGCAAAAAGGCAGAAATTCCCCTAATTTCGGGGCAAAATTGCAGAAATTTCACTTATTTCAGGGCAAAAAGTCAGAAATTTGCCTTAATTTGGGGCAAAAAGCAGAAATTCTCCTAATTTTGGGGCCAAAAACAGATTCCCCTTATTTTGGGTTAAAATTGCGGAAATTTCAAATATTTCAGGGCAAAAAGGCAGAAATTCCACTTTATTTCGGGCAATAAGGCAAAAATTCCCCGTATTTTGGAGCAAAATTTCAGAAATTCCCCTTATATTGGTGCAAAAATGCAGAAATTCCTTTTATTTTGGTGCAATAAGGAAAAAATTCCCCGTATTTTGAAGCAAAATTGCACATATTCCCCTAATTTTGAGGGAAAATGCAGAAATTCACATTATTTTGGGGCAAAAAGACAGAAATTCTCCTTATTTCAGGGCAAAAAGTCAGAAATTCTTCTTATTTTGGGGCAAAATTTCAGAAATTTCCTTTATTTTGGGGCAAAATTGCAGAAATCTCCCTAATTTTGGGGCAAAATTACAGAAATTTCACTGATTTCAGGGAAAAAACGCAGAAATTTCTCTTATTTTGGGGCAAAAAGGCAGAAATTACTTTTATTTTTGTACAAAATTGCAGAAAATTTTTTTATTTTGGGGCAAAAATACAGAAATTCCCCATATTTTAGGACAAAAAGGAGAGATTCCCCTTATTATTAGGTAAAAAGGCTGAAATTCCTTTATTTTGGGGCAAAAAGGAAGAAATTCCCCTTATTTTGTGGCAAAAAAGCAGAAATTTCCCTTATTTTGAGGCAAAATTTGAGAAATTTCACTTATTTCAGGGCAAAATTCAAAAATTGCATTTATTTTGGGGCGAAAATACAGAAATTTCGTATATTTTTGAGTAAAAAGGCAGAAATTTCACTTATTTTGACGTAAAAAGGCAGAAATTCCCTGTATTTTGGAGCAAAATGCAGAAATTCCCCTAATTGTGGGGCAAAAAGGCAGAAATTCCCTATATGTTGGGGCAAAAAGACAGAAATTCTTTTTATTTTGGGGCAAAACTCAGAAATTCCACTTATTTTGGGGCACAATTCCAGAAATTTTTCTTATTTTGGGCCAAAATTGCAGAAATTTCACTTATTTCAGGGAAAAAAGGCAGAAATTTTTCTTATTTTGTGGCAAAAAGGCAGAAATTCCTTATATTTTGTGGCAAAAAATGCAGAAATTTCCCTTATTTTGAGGTAAAAAGGCAGAAATTTTCTTTATTTTGGGGCAAAAATACAGAAATTACGCTTATTTTGGGGCAAAACTGCAGAAATTTCAATTATTTTGGTGAAAAATTGTTGAAATTTAACTTATTTCAGGGCAAAAATTCGAAAATTCCCCTTATTTTTGGGCAAAAAGACAGAAATTCCATTTATTTTTGGAAAAAAGTCAGAAATAGCACTTATTTTGAGTCAAAAAGGCGGAAAATCCCCTTATTTTGGGGTAAAAATGAAGAAATTTCCCTTTTTATGGCAAAAAGGTATACATTCCATTTATTTTCGGGCAAAAAGACAGAAATTCCTCGTATTTTGGAGCAAAATTGCAGAAATTCCCCTAATTTTAGGGCAAAAAGGCAAAAATCCCCCTTATTTTGGGGTAAAACTGCATAAATTTCACTTATTTCGCGGCAAAATGGCAATAATTCCCCTTGTTTTCTGCGAAAAAGGCAGAAAATCCCCGTATTTTGGAGCAAAATTGCAGAAATTCACCTAATTTTGGCGTAAAACATGCAGTAATATTCTTTGTTTTGGGGAAAAAGGCAGAAATTCTTCTTATTTTGGGGCAAAAGGCAGAAATTCCCCTTATTTTAGGGCAAAATTGCAGAAATTTCCCTTATTTGGGGAAAAAAAAAGAAATTCCCTTCATTTTGGGGCAAAATTGCAATAAATTCCTTTATTATGGGGAAAAATTGCAGAAATTTCTTTTATTTTAAGGCAAAATTGCAGAAATTTCACATATTTCAGAGAAAAAAAGCAAAAATTTTTCATATTTTGGGGCAAAAATGCAGAAATTCCCATTATTTTGAGGCAAAAAGGCAGAAATTCACCTTATTCTGGGGTAAAATAGCAGACATTTCACATATTTCAGGGCAAAAAGTCAGAAATTCCCATTATTTGAGGGCATAAAGGCAGAAATTCCTTATATTTTAAGATAAAATTGCAGAAATTTCCCTTGTTTGGGGGCAAAAAGGCAGAAAATCCCCTTAATTTTGGGCAAAAAGACAGAAATTCCCCGTATTTTAAAGGAAAATTGCAGAAATTTCCTAAATATTGGTGCAAAAATGCAGAAATTCGCTTTTTTTGGGGCAAGTCGGCAGAAGTTTCCCTTATTTTCGGGAAAAGAGGCAGAAATTCCCTGTATTTTGAAGCAAAATTGCAGAAACTCCCCTAATTTTGGGGCAAAAAGGCAGAAATTCCCTTTTTTTGGGACAAAAATACAGAAATTCTCCTTATTTCGGGGCAAAAATCAGAAATTTCCCTTATTTTGGGGCAAAATTTTAGAAATTTCTTTTATTTTGGTACAGAATTGCAGAAATTTTTCTTATTTTGTGGCAAAAAGGCAGAAATTTTTATATTTTGTTGCAAAAAGGCTGAAATTCCCTATATTTTGAGGTAAAATGCTGAAATTCCCCATATTTTGGGGTTAAAAGGCAGAAATTCCCCTTATTTTGGGGCAAAGAGGCACAAATTTCCCTTATTTACGGGCAAAATTGCAGAAATTTCATTTATTTCAGGGAAAAAAGTCAGAAATTACTTTTATTTTGGGGCAGAAAGCAGAAATTTCTTTTATTTTGGTACAAAATTGAAGAAATTTTCCTTATTTTGGAACAAAAAGTCAGAAATTCCCCATATTTTGGGCAAAAGGCAGAAATTCCCCTTATTTTGGGGTAAAAAGGCGGAAATTCCCATTATTTTGGGGCAAAAAAACAGAAATTCCCTTTACTTTGTGGCAAAAAGGCAGAAATTCCAATTAATTGGGGCAGAAAAGCAAAAATTTTTATTATTTGGGGGCAATAAGGCAGAAATTCCCCATATTTTGTGGCAAAAAGGCAGAAATTCCCCTTATTTGAAGGTAAATACTGAAATTCCCCTTATTTTGGCAAAAAGGCAAAAATTCCCCTTATTTTGGGGCAAAATTGCAGAAATTTCACTTATTTCAGGGCAAAAAGTCAGAAATTTGCCTTAATTTGGGGCAAAAAGCAGAAATTCTCCTAATTTTAGGGCCAAAAACAGAAATTCCCCTTATTTTGGGGAAAATTGCGGAAATTTCAAATATTTCAGGGCAAAAAAGCAGAAATTCCACTTTATTTCGGGCAATAAGGCAAAAATTCCCCGTATTTTGGAGCAAAATTTCAGAAATTCCCCTTATATTGGTGCAAAAATGCAGAAATTCCTTTTATTTTGGTGCAATAAGGAAAAAATTCCCCGTATTTTGAAGCAAAATTGCACATATTCCCCTAATTTTGAGGGAAAATGCAGAAATTCACATTATTTTGGGGCAAAAAGACAGAAATTCTCCTTATTTCAGGGCAAAAAGTCAGAAATTCTTCTTATTTTGGGGCAAAATTTCAGAAATTTCCTTTATTTTGGGGCAAAATTGCAGAAATCTCCCTAATTTTGGGGCAAAATTACAGAAATTTCACTTATTTCAGGGAAAAAACGCAGAAATTTCTCTTATTTTGGGGCAAAAAGGCAGAAATTACTTTTATTTTTGTACAAAATTGCAGAAAATTTTTTTATTTTGGGGCAAAAATACAGAAATTCCCTATATTTTAGAACAAAAAGGAGAGATTCCCATTATTATTAGGTAAAAAGGCTGAAATTCCTTTTATTTTGGGGCAAAAAGGCAGAAATTCCCCCTATTTTGTGGCAAAAAAGCAGAAATTTTTCTTATTTTGAGGCAAAATTGGAGAAATTTCACTTATTTCAGGGCAAAATTCAAAAATTGCATTTATTTTGGGGCGAAAATACAGAAATTTCGTATATTTTTGAGTAAAAAGGCAGAAATTTCACTTATTTTGACGTAAAAAGGCAGAAATTCCCTGTATTTTGGAGCAAAATTGCAGAAATTCCCCTAATTGTGGGGCAAAAAGGCAGAAATTCCCTATATGTTGGGGCAAAAAGACAGAAATTCTCCTTATTTTGGGGCAAAACTCAGAAATTCCACTTATTTTGGGGCAAAATTCCAGAAATTTTTCTTATTTTGGGACAAAATTGCAGAAATTTCAATTTTTTTGGGCCAAAATTGCAGAAATTTCACGTATTTCAGGGAAAAAAGCCAGAAATTTTTCTTATTTTGGGGCAAAAATGCAGAAATTCCTTATATTTTGTGGCAAAAAATGCAGAAATTTCCCTTATTTTGAGGTAAAAAGGCAGAAATTTTCTTTATTTTGGGGCAAAAATACAGAAATTCCCCTTATTTTGGGGCAAAACTGCAGAAATTTCA